>NC_080540.1:197844278-198185528 GCF_028640845.1 Ahaetulla prasina
CCTCAGGGGAGAGGACTTGACTTGGAATTGGACAGGGGTGGAACACAGCAGGATTTGCACAAGGCATTCATAGTTTCCCTGGCAGATCTAAGAGGTCCAATCTTCTGGCAGTTACATAATGCTGAACAAAGTCAGACTCTAGATAACCACAAATTAACCTGCACAAAATGAGTATTTAAACTAATTACTATTCAAAAAGAGCTGGAAGAGAGCACCTGCTCTTTCACGACCTTTAATGGATGAATTATTGCAGTTCAGATAAAGATCAGAGTTATCCTTTAATAATTTTGTGAACCCAGCTATGCATTAAACAGACACTCCTGTTCAGTGCAGGAAAAACAAATGGAGCAAATCTTGCCCTTCCTGCAAAATTTATTCTGCATATGGCCATTCTACGGAGGAGCACACAGCCAAACCAGACCTCAGAAACTTATATAAAAGATTTGTATCATTTAGCATCATCCAGCCTTCTTTGATGTAATACAGAGCTTACCTTCATTACAGTTGGGTGACCTAGAAGACATTCTAGCTCATTAATTGAGTCTTATCTAATTTAGTGACTGATAATTTTTCTGCTCAAGTGGAGCAGAGTTTTTGATGTGGGGCAATTCAGCTTCCTACTTGTTGGAAGGCTTTCCAATGATGTAATGGGGCTGAAATGTTTCGGGCCCTTGTTTATGCTTGGGGGTGGGGGGATGGGGAGAGGATGTTTAAGAATAGAAATGGGAGAGTTTTATATCATGGCGATCTTGTGCACCCCCTTTCTCTTTAGATAGGAGGGGAGGGGAGGAGCTTGATTCAGAGATCTTTGTAATTAATAGCCAGGCTGTTCTGGCAGTTTATCACTTCCCAGGGTCAATCTGAAAAAACAAGTTCTTCAAAACAAATTCAGATGTAACTAAATTGCTAATTTTTGTGAGGTCACAAATATACATTACCCAACACTGACAGAGCAGTATTGTCCTTTTTAACCTTCAAGTTCAGTCTCGACTCCTGGAGACAAGTCCCTGCAGTTTTCTTGGCAAAACGTTGGAAGTGGTTAGCTATTTGCCTGCTTCCTAGGTCTGAGAGAGAGGGACTGGCCCCAAAATCACCCGGTTGCCTTTGTACCTAAGATGGTGCTACAATTAATGCTGTTCCAATTTCTAGCCTGGTGCCTTAATGACTCCGTCAGACTGGCTTTCCTGGCAATTCTATAAATTGAAATCTATACATTATAAAGTTGCCCTAGAGCAGCATTGCTCTAGAGCAGTGGTTCCCAATGTAAGGCCCACCACGCTCCACAGGGGGGCAATTTGATTTTTAATGGAGGCAATTGGAACCTTGTTTAAACCAAGTTAATGGCCTTTTAGGCTTCCTCCGAGTGAGTAGGAGTTCACTTTTTGAATAGTAAGAATTATATGTCACGGGAGGTCGGGGGATTTTAGAGATGCGTAGGTGGGGCATGGTCAAAAAACGGTTGGGAATCACTGCTCTAGAGCTAGGCCTCTGAGCTCATAGGGAATGGCCTAGCATGATTCTAGAGATTAATTTTTAGGATATGGAATAGGTTGGCTTCTAGTGTTAGTTGATATAGAATCCAATACTTCTCAGTCTTCATTGAAAAAGAAGAAAAACAGAAAATTCACATCTTACTTGGCTTATATATTCTCATGAAATAAATCTTTCATAACAAAATACAGCAAAGTGATATAGTCCATGTGTTCTGATAACCAAACTAGTTGTAGATTGTAGAACCTTTCGTTGGCTTTTCAGAATTTCTAAAACTATATTGGTTGTGGTGTTGCTTTCGACCAGGGTGTATGCACAGAAGTGTATCATCTCAAAGGTGGTATCCACAAGTACCTAGAAGAATTTCCTGATGGGTTCTACAGAGGAAAGCTTTTTGTTTTTGATGAACGTTATGCCATTTCCTCAAACAGTGACGTCATTTCAGGTAAAGTATGTCCTTTCTGCACTTTCACTGTGCATCCTGTAAGCCAGTAGGTTGGAAACTCCTGTAGGAGGGCTCCCTCCTGCTCAGCCTCCTTCAATTAGCTGCCCTTTGTATGAAGACAAGATGGCTGGGCCTAATGAGAGGCTGTAGTCCAGTTCATCTAGTTGAGGGAAATTATTTGAAAGCACCAAGCGGTTTTTCTTTTATACTTAAGGTTTTTTTTAAAATGAGAGACTGACTCGCTGCCCAAATCCTTTATCCTGGCATACATTTTAACTAACTATAGCTTGGTCAGTCACAATGAAAACCCAGAATGAACATACTGTACCTCATAAGTCGCACACTTCTCTTCCCCCAAGTGTTATAAGATGTTGAGTTTGGACCAGAGAAATTCAAGTTCAAATATCTGCCCTTCCATCATTAGAAGACGGAAGGCAAGGCATACTTTTTCAACTAATTTGTATTACAAGGTTGTGATTGTAGGAATGTAGTAATCTTCAGTTTAATATACCGAGTTTAATGGACTTCAGATACAATGGGCATTTTTTTACTTGTTCTTCAACCCCATTTAAGGTTAATATGCTAAACAATTTAAGCTGTTTTTTTTTAAAAATTGTATACTGATACAGATGACCTATATTCAGATTTAATGGACATTTGGATTTAACAGATGTTCCCTCCTTCTGAATAGTCTATTAAATTAAGGGCTTACTATAAAAGGAGGAGCCACTCATGACTAGCATGAGCTTGCAGAATAATTAAGGGGCCTAAATGCAGTACATAATAACTAATATGGAATGTTTGGTTTAGGCTAAATGTGCTGTGCGATCCCAACCACTGTGCTCATAAAGCACAATTTATTCCCACAATTAGTCGGGAATTAGTCCCAACTAATTCCAATTCATTGTGTCTTACCGAATAAACCATGGATAGTAATTGGTAGCTGTGTGAACCCAATCATACTCTGCCTAAGATCATCGGAAAAATAGCAACCATAAACAACTGGTCCCCTAACCAATCTAAGCTTGCTTTCCTCCCCTCCAGCTTGCCGTTACTGTGGAACACTCTGGGACCGGTATCGTCTTTGCTCTACCCAACTCTGCCGTCAACTTGTCCTGACATGTCAGCAATGCCAGCAAAAAGGGCTGACAGCCTGTTGTCCTCTCTGTCAGGAGAAAGGACTTACACTGGCACCTTCAGGACAAACCTTCAAAGAGGAGTGCGAATGTACAGGGACCCGACAGCGGGTACCCGTGGAATGCATTTGACAACCCCTGAAGTTATACTCCCTCATGATTGCATGAGATGCCGGTTCTGGGACGTGTTTTAATGGGATTTGAGGGAGTTGTGTGGGGAGTTAATTGAGCAGTTCTTCAGTTCCAGCTGCAGTCAAAGTTTCAGTACGTGATTGGATTCTTTTCAGAAGAAATTGCATGGAGGAGAAAGATTCAATCCTATTTAGAGTCTTTCACCAAGACAGCTTGAGGTTCTAACATGTGATGCTTTAGTACGGCCTAATTTACACTGAATAACAATGAAAAAAAATAGAAAAATGGATCTCAATTCAACAGGGAAGGCTATAATGCATCCGCCATTAATTTTAACAAGTTGCATAGAATTCTGTGCCAGTTACGAATGTTGCTGACTAGCAGTAACAGAACTACCGGTAATGGGACATCATCTGTTGATTGTGAATTGGGCTGTATTGCAGAGTTAGACAAGCTTTTTCATCCTGAGGATTACACTTTGGGCCATAGGAATTAGGGTTCTTAATATTATATAATTAGAATAAGAGGGGTTCAATCTTTTGATCTATTTTCAGGAGTGTTAGGGACAGAAATATCAGTTGCTCTTTTTGCTCCTTTATTCCCATAAACAAGTCAAACTTGCCCCAGTTTTAGGGAAGAGATGTTTCAGAGTTTAAAGGGCATGTTGAATATCTAAAATATCTCCTATCTGTAAATAGGAGGAAGCTTTATGTATACCGCCTTAAATTGCACAGAGTAATAATAATGATGATGATGATGATGTCATCCTTTTTGCTGTTTTAAATCCTCCAATCTTTCTTCAGATGAACAATGAGTCCAAAGATTAAAGCTATGCCTGTTCCTGGATGCTCGCAGCTCTGAATCATTAAAGGTTCTAATGATACTATGAGCATCAATGGAAATTCCCCATGTCCCTTTAGCCATGGAATTCTCATCTCCATTGGGGGAGGACAGAATACGACACTGTCAAGTGGGAGACATAAAAGCAAATGGTACCCCTCTTTTGGCAAGAGAGGCAAAATCATACTTCTGTGGCTTCAACTTTCAGCCATTGTCTGCAGAATATAAGGTCACCCTCCATCAAGGAAGTACAGAAGACTTGTGCAGTGAGAAGATGCATCCCTATCAACACTGTAGGGAGATTGGCAAATCTTGCCTAGGTACTAATTATTCTGCTCTGGCAGAGCAAAAGGACTGGAATGAATCCAGACCCTCAAATAAAGCTTTCAAGTGTTATATCCCATGCAGCTTTTTGCAAAAGCATGTTAGATCAGGGAGACTGTCGCTATGAGATAGCGAAACAGAAACATAATACAAAAATAAAACGTTCACTTCGCAAGCATAAAGAGGCCTGGCACACTCTTGTGTGATTTATCAGATTTAATCTATATTTTAACTTCA
The DNA here is from genome assembly GCF_028640845.1 of Ahaetulla prasina. Lineage (NCBI taxonomy): Eukaryota > Metazoa > Chordata > Lepidosauria > Squamata > Colubridae > Ahaetulla > Ahaetulla prasina. Next base: position 197,848,884 of record NC_080540.1, read on the forward strand.
GTTCTTCAGGAAAATTAGAAATAACCAACATCCCATTCAGCAGCTGCCTTTCTTGTGACTATTGCTTGGGACAGTATTTCTCAACCTTGGCAGCTTTCAGACTGGTGGACTTCAACTCCCAGAATTCCCCAGCCAGCAACTTAAAATTGCCAAGGTTGAGAAACCCTGTCTTAGGGAAACAGTGGCCTTACATATTTTTGTGCTGGAGGGCTGTGAGCTGCTTTAAGTATAATAGATGATTCTAATGCTCAGTTGCAATTTAGGATTCTGGATGTTGCTAGCTGATTGCAATTCTCAAGTCTTAAAAATGATTATGTATATTGGGATGATAAAAATATTGTTGGATTAGCAGAATCTTTCTAATTCTTTCAAAATGAAAATAAAGTATTTTTTTAACATTTCTGCTACATTTACAGAGTAGTATTGCATATTTTTATTGTTACTAACTACTCATGCATATCAGAGCACGCACACACACACACACATACAAATCCATACAAAAACTAAGCTGGGATCTAACTATAACTTCAAGCTGTTCCTGAGCCATGATATCTTTCACCAGAATTCAGAATTGCACCTTATGGTTGACAGGCTAAAACTTTAGATTACTCTTTAAAAATAAAAATGTTATATTCTGTAAATCGATAATGAAGACCTTTGCCTATAATAACTATTTAATTTAATTTTTTCATGTGCAAGGGTGTCGTACGAAAAACAAGCTGCATAAATTCATCGCCCCGTTGCCTTGCTTCCGTAAGCCTTCATAAACCAGTGCAAGCTTACGGACGCATCTCCACAACCAAAACTACACCCCAGTTCGACACTTGGGGAAGATGGGTCCAGTCAGGTCTGCAAGTCGTCTTTTTCTCACTGAGGAAAAAAAACACAGTTGAGGTCAGGATACATGTCTTATGTATAGAAATGGGGAGGTCCATAAATACTCTAAATTCTTGAATTACAAGATCATTGGAGACAAGGACAAGTAACCCTGGGTGTAACAGTTAGAATACTAAAACCTCTAATCATCTTTGAACAAACCTCAGCAATTCAATGTTGGATATTTAAAGAGAGAAATCAAATGTCTGAAAACACTGTAGGCTGAATTAATTGCCAGGGCTCATTTTGTGCACTTACTGTGACTAATCAATTTTCTTGGGAAACATATTTTTGTGAAGTACTAAAGGACTATTAAATCCTTCCCCCCCCCCCAGGACTGAAATTGGAATTCCTATAATTCTAAAAAGTCATTTTAACAGTGCAATGCTATAGCTATCAAATCAGAAGTAATCCTTATGTTAACCAAATTAAAAAGCAAATATGCACAAGACCACACCCTCTGTCTAGAGCAGGTGTTTTCAAATTTTCAGGCTGCAGAACCTGTTCAGGGAAAAAAATAATCAGAATCCCTGATCAAAAGAGCTTCTGCATGTCAACTGACAAGCCCTGCCCTATTGATAGTGTTGTTACTGATGCCCCTGAAGAGCATTGTTAAGGTGGGAACAGATGGTCAACTGTATTCAAACTTCTTTATCTCCTTTGTTCCTTGCAGAGGTTTTTAATCCCATTAGTTCCACAAAACTCAGTTTAAGTCCTTGCAGAACCCAGTTTGAAAGACCCTGGCCTAGAAAATGTCACTGTCCATTGCAGTTAGACTAAAAATAAAACCAGACTCCACAATGTTTGTTTTACCCTCTTCTCTCATCATCCAAATTTCTGCAGAAATTAGTTCCAATTGGATTCTTAATTAAGTAACTCTGGTTGCAGTTTCCCACTTACGATTCTTTGGGGGAAAGCAACTGTAATTAGAAGAGTTACAACTGAATGGAAATGGTGCAAAAGACAGGTCTAGTTTAGGGTTGAAAGGATCAACAGTCTGAATTTTTTTTTTTCATTGTGGAAGATCCAGACATTATACATGGGAATAAACATTTAAAACATCTTCACTCAGTTGGAAAAATCAAGTTAAATGCCAGCTGTTGAAGTAGCTCTTCACAAAACAGACACACCAGGTGTTTTTTTTCCTGACAAAAATAAGTGCTGCCCTGTTTTTATCAGATTGAATTGCTGGCATTACAATAAAGGCAACCCTTTAAAAGAGGGTATGATATCTGGAGAATACCATCTAACCTCATTTATCCTAGTCCTGGTTGGCTAGCCACATGTTCTGTGCTTGGGCTGAAACCCTTTGGGACTGTCTACAATGTAGATTCTACATTGAGGAAGGTTGTTTTTAAGCAACTATTGTTCCCAGATGAAATCACATGATATTCAATTGCAAAAGTAAATCACATAAGTAAGCAAAAGGCAAAGGAAGAGCAAGGACAGAATGAAAGAGTGAGTCACAGTCATTCAACCATGAAGATAGGAGGTATTTTTCTTCCAATGAGGCAGCTATTTCTGAAGAATCAAAGGACATCCTAGAGAAATCTTTGAACAGAAGTGGAAGAGGACAGTCAGAACCAAGTGGAATAGCAGAGAAGCATTACTCGTTCCCAATCTGGGAAGGAGAGTAAAGGAATTGCCAAGAGGGCATTGCAGGGAAATACTTATACATCTTCCAGTTCCAGGGCTGAGGTGTTATGTCAGGGACCATCACTTCGATGTATACGAGCTGCAAATAAGAACTAAGTCAGATATTTTCTGTAGAGCTTTTGCACCAAGGAGGTCAATTGAGACCATTCCCCAGCCAATTGAAATCAGTTTCTACTTACAAAATCTGGACTAATAAATAATTGTGATAGCTTGCTCCCCATGTAATAGGGCTCTTCCTTGCTATTACCTATGCCAGGGGTCAGCAACCTGCAGCTCTGGAGCCACATGTGGTTCTTTCATCCCTCTGCTGAGGCTCCCTGTCGCTCAAAATATTACAACTGCCAATGTGTGATACCCACCGGCACACAATTTATTGAGCTTTTTGACTCCTGGTAAGCCAACCATGGATAAATCCAAGAAAAGAAAAGTTTCAGAAGAAAACAGAACGTTTAATTCAACTACATATGCTAGTTCTGTGGCCGCTCAGGAAATATTCAGGCACTGGAAGGTTTTGTGGCTCCTGGTGTTTTCTTTTCTGTGGGAAATGGGTCCAAAAGGCTCTTGGAGTGTTTAAGGTTGCCGACCCCTGACCTATGCCCATCTAATTAATGACAGAAGCTTCAACTATTGTGGAATCCTTGATATTCTCTGAGCATGGCTGTTTGATTGCACATGTCTCATTACCTAACTAGGTAATATCATCAGTAATGAAATGTATGAAAGCAAACAACCAAGCTCAGAGAGCATCAAAGGCTCCACAGTTCAACCCTGACTTGCATATAGTCTCTTCTTCATATTTTCATGAATGCAATATAATACAGGAACAACATATTTTGCAGAGCAGGTCCTTTGTTAATAGGTGTGATCTTTGATCTTTGACCATGAGCACTAGTGAAACGCTTAAGCGAATTTGTAGTTCCACAAGAGGTCAAGATTTTCCACTGTTTGTGAGCTGGAGAGTCTGTAATCTATCTGTATATTCTATATATGCTGCATGCTTTACATGCAAACTATTCCTGACTGAATACAAATAATTTCTATAAAAGGATTTCCAAGTCCATGAAGAAATATTGCAAGTTAAGTTAGCAGGTAATATTGGTCCAGACCAACGACTTGAATCATCTGAAGGCAGGTTCATCTAACACTAATTATATCCCACTTGGTATAAGCTTGTTTTTTTCCCTGAAAAATTTGGCAACATCAAAAAACTAAACAAAATCAATCCCAAACTCATACTTTGAATACTGCAGGAATAGCAGCCAGGAAGTTAAGGGAAAGAGACCACGTTTTAAAAGTCTGATACTTTTTCATTTAAAAAAAACCCAGAAATAATAATCTACCTTTCCACATATTACAAAGCTTCCAACTGAAACAGGAACTTTAGTTGCAACTCTAATCAAAGAGTCCATTTCTTGAATTTGTTTGCTTGCTTGTTCTTTTATATTTCTAGGTAGAATCTTGCTCTCCCTCCTTTTAATATCACAATTTGTGATATTCCTTTGAAAAATATGATCTCAGGCAACATTCATCCTCCACTCCTCAAACAAACCCTACCCACATATGAACCCAGCACTCCCCCACCCCCATAGATATTGAATGAAGGAAAACTGATGGCAACTACAAAAAGATAACAAGAAAGCAATCTCTTCTGCCTACTAGGGAGCCAATAAACAACATCGTTCCCAACCTGATGTTCTTTAGTAGTGCTGGACTACAACTCCCAGAATTTTCAATCAGACGTGACCAGTTAAAGAAAGCTAATATATAACCATGTCATCTCTTGGATAAACGGGTCAAGAAGTAAGGTCACGTCCACCCCAAGAACCCATACTTCTAAGAGAGAAAAAAAATCTCACCTAGGTCATTGTTGTTCATCATAGCATTGGATGCCCGAAGTCTGGGTCCCTGTTGAGTGAAGTTATAACCAAACTTCAACAGAGAGGTGTTTTTTTCTAACATACTGGCGATCTCCATTTCTACCTTGTTGCCCAAAAGCTGGCACTTTAAAAAGAATAGAAAAAATAGCATGGAAGACTTTTGAATTTTAGTTGCTTATTCTGCAGATTTATGTCTACGTGATGTGGCAGTACAGAGGAGAAAGTTCATCAGAAGATAGCAGAATCTCCCTCCTCTATTATGCTAGAAAAGGGGAAGATACAATAGGAGGAAGGGTTGCCCATGACTGGGATGGGAGGAATGATAACCTACTGAAACTATAAAGAAAGGCTAATAAGGTTATTTGTAATCTTGGAGTCCCAGGTTTGTTTGGGAAAAATTAAGGCCCAGAGAAGTTTGACCCTAAAGGAATCTAGACTGAAAATTCTCTGGAACCAGTGCTCTAATAATATATTGCTCTAGCAATCAAAAATTTAAGGAGTCACATGATAGAATAAGACATTTTATGCCAGGTATGACCCTTCCCCCATACAAGAAGCCTTTGATTGAGGATAGCAAAGAGTGAAAGCACACATAGCATTTCTGGAGCACTATAGCCACCTGGAAGCATCCATCATCCCTGTCTACAGTCTGGACAAGTGTTTCTCAACCTTTGCAGCTTGGGCTGTGAGGACTTCAACTCCCAGAACTCCTCAGCTAGTATACTGGCTGGGGAATTCTGGGAGTTGAGGTTCACACAGCCTCAAGTTGCCAAGATAAGACATACTGATCTGGACAGACCTGTTCCACCTTTAAGCTGAATGTAAATGCCAAGCATATGTAATGCTCATTGGCTGCTCCCCCTGGATATCCTCAAGTGTCCTCCTATCTCAGTGTTGTAATACAAAGCCCAGAATCAAAATGGAAGTGGAGGTTATTGCTTGGACTGTAAAATCTGGTGGAAGCTGATCTTCTTCTACACAGGTTACCTGGTTGTCAATTTTGAGTTCAATTAGTGTTGTGTTATTCTGCAGTGCTTTTATCAGGGCCAGGATTCCAGATCCAGTAATAAAATTTGATTCCACATTTAAGCTCTTCAATACGCTGTTTTCTTTTATCATTTCTGCCAACGCCTTCCAATGAAAGAGAAGACAAAGAGAAAAGCAAAATACTCGTATATTATTACTGTTGCTAATAAATTTAAGCAAAAGTTCAATGACAGCATCATTAATACAAGAATGCTTTTTTTTATCACAAGTTAACTAAAATACTGACTCAAACCAGAGTTTTCTATTTTATCTTTTGGGTGACTCTGAGAAACCCACAAGGAAGCTCTGACACATCACCGGGTTGTTGTTGTGAGGAACATTAGTGGGGCCCTGCTGAATTAGACTCTTAGCTAGTTTAGCTCACAGCTGCCCAAGGAAGTTGTACAAAGCAAAGGCAGAATATAAATCTAATAATGAACAAATTAACATAAGATTATTTTATATTGTGAAAATAGAAATTAGCTTTTAGTGACTGGAAATCAGCTAGGAGGATAACAACAGAAATGCAGATATCCAGTCTGAACCAGTCACCGGGACCAAAGCTTTATTCTTTCAAGCTTTCGGGCTTGTGCTGGAGTTCATCACTGGGGAACCTCTCTGTCTCCAGAGATGTTCCCTGATGACCGGCTCTAGCACGAGCCAAAAGGCTTGAAAGAATAAAGCTTTGGTCCCAGTGACTGACTCAGTTTGGATCCTGCAACATTATCCTGCGACACATATATTTACCTTCATTCACAACAATAGAAATCCTCAAATTTGGTTAATGATTATCCTGAGAATTCAGCCATAGAGAGTTCTTTGTAAAGAGAACAGCTCTGCTACCAAGGAACCTAAAATCAGTTTAAGACTGAACATATGACAACCCTCAGGAGTATAAGTTACCTTCTTAAAGGGACCATATTTTAGCTCTAGCGATTTGTATTCTTTTAAGAACCTGCAGTCTCTCAGTGGATCTTTCCATTGTAGAATTTATAGAATGAGTTCCTCAGAGGTTGACAGCTTGGAAGCGTAATGCACTCAATCCCCTTACTTTTTTACCCATTGCCCCAATTTCTTCTGTTTCTGTCAACCACGTCTGTCATAACTCAAACCAACAGCTTATAACAAGTATGATTCATTAGAAGAAAACCAGAACTATTGAATAAGAAATAGTATAGTTCAAAGAGCTATGTGAAAGAACGATATAGTTCCAATTTCTTGGTCACTGCAGGAACTGCTAAAGCAGAGGGCTACTCAGTCTGTGTTTGAAGAGCTCCAGTGAAGAAAAATATGCTACCTCATGAGGCAACCTATTCCAATGATTATTATTATTACTGGAATTACTCTTATTACCTGGAAATTCCTTAAAATCAATCAATCTCATGACTAATCAGAATGTCCTTCTCTATAGTTTCCATCCATTGTTTCTCGGCCTAGTTTTTAGCACAAAAGAAAACCAGTTCACTCCCTCCTCTATATGACAATACTACTTCTGAAGACTACTATCACATCTTCTTTCAATCATCTCATTTCCAGACTGAATGTACTCGGTCTTTTAACTGTTCCTCACAGGAATTGGTTTCCAGTCTCCTCCCCATCTTGATCACCTTCTTCTGAACTCACTTGGGAAAAGGCAGCGTTCTTATATGAGACTTGGATTTCAACCAAATAGGATGCCATTAAAGGAAGCAATCCCAATAAAAGCTTTCCTGAGAAGATTAGGTACAAGTCATCTGACACTTACAAAAGCAACAGGGTCATTACTTCTTGTTCCTACTATGCTGAACTTTTTCACATAGGTGTTAGTCTTCAGAGCTTCAGCATAGGCTTTCAAAATAGGTACAGGGATATCCTTTAAAAGAGAAACATCAGACAAGGGTGATATGAGCTGTTTTTACTGGGACACAACCATAAATTCAAAAGAATCATGGATCTCCTAAATCCAGTGACGCCCTTTAAATCATTTCAAACATGTCAGTTCTGTGCTCTTATGCTACCTTTCCCCTGCTGAGTTCTTAAACAAAAAATAAACCCATTCGAAATCATTTTATTTTATTTATTTAATTTACACACCACCCATCTTGCCTGGATAGTGAGGAGTAAGAACAGAAGGTAGGAATCTCAATTTCATTTTAAAACAGGTAGAATAAAACAGTGGTAAAACATATTGCAAAGAAAATAAAGGAACTGCACTTGGAAAGTAGTATGTTCTTTTGGTCCTTCTGACATGTTTAGATTCTTCCTTGATTTAGAATTATACTCACAAATGTGTCTGGAACAAAACATGTGGAAATAACTTGGTTTTCTTTGCAGCATCAGCTTTATTTCATATGTTAAGTATCAGAGAGATAGACAGGGAAAGCATCTGTCACATTAATGCCAAGTATATTTTCTCTGAAATGATTGACTGCTTTTTAATGGAAAGAATGATGTATATATTGTTTTAGAACTACCATCTCAGTTTAACTTCTACTTCATGATTCAATTATAGTTCTGGTGTGAAAAAGATACCTTTTCAACAAGTCAATTCAAGTAATGGAGGGAAAAGTCATTGCCTTTATTCTCTAGAGCAGTGATGGCTAACCTTTTCGGCACCAAGTGCCGAAAGCATGCACATGTGTGAGCACACACCCATAATGCAATCTGTGCATGACCAACTCCGCCACCCTGCGTGAACCCTACCCCCTGCACATGCATGCACACCCCCATACACACCCCACTCCCCGCATGCACGCGTGACCCCTGCATGCACCCCCCCCGCGCGCATGCACATGCATCTCCCGCATGTGCCCTGCCCCCCAGCATGAGTGGCAGAGACTTGAAAACCAGCTGGCCAGCGGGAGGCGCATGCACATGCACGGCGGAGCAGAGCTGGGGCGATGGCTCACATGCCTGCACAGAGGACTCTGTGTGCCATCTGTGGCACACGTGCCATAGGTTCACCATCACGGCTCTAGAGCTTCCTGGTTCATGGAGAGTGGAATGCAAATGGCAGCATATAGCAAACCTTGGTTGAGCTTGAAAAAAAGTCATGCAAGTCCAATTTGAATGGAAAACCATTCAAGGTTAGCCTACAACATCTTATAAAAATCTTTGAGGCAGTTGTCAATAGCAAGCCTCTTTATTGTGAAGAAACCCCAAAAAAGTATATTTCTGTACAGCAGTCCTTGTCTTACAACCACAATTGGAACCTGAATTTCTGTTGCTAAGCAAGGAAGTCAATAATTGCCAAAAAATTCATAATGTCAGGTATGACTCAGACTAATTTAGTAGACCATAGTACAAATTTTGCCCCTTCTGCCTACTTATAGCAAACCCAGATAGAAAGGAAATCATACCTTAATATTATTGAGATTAATTTCCTGAAGTTCTGGATCATTGTTTTTGACTCGTTCCAAAGTTTCTTCTACATTGGTTGAATTTGGCTCATCAGGAACCGGTTTATACTGGGTGGGCTTAATTATACCTACATGAGTGAAAGAGATAAAGATCCATGTCCATTTGCTTCTGACCAGTCATTAGTGTTACAATGAAGAAACAATAGTAGCTTCACTCTTATTCATCTTGTAGGCTTCAACCCTGATTTCCTAAAGCTTACAATATTTGTAATAGCATTTATTTCACTCAGGGTATAAATGGAAGAATTTGATTTTCTGATGCTGGATTCTTATGAAAATAAATTAAAATAAGTTCAGTACCAAACAATCACTGATACAGTTTTAAATTCTTATTGGCCAACTGATGACGAAAATATCTACAAAGTTGTATAGAAAGACATGGAACAGGCTCAGCTTTGGTAGTTTAATAACTAAGCTGCTTTTTAATTCTATTTTCTTTAAAAATGCTTTCACATGCCTCTTACAGATGCACAGAACAGATAGATGAAAGCATATGTCTTTTTAAGCCATGTTGAAAAATTGGAATTTAAATAAGTTTAAAAAATAAATGTATACAATAATAATGTCTCATGTCTCTTGGCAGCTGTACTGAGAGAATAGTATGATTTATAGATTTTGTTTGGACTGTGTTTTTAAGATTTAATTATTATTTTTTTAAAAAATTCAGTTTAGAGACCAAAGAAAAGGGGAAATACATTTGAATGTCTTGTTTTCTGAAATTCATGTTTGGAAATTTTTTGGGTGCATAAACTGCATGCCAGGAAGAAAAGCTTTTTTCTGTACTTCATCATAACTTCTTTCTTTTCAAAGTGAAATCTACATTCATTGTAGACATTGACAGTCTATGTGCTTCCTTAGTGAACAATGACAAATTGTATGTCATGAAAAAGACTACCCTCACCAAAAAATAGGGGGAAATTTTTCGTATTATATAAGCATGTATTTAGAAAAAGTATTTCTTTGATCAGTTCTGAAATGTGTATTTTTCTGAAACTCCGTACAAATAAATTTAACATTTCTACACTATGAATAATTCCAACATTCTCAAGTGATCTGCTCTGTAGAGAACATGTTTCTCTATAATCAATTCTAAACATAAAGTATTAATCAGTAATATTCTCTGGGGATTATTTCAAAGAAATGATTTTTCCCAGGCCATATGACCCCAAAGATGGAGATATGGATTCACATTATGGATGCACATTACAAAAGTGCCATTAGCATCTTTACCTAAAAATTAAAGATGATTCTCTGAAAGAAAAGCCAAGGAGAAGAAAATCTATAAATCCAGCAAATCCAATACCCAGCATCTCCATCTTATCAAACTAGGTTTGCTTACTTCAATTGAAACCAAATTTGGACATTATTACTGCCCTGACAATAAGCCACTGATCTACTTGAATCTTTCTCTCTCTGTGTATAGATACTTCAAAAACAGAGCAGGAACTCTGGAAAAAAGGTGTTAAAACTGAATTAAGAACTACTAATTAAAATTATTGCTTGTAAAATAAGATGCTGTATTCACAAATTTAATTAACACTACAGATATCAACTATTCTATCTCTTACTCAGAAATGCAAATCATTCTCACAAACACATCCAGACACTTTCCCTTTTGTTCTTCCAATAGTAACATACACCCAAGAGAGAAAAAGAAATAACTAGAATAGAACTGGAGCAACAGGAAAGTTGTTCTGAGAAAGAAAAGGAAGATTCAGTGATTAAAAGGTACGGTCTACAAAAGCTCTATGTTGTAATTTCACAAATGTACACAAAGGGGCAAAACTTGCTTTGCAAACACCACAAGACTGCTTTTGTAATTTTGATGAAAGCACTGGATTTTAGAGATGCTTATTAAGAGAAGGCAAGAGAAAGAAAGAAAAAAGTATGGAGAAAGGTTGGGAGAAAAGCATTCCTATTTAATATTACAGAAACTTTAAATTCAACAGGAGAAAAGTCTCCCAAATAGCAAGCTAATTCTTAGACTGATCTTCAAAAGGACTCTGATATTTGGAGCCACTTGCAACTCATGCTTATTCCTTTGTTTTCACTACCTTCTGTTCTTTTCATTAAATGTAGGGACACACAGAATGGGGGGGGGGGACCAAATATATGTGTTGGACAATTATCTGGATTTGAAGGGGAAAAGTGATTCTGAATAGTGTGTGGAAACATACATACCTTTTGAATTAACGTGCCTTTATAGAGTATGACACGAGCATTCTCACATATTCTGAATCTGTTTTCCTCTCTTGAATCTGGATTTAATCTGAATCTATACTGTTTTATTAACTATAATTATAACACTGCTGCTCTTGACTCCCTTTGTTAGATTAACAAAGTAGTGTTGTAAACCTTACTTACTGTCCAATCCTTCTTTGTTGACTATAGTTGTAGTCCCTCGTGCTTCATAATATTGTTGGTTACTCATCAACGTATGCATGCCAAGAATAGCTACATGAGAGAAGAAGAAAAATAAGAGAAAACAAAGTTAAATAAATTTATAGATTTGTCATTCCTGGGAAAGTGATAATCTGGCCAAGACACTCAGTAGCCTAGAAAAAATATGAAATAATAGTAATAAAATATTTATTTTGAAAGGGAATATTGAGAAGATCAATTGAAGCTCAACACAGCTTGTATGTTCAAACAGGATGTGATTCCTTATTTCTTCATAATGTTTTGGCTAATTAAAGGGGTTTTTGTTGTTTTTTACATAAGCAGCAACATGCTACATTGGATAATTAATTATCCATTACAGAGGTGGTATTCAGCAGGTTCTGACCAGTTCTGGAGAATCGGTAGCGGAAATTTTAAGTAATTCGGAGAACCGGTAAATACCACCTCTGACTGGCCCTGCCCCCATCTATTCTCTGCCTCCTGAGTCCCAGCTGATCGGGAGGAAATAGGGATTTTGCAGTAACCTTCCCCTGGAGTGGGGTGGGAATGGAGATTTTACAGTAGCTTTCCCCTGCCACGCACACCAAGCCATGCCACACCCACCAAGCCACGCCCATAGAACCTGTAATAAAAAAAATTGAATCCCACCACTGATCCATTATCAATGGATTCCTAACTGATGTGACTATGACCTGCATATCCCATTAAATCTAAGAGAATTTCACTGCATCCACCCACTATGGGAAACAGGACTGGGATAAATACAGTTCTCTGCAATACTTGGCAAATTGCTATATCTTACCAAGTGAGCTCTTTGCAGTAATGCATTACCATTTAGCAAAGCCTGAGTCACATTTGTCCTCTAATTCCAGTATGAGCAGAATCTGAGCTACTCCCAAAATCTGCAAGAGCTTAACGAAGTGAGATGCATTCTCTCAGTCTTAGGAAGCAATGGCAAACCACTTCTGAAAAACCTTGCCAAGAAAATTGCTGGGATTTGACCTGGCAGTGTCCAAGAATCAGACATTACTGAATAGAAGAAATACACACACACAATAAGTTGTCTTGTTGGTCTCAGAATAAATAAAAGCTTATTTGATCACAGAGTTAGTTCACACCTAGCATTTTATTCTGACATGCTTTCAATAACACACACACACAAATATTTTATAAAGCTATATCCGAATCTAGATTAGGAAACATGCAACATTCTGGACAGCTGTACATTTGATGGCAACTTTTTGTTAGGAATATAGTAAGTTCTGCAGTACCATAAGTGATAATTACATATTTTAGCCAGTTATTTGTATATACTGTACATATTGCATCAGCACCATCTTAGAGCAGGCATTCCAGACTTGCATTTGAATGAAAATGAACTAGCTCTTTTCTAAATCACTGCCTGCCACCTACAATTTTTGTAAATCCTTAACAAAATATTCAATCATTAGTTGAATGACTAAGACTACAGTCCCAAAAAAGACTCATTAGTGCGCAGATAATGGAATAAGCTGTATTCTTGTTGATTCAGGAGAAAATAGCATTTCCAAATTGTCTTCTCTTTATATAAAATATATATTTCTCTATTTAATTTGCTTTATTACTAACACTAGATTTGATCATGCTCCAGAAGTTCTTTAACAAGCAGCAGAAAGCTCAGAGTCAGACGTTCAGTTGCAAAGGATCTGTTTGTCTATCTATCTATCTTGCTGAAATGCATTTTTTTAAAAAAACCTAGTACATACAGTATATATATTAAAATACAATCAGATATATATTTTAAAATATCAAAATAATTACAAAATATTTTTTTTTGTTTCTAGTCTATGGCTTCCCAATTAAAGTTTCTTAAAGAAACATTACTGAATTGGTCTCTTGTAATATCCCAGAAGGGGGATAGAATCCCTTACAGTACATCTTACAATGGACTCGGTGCCATGTTTTCCCTTTTGCTTTGTGTGCTAATGAGGGATGTGGAAGTTTTCTACCAGTTGTGTCTCATGGAAATATGTCCTGGAGGTACTACACATTCCTATGGCTGGTTGTACAAGAAAGGAAAACTTGTTGACGATAGACCAACTTTTTGGACATGGGCCTCTATATACCCATGTCTCCACACTACTGTTACCTGTTCAATTAGGAGTCTTAAAATGCTGAGAATCCTAACATCTTGTATATACTTGGAAAATCACTGCTTAGAAAAAATAGCCCCCAAAAATAAGAATAAAACAATCTATAAATAAATAATTTATCAGTTCAACTTGAGATTTCATAGATATCAAGTCATCTCTTATAAACAGCAGGCCTATGGTTTCACTAATCGTCTTTTCCATTTCTGTATGGTTTTAGCCCAAGAATCAATGAGGCCTCTGCTTCTAAAACAATTTGGAAGAAATTCCTGCCTCTCTGATGGGCTTCTCTGGCTTACTGGTGCCACACCTCCATCTGCTGTGCTGTGGGTAGATAAAGCCTATTTGACTGGTTTGCCCTAAGCAGTTTATGAGTCCAGAGAGATTGCAGAACAAGAGTGGGCAGTTTGGCAGAGGCCTTGGTCACAGCCTGTAATGATTGGATGTTGGACCATTTTGTCCTTCATGGCCTCTTCTTGTTTGCCAATTGTAGACTGCACCTTGGCTTACCAAGGAACTCCAGGAGATAAAGCTCCCAAAGAGATGTCTGGAGCCCCACTGGATGAACTTAAAGAAGCAAGCTAATGAAACAGACCTTATTTTATCTACCAATTGGACAACAGCAATGTTCTTTACATGAGGTTGCTCTGGAAGACCACTTAGAAACTGTAGCTGGTCCAGAATACAGCAGTGCAATGTAAGGTACACTTTACGCTCTACAAGCTGATCTTGTGGCCAATAGATTTATGGATACAAGTCACAATGCTGGTTATGACTTCTAAGTCTCTTCATGGAATAAGCCTATTTGAAGGACTGCTCATCTCCAAAGATTTCTGCTGAATATACTTATGCAAATTATTACAGTATATTGTAGTCTTCCAAGCAAAGTTGTACCACAGGTAGTCCTTGAATTATGACCACAATTTAACCCAAAAATTCTGTTAAAATTGTTAAGTGAATCTGGCTTCCCCTTTGACTTTGCTTGTTAGAAGGTGGCAAAATATGATCCCGGGACACTCAACCATCATAAATACCTGCCAGTTGCTAAACATCCAAATTTTGGACACATGATTGCAGGGATGCTGCAATGGTTGTAAATGTGAAAAAAAAATCATAGGTCACTTTTTAAAACACAATTGAAACTTCAAACAGTCACTAAATGGATGGTTGTAAATCAAGGACTACCTGCATATACATCATATATTATAATCTGGTCCCTTGAAGTGTTACATACACAGGATTTGCTATGAGATACCATAATTTATCCCAAACAATTGATGCAGCATTCTCTTCAGAATAAAACTGAAAATCTACTAAATCTTCACATCTTAAAATAGTTTAATTTAGAAGGTACCAGGTCTAAGAAGAATTAAACTGAACTGGGGAACTTAACTGCAATCATTACGTTCTTGCATTTATTTCATTAAAACAAAGCAAGGTCTCAACGCAGTGACTCATGCAGAGATTTTACTAATTGTTTTGTTAGATATCTCATTCTGTTATCTTGGCACCAGAAGCAGCCATAGGAATAAATAGCAATAGACTTATATAATGCTTTACAGTGTCAGCATATTGCCCCCAACAATCTGGGTCCTCATTTTAACCACCTCGGAAGGCTGAGTCAACCCTGAGCCTGGTGAGATTTGAACTGCCAAATTGCAGGCAGCCGATAATCAGCAGAAGTAGCTTGCAGTACTGCACTCTAACCACTGCGCCACCATGGCTCATAAATTCAATTCAAAGAGATAACAGAATTACTCAGGCCTACCAGAAAATTATTGGAGGACAGAGTAAGGCAAGGGTCATGCACTAAATATTGTGGATGAGCAGTGCACCAAATTGCCAGCACAAATATGGTATGTAGATGTATTTTTATGTAAATATGCATAAGCGGCTCTTGGAACTCCTGGAATATTACCCATGTATTTGTTTTTGGAAAGGGCAGAGAAAAATCTATACTTTCTTTGGGTAGAACAATCAGTTATTGCTCTTTTAGATATGCAGAACTAATTGTTAGTAAATATCCCATCTTGGCATAAGCTTGGGGTGCATTCATTAACTGCCTACCCATTTGCCATTTTAATACAAGTTCTTGGCAGATCTTTATTCATGAGCGCATAGGGAGTGAGAATATTCCACTTTGCCAGTCTGCATGTGATGAAGGAAACGTAGAAACCAATGAGCGAGCCTTTGGTGGAAACTCCAATTCACAATCCAGTTTGTGCAAAAAGAATAAAATGCTAAAGCGGCAAAATAGTTTTGGGTAGCGGGGAGCGCGGCAGGCCTAATGCAGTCTTGCATTCATAAAGCAGGACTATGAGGTCACCAGCATGGCTCTCTTACAGTCCTTCTGCAACTTCTGCTGAGATGGATGATGTCATGGAAATATGAGAGGAAGAGGCAGCAGGCTGGAAAAAACAGACATAGTTAAGGCAGGAATGGGGTTGCTTCAGGGAACTTGAGCTGAATAAAGGGAGGGGGATTTTAGTAAAATCAGAGAGATGAGGGTTAATTCACACTTTTGGAGAATAAAGCCAAGCTCAGAAGAGAAGGAATGGTGAAAAAGATAGCTCTGAGTCCCAGAAGAAAAGGCAGTATATGAATCGAACAAAGAGATACATGCTGGTTTCTCATACTTCTTTCTCCACATGAACCTGAATTGTGACATCATAGAGAGGAAGAGAAGAGCCGATATTTTTAGGCACCATGGATTACAGAGCATCAAAATATAGACATTTGGATTGACTGGGCCATTCAGGGAAAATGGATGTCCATTAAACCCACATTTCCATCATTTGCTTTGATTTATCTCACTTATATACTGTAACTATGTAATTGATAAAATAAGTGTTTT
Organism: Ahaetulla prasina; assembly: GCF_028640845.1. Taxonomy (NCBI): domain Eukaryota; kingdom Metazoa; phylum Chordata; class Lepidosauria; order Squamata; family Colubridae; genus Ahaetulla; species Ahaetulla prasina. The sequence goes on from NC_080540.1 coordinate 197,865,100, forward strand.
GTTATATCTTGAAGCTGTCAATTTAATGGACAGAGTAGAGGTGAAGTCAAAATATGACAAAAATGTTCACTGTATACCAAGCCCACTAAATCAAGGATTTACTGTATTTTAACAACAAATTTGCTTCACCAAGGAGGAAGTTTCAGTATGCTTTACTCATATAAAAATTCTGCCCATTTTGTTTGCTATATTTGAAAAAGTCCATAGGTTTCTCCCAGTAAAATAATAGAATAGAATAGAATAGAATAGAATTTTATTGGCCAAGTGTGATTGGACACACAAGGAATTTGTCTTGGTGCATATGCTCTCAGTGTACATAAAAGAAAAGATACGTTCATCAAGGTACAACATTTACAACACAATTGATGATCAATATATCAATATAAATCATAAGGATTGCCAGCAACAAGTTATAGTCATACAGTCATAAATGGAAAGAGATTGGTGATGGGAACTATGAAACGATTAATAGTAGTGCAGATTCAGTAAATAGTCTGACAGTGTTGAGGGAATTATTTGTTTAGCAGAGTGATGGCCTTCGGGAAAAAACTGTTCTTGTGTCTAGTTGTTCTGGTGTGCAGTGCTCTATAGCGTCGTTTTGAGGGTAGGAGTTGAAACAGTTTATGTCCAGGATGCGAGGGATCTGAAAATATTTTCACGGCTCTCTTCTTGATTCGTGCAGTATACAGGTCCTCAATGGAAGGCAAGTTGGTAGCAATTATTTTTCTGCAGTTCTAATTATCCTCTGAAGTCTGTGTTTTCTTGTTGGGTTGCAGAACCGAACCAGACAGTTATAGAGGTGCAAATGACAGACACAATAATTCCTCTGTAGAACTGGATCAGCACCTCCTTGGGCAGTTTGAGCTTAGTGAGTTGGCGGGGAAAGAACATTCTTTGTTGTCCTTTTTTAATGATGTTTTGATGTTAGCTGTCCATTTGAGATCTTGCGATATGATAGAACCCAGAAATTTGAAGGTTTCTACTGTTGATACTGTGTTGTCAAGTATTGTGAGAGGTGGAAGTATGGAAGGGTTTTCCTAAAGTCTACCACCATTTCTACGGTTTTGAGTGTGTTCAGTTCCAGATTGTTTTGGTTGCACCACAAGGCTAGTCGTTCGACCTCTCGTCTATATGCGGATTCGTCATTGTCTCGAATGAGACCAATCACTGTTGTGTCATCTGCGAACTTCAGTAGCTTAACAAATGGATCATTGGAGATGCAGTCATTGGTATACAGAGAGAAGAGAAGTGGGGAGAGCACACAGCCTTGGGGGGGCCCTGTGCTAATTGTACAGGTATTTGATGTGATCTTGCTTAGCTTCACCTGCTGCTTCCTGTTTGTTAGGAAGCTTGTGATCCACTTACAAGTCTGTTCCGGTACCTGTAGCTGGTTTAGCTTAGTTAGAAGAATGTCTGGAATGATGGTATTGAATGCTGAACTAAAGTCTACAAAAGGACCCTTGCATAGGTCTTTGGAGACTCAAGATGTTGTAGGATGTAGTGCAGAGCCATATTAACAGCATCATCTGTTGATCTATTTGCTCGGTATGCAAATTGCAAGGGGTCTAAAAGCGGATTCGTGATGGTTTTCAGGTAGGAAAGCACTAGCCTTTCAAAGGTTTTCATGACTACAGATGTTAGAGCAACTGGTCTGTAGTCATTCAGTTCCTTGATGGTGGGCTTCTTCGGCACTGGGATGATGGTAGAGCGTTTGAAGCAAGAAGGAACATAGCACATCTCTAGTGATTTATTGAAAATATGGGTGAAGATGGGGGCCAATTGGTCAGCACAGACTTTTAAGCAAGAAGGAGTTATCTTGTCTGGGCCTGGCGCTTTTCCTGGCTTTTGTCTGTGAAATAGGTCCTGCACTTCCTTTTCTGTGATCACTAGGGGTTGTGAACCCAATGAAATGGGGTCAGTTGTCGGAGACTTGGCTGTTGTTGGTGTGTCTGAGATGGGGGTTGTGGAGATAGGTGGCTGTAGTCCACAGTTGTCTCTCCTTTTCTTTCCTTCTTAGAGAAAGTTCAATGATTTCCTGCTTTACTAACTTTTTTCACAGTTTTTCAAATCCTTGTCTGACTTTACGCTTCCTGTGAAATTAACATACTATGCTGGCAAGATGGGAAGGCATTAAATGGATCATACTTTTTTTCCCATTCCAGTATCAGCTTTAAAAAAACAGCCAATCTTCAGAAATAATACTTACTTCACACCAGTGTTTCTCTGGTGCTGGCTGGGGAATTCTGGGAGTTGAAGTCCACATACCGTATGTTAAAGTTGACATAGCTGAGAAACATTGCCTTACCCCCTTCCCAGTTCTTCCCAGCTCTTTCGGAGCCAGGCTATCTGGATTATAAATGGCTTAGGCAGTTTTACAGCAGGCAATGAACCCTTGGTTGGAGGGGAAAATAAGAAACCACTATATTTTCTTTTCTTTTTATGAAGTGGGCTTGGCTGATCAACCCTCAATTGCTTTCCAAGCCTTTTTCAAAGGACTATCTTGGCAAGCCTAGCAAAACCTTCTGTGTAGAAGGGTAGGAAAAGTTGAAAGAAGGAAGGAAATAAGCAGCTTGTTTTGCCATTATTCTATTGTACTGAGGGCAAAGGGCTAAGCCAAATATTTGTATCTTGCAAATTGAGTGATTGAGACTTTAGCCTATGAGCTCAAGCCTTCAGCTGCTTACTCTGCTTTTCCCATTGCAGTTACAGCAAGAATACAGCAAGAATACAGCAATAAATCTGGTCATTACAAGGAGGCTGAAAACAATAATAATACACACAGAGAGAAAGCCTGTATTATTCTTTCAAATAAAAGCCACTTATATCATATTATAGTCCAATTTCACGTATTGTATGGGGCCATAATGTAGTATCCTTGAGTTTGTTGATGTGCTATGTGAACCAAGCCATTGTTTATGACTCAGCATGTTGAGTGAACCAACCAACTGTGGCTTAATCAACAAATTAGGACAGAAAACTATATCGATCTAAAATTCGTTGCTTCCATTGCTGATCCTTACTGTGGTGTTTTTGTTTTTTGATGTCTTTTTCACAGCCTTGACTTCTGGTGATTTCATGGACAAGTCAAAATACTTTTTAAATACTGGAAAAGTGTCAAACTCAACATAGCTAGACAAGATCAAGGAAGCATATATTTTAGGAAGTTCAGTATTAGTCTGGGGTAATTACAGAATCTTGTAAATTGCACAAGGAACCTTCTATTTATAATGAACCAATTATGATGAAGGGCTGGGGAGGGAAGAGCACAATTGCAGGATCAGGTGTGGGGTGGGGTGGAGCAGCAGCCCAACTGCAGGATCAGTGGGGGAGAAAGAACACAACTTCAGGATTGGGGGGGGGGGGGGAAGAACACAACTGCAGGATCAGGTGGTGGGGGAGCAGCAGCCCAACTGCAGGATCAGGGGTGTGTGTGAAGGGAAGAGCCCAACTGCATGACCAGGTGGAGGGGGGGAAGAGTCCAACTGCAGGATCAGTGTGTGTGGGGGGAGCAGAATATTAGTTTATTTGATTATTTTCTTCATCTGCAAAGGGAGACTGTTTTATCCCCCCACCCAAATTTTAAAAATTGTCCTAATGCCAAAAACTCAAAAGCATTTTAGAGTAACGATAATTGTAACAACCACATTTCTGACATCAATACAATTGAACATGTCCAGAAATATTTTACAAGAAGAGTTCTCCATTCCTCTGAAAACAACAAAATACCTTATCCCACCAGACTTGAAATCCTAGGCTTAGAAAACTTGGAAATCCGTCGCTTTCGACAAGACCTAAGTTTAACTCATAGAATCATCTATTGTAATGTCCTTCCTGTTAAAGACTACTTCAGCTTTAATTGCAATAATACTAGAGCAACTAATAGATTTAAACTTAATGTCAACCGCTTTAATCTAGATTGCAGAAAATATGACTTCTGTAACAGAATCATCAGTGCTTGAAATACTTTACCTGACTCTGTGGTCTCTTCCCATAATCCTAAAAGCTTTAACCAAAACTTTCTACTATTGACCTCACCCCATTCCTAAGAGGACCATAAGGAGCGTGCATAAGCGCACAAACGTGCCTACCGTTCCTGTCCTATTGTTTTTCTTTTCTTCTTCCTATATATATATATATATATGCTTATACCTCCTAATATTTACTCATATATATGTTTATATACTATAAATTCTTTTTGTATGATGTTGTGACAAAATAAATAAAATTAAAAAAAAATAAACAGAGTTAACACATGTTTGATCTTGCATCTTACCAGCAATATCGCAGAGTTCAGCATCGGAAGCGTTTGCCAGGGCTTCCTCCAGTTCTGGTTCCAGAGTTACACTTTCCAAAACTGGATCAATAGCTTTCTGCTTGGGGACCCAGATTTTTCCTAGAAATACATAAAGTAGTAACAGCTTCAGTTCCAATCCACAGGCTGGCAATTAGACACGTTTTAGTCTAATGGTTAAAGCACCAGAAACTGGGCGACTGTGAGTTCTAGTCCTGCCTCATGGACTCATGCAGGGGGTGAAATTCAAAATATTTCCCTACCGGTTCTGTGGGCGTGGCTTGGTGGGCATGGCAGGGGAAGGATATTGCAAAATCTCCATTCCCTCCCCACTCCTGGGGAAAGGATATTGCAAAATCTCCATTCCCACCCCACTCTGGGGCCAACCAGAGGTGATATTTGCTGGTTCTCTGAACTGCTCAAAATTTCCAGAACCTGTTAAAACCTGCTGGATTTCACCCCTGAATTCCTGCCTTTCATGCCTCATAAAAGCCAGCTGTGTGACTCTGGGTGGGTCAGTCGCTCTCTCAGCCAAATCCACCTCCCAGGGTTGTTATTGTGGGAATAATAGGAAGAAGAAGGTGTGTTGAACATGTTCACCACTTTGAATTATTTGTAAAAAGAATAAAGGCGGGATATAAACAAATAAACAAACCAATACATTTTACTCTCCTACCTAAGGTGGTTCTTTCATTGTTCCTAACTTTTCAAAACTCAAAAAAAAAGGGGGTGGAGAGGCATTGGCAATGAAATTCTGTTGAATGAAAAGGGGAAGTTAAACTCTCCCCTTCCCAGTTAAAATCATCCTCTCTATCTACCAATAACTCATAGGAAAATAGAATAGAATAGAATTCTTTACTGGCCAAGTGGATTGGACATACCCTTGGCATTTGTCTCTGGTGCATAAGCTCTGAATGTACATACAAGCAACGAGTGATAATTATAATCTTAAAATACAATCAACATAAATCATAGATACAACACTCAGTCATAGGATACTAAATAAAGGCCTTACTGTGTGTGTGTTATTTGTATCAGGTTTCAAGATTCACAGTGTGATTGCTAACCTCACACTTGAAGTAGTAGAGGCTGGATTTTATGTAATTCCACATCAGTTTATGTTAATGCAAAATCATTTTTATAGCATCCTACTTCTAAGGCTGCCTAACTGTGACTAGTATTCATTTTAAAATAGCAATGGCACGGAGTCAAAGCATGCCTTCGGGGACCTGGCACCTTCAGTAATCTCCCAGGCCGTTCTCCAAATTCTCATTCACTGCTGGATGTGCTCATTCAGGCTTGGCCCTTTGAACAGGAAACCAAATTCCTTCCTTATATTTTCACACACGCTTTTAAAAGTAAAGCTGTATTTGTTTTACTTAAGGTAAAGCTAAAAGACATTTTTCCACTTGCAACTTACAGCCATTTCAACACCAATTCAACCATTTTGTGCCCAAATAACAGTAACAAAGAGAGGCTTTATGTCACTTCAGTGATTAATGAATGAGACTCTGAAGGTGCTTTAAGTTACTGCTATGGAAATGGCTAACATTTATTTTGAGTAGTGCTTGACTGCTAAATGAATTCATGGCCATGTAGCTCTCTTAGCAACAATATAAGAAGGGTTTGCAATTGCTTTTTCTGGATATTTTTTCCACTTTTTACTCTAGTCTTGGGATTCTCTGCAGTATTAGCCAACCTAACCATGTCTAACTTTGGTGCCCAGAGAGGGCCCAGTCAGGTGCTGCAGGAAACACACACACACACACACACACACACACAAAAACAGGGGGAAAAAATCTCAGAACAAAAGAAATGTGTGTATGCAGTGGTGAAAATACCACCTTTACTCCAAAGGGAAAATAAAGATTATGAAGGGACAAAATTAGAATACTTTTATATTTCTTTTGCCAACCTTTTTCTTGGAAAAAAAGGACACAATCTAGCTTGGGATGGGGGCTGGAATGGAAAGCAAGAAAGCAAGGCATAGGATAGAACAAACATAAACATAAAGAAAGAATTCCTTTTTTTTCTAAAACAGGGCAGTCAAAAGTGGGTGGGGGGTGGGGGAGAAAAGTGCAGCTCCAGGCGTGGAATGTGACACTGGAGCTATTTTTGTTCCTGCTTCCTATGAAATGGCACGAAACAAAGGACAAGGACCAGGCAGTCCAGCTTGTTGGTGGAGCAAGACTAAATTTAGGCTCACACTGAAGCAACTGCTCCTTTTCTCATGAGGGTAGAGGAACGGAAGGCCAAAGTTATAGAGGAAGGGCTTGCTTTTAGGGGTATTAGCCATACAATCACTACTCTATTCTTTGAAGAAGATTTTATTTTAAAGTAAAAGACAATATGAACATAAAGTACAATAGTTCCCATCACCAATCTCTTCCCACTTATGACTGTATGACTATAACTTGTTGCTGGCAATCCTTATGATTTATATTGATATATTGATCATCAATTGTGTTGTTAATGTTGTACCTTGATGAACGTATCTTTTCTTTTATGTACACTGAGAGCATATGCACCAAGACAAATTCCTTGTGTGTCCAATCACACTTGGCCAATAAAAAATTCTATTCTATTCTATTCTATTCTATTCTATTCTATTCTATTCTATTCTATTCTATTCTATTCTATTCTATTCTATTCTATTTAAACTGCTAGGGGAGTGGGTTTTGCAGGTCTAAGGACAACTCGCCACAGCTAACACATAGTGGTCAACTCACCAGAAGACAATTCACCACGGCCAACTTGCTACGGGACAAAAATTACATAATATTGAAGAGATGGTGGAAAGACTCATTAAAAAAAGGATGCAAAGGGAGGGACAAAAAGAAATGTGAATGACAAAAATTAAAATAATGTTTAATTATTTTAAATAATTAAACAAAATTGTTGAATTGTCCCATGACCAGTTGGCTGTGGCAAGTTGACCGTGGTGAATTGGCAACAGTGAGCTGCCTACAGCAAGTTGGCCAGGGCGAGTTGCCCCATTCTGGTTTTAGGATGTACTTAAGAAAATCTTCAAGTTGATCAGTATGAGAAGCACAGTACAAACTGTACTCTAGATCAGGGGTCACCAGCCTTTTGGACCTCAGGGACCACTAAATTCATAATTTTAAATCCCATGGACCACTAATATGATCTGCCTAATGACCTGCTGGGTGGGCGTGGCTAGGTGGTGGTAGACTGGGTGGGCGTGGTCAGTTCGATCACTCATGTAGAGAGGTGCCTCGCCGGCCTCTAGCCTCCCCTCCCCTCCCAGCCACTCCTTGCCTCCCCACCAGGTTCCTTAGGGCCCCAACAAGAAGCAGTTTTTGGAGCTAAGTAGCCACCATGAGAAAGACTTGGCAAAACAGCTCAGTTTCAAATTGGATCTGACTGAGAAGGCAGCTCAGCAGAAGCACCTCACTGAGGACTATGAGCATAGGATTTCCAAGCAGAGGGAAGACTTGCAGGAGTGCAAGGCCAGGTACCAGCACCTGGAAGCTCAGCAGACTGAGATGGTCAGTCAGTTTCAGGCCATGATGCAGTCCCACTGGAACAAGACCCTCCGGCTCTTCGCACTGCACCAGCAGTGCTTCCCTCCAGCCTTCGCCCAAAGCCCCACACCAGGAGGCTGAAACAGACCCCAAGTCAGAATTTATTCCCCCCTCCAACCCACACAAGAAGACCCCAAATGAGGAGACTCTCTGCAGCAACACAAACGTTCATTGCACGTATGTGTCCCAGGGGCCATAGTTTGAGGACCCCTGACTTAATGCAATATAAAAAATGCAAATAATTTTTCTGTGGACCACCAAAATTTTCTCGCGGACCACCAGTGGTCCACGGACCACCAGTTGGTGACTGCTGCTCTAGATGGTGCATGGCACCTGCAGAATTGTGCTAGTTAATCTCCTACCTCTTTTCTCTCCCGTGAAGGGAACCAGATCGTCTCGGTCTTTAGTGTCATTTGCCTGCTTCTCCAAATGTGCCAGAAGAACATCTCTATTAAAAGGTCCCGTGGGTGTTTTCTTGGTCTGATCTTTCTGCCTCATTCCTGCAGGTAATATTGCATTCTATATTTTGAAGAAAGGGGAAAAAACATTCAAGCTCCATGATCATCATCCATCACCCTGTCTTTTTTAATGAAATCCCACTGAACCCCTACATGCCAGCAGTGTCTCTCTATTGAATTGGAGTAGCATTCACAAAATTGTAAAATATGTGAAGAAAAGTTTGTTCAACTTGATCACCAAATTAACAATGTTTAAAATACCTATAGAGAACAATAATAATAATAACAAAAATGAAGGAAAACAAGCCAAAACCCAATAGCATTAAGGACAAGAGAAGAAACCAATCAAATAATCAATCCATGGGCTCAACTAACCTCCCAGCCTCCATCCCTGGGAAAGCAGCCAAGGCTTGAGGGCTTCCCAAAACTCCAGCAGAGTCAGGGCCAAACTAATCTCAAGTGTATGTTGATCCAAAGCAGGGGTCTCCAACCTTGGTCCCTTTAAGACTTGTGGACTTCAACTCCTAGCTTTGCTGGCTGAGGGACTCTGGGAGTTGAAGTCCACAAGTCTTAAAGGGACCAAGGGTGGAGACCCCTGATCCAAAGGGTAGGGCTATAATAGACAAGGCACATTTCCTGGATCCTGTCAAGAAAACATTCTCTGATAATCAGTGGGACCATGCCCCTTCTGCCAAACATGATGGGCCAGCTGGAGCCCATTGGAAACAGAAAGCCACTCAGATAAACCAGCATAGAGAGACAGAAAGGTGGCTTTGAAGCAAATATTCAGAAATGGTTAATTATATTTTTTTGTCCAAGAACAAAAACATTCTTTAAGTCCTGGGAACAAAGATACTATTAAGAAGAAACTGCTAGGTGCAGACAACCAGGTCCACACCTGAAAGTTCCAAATTACTGATTTATTGCTCAAGTCTATGCACAGGAAGATTCTCAGATTAATTGTTTGCACCTTGGTAAAACTAGATAGGGATCAAAGGCATTCAAGGGTGGTTGGACAGCAACTTAAAACTGATGCCTCACTTGACTCCTCCTTCTGGCTTTGCCAGTCTCTCTTTCCCCCCTATAGAAACTCAGGCTGGCCCTCCCTGACTGATGACTTTTAGGGAAAGGAGAGAAAAAACAGTCAGACTTGCAAGATAGCATACCTGAACAAAGAATGATTCTATAGTTCCTGTGGAATTGATTGGTATGTGGAAATGACCTTGGGAGACGGAAGGAAGAGCTGCAGCCTAAATAGCAGTTTGACAAACAAAATTTTGAGTCCAAAGGAGGAGAGTGGTGAAAGCATCTCTGAAGGAACCTAGTTACCCTTACCTAGTTATCAAGTGAGTAAAAGTGAGGAATGGAAGAAGTACTCTCAGTCTTCTAAGATTTTGTTAATGTAACCTTATAATAAAGATAGAGGTGGAACTTCTGTTTGAACTACCCTGCAAAGCTAACAGCTGTACCTCATGAGGCTGACACCCAAGCCCATGCCATGAAGGTCTTTATAGGAAACCACCAGTACCTTGAATTTATTCATTTATATAGCTGCTCATTTTCACGTGATTCTTGGTAGTTTACAATACTAGAGCCATTTTGATGTAGTGGTTAAGGCATCAGAGTATAACTGGGAAACTGGAAATTCTAGTCCTGCCTTAAGCATGAAGCCAACTGGGTGACCTTGGATCAGTTCCTCTCTCTCTGCCATAGGAAGGAAGCAATGACAAATTACTTCTGAAAAACCTTTCCAACAAAACTGCAGGGGCAAGTCCAGCCAGTCACCATGTGTCAACACTGACTTGAAGGCACACAATAAAAACAAGAAAGCAGATTACTGTGTAAAATACACAATATAAAAAATAAAACACATAGCAGTTTGGCATTTTCCAATGAATTATTGGAATTACAGCCAGAGGTATATTTGGAGCCAGTGCAACTTATATACATCCATAATCGCTTGCACCGCTATATTTTGGATCAATTGCAGCTTCCAGATGTTCTTCCAGAAGACTCCCATTTATTAATTTATGTATGTGGTGCCTTGAAGCCCCATGAAGGACGTATTAATCTGCTCAAGAGATGACTAAGCATGATGATCATGGACAGTATCAGTTGACCCTGAAAGAGTCATAATTGGCACACAACACAACCTTGTAAATAAGCCTTCCTGGCCTCCATTGCTGCCTAATTCTCAAAACAGCAGCTGTGAATTTAGGAAGACTCCTCACTGTTTGTGTTTGAGGAAGTACAACTTCTTCCATCGAGAATTAAAGATTGGAAATCATTCAGCCCAGGAGACCTTAAAATCCTCAATCTTGTTAGGGTTGAGGATAAGCCTATTCTTCCCCAGAGTCTCCAGACATCAAAACAGAACTTCCACAACATCACTTGGTTGGTCTGGAGACATAATACTGAGCATATTGATGTCACCTCACCCTGTGTCATTGAATGACCTCAACAGTGGTTTCATCTAGATGTTAAAGAGAGTGGAGAGATTGGTGAGCCCTGGGGATACACACACACAAAATAAGTCATGGGCTGAACCCCCACTCCCTCATCACAAGTGACTGCAACTTAGAAAGAAGCTGGAAGAAAACCAGTACAAAATTGTACCCCTAATTCCTAACCTTTGGAACCAGTCCAGAAGGATATCATGATCAGTGATACTGAAAGCCACGAACAGATGGCTTTCAATATCACTAAAATAAGAATAGGTACATTACCCCCATCCTCTTCCCTTCAATGGTCATCCCCAAGTGTACTCAATGTTCTTTTGGTTCCATACACGGGCCTGAAACGTGACTAAAAGGGGAACAGATAACCTGCTTTCTCCAGGACTCTCTGAAGCTGCAGCATTGGGTCTACTAATGATAACTTCATGAAGAAACAGACCACCATTGTTTAAACTCTCTCACTGCCCAGACCCAACCACACACCCTTTGAGAAGCCTTGACTGACCAGGATCTAACACAGAGATGGCCAAGCTCACAGCACTGACCAATAGGATTAAATTCAGCCCAGATAATCAAACAAAAATAAACTTCAGTAAATTCCATGGACCAGCATCAAGGTTGGTCCAGCTTGGAATGGATCTGAGTGACTTTATCCATTAGCTGCCTAGAATATTCCTTACAGTGGCCTTGTAAATGAGTCTCCAACCACACTTCCCCAGAAGGAATAGGACCACTTGAAACAGGGACAACAGATGGCTATCTTCAAATGCAATAAGGGCAGAAAAGGAACAATGCTTTACCGTACTTGTGGCAGTCCTTAATACTGCATTGGCTCTAGCTCATGCTGAATTAGATTCACTTCTCTCTATTCTCCAATCATGTTCTACTGTGGCATGAGCATGGCTGGCATGTGTTGCTGTGGAGTATGGGAAGGCATGCAAGTGGCTGCATTGGTGCAGCTGCGAGTATAGAATGAGGGTGAAGCGGAGTGCTCCAGGTGGCTGCCTGCACTACGGAAAATGAGATTCCCCAGGATCTTGTATCCCGTAGCAGGACTCCTCAGGAAAAAAAGGAGAAAAACCAGTCAGAGTGGGAGCAAGTTACAGAAGTGACTTGCAACCTTCCCTGCCAGTTTTGCTTATGCCATCAGGGAGGGTCACAAATTGCAATCACACGACCACAGGATGCTGCAACCATCATAAGTGTGAGCTGGTTTCTAAGTACCTGGATGGTAATCACATGACCAGGTGAGTGCTGGGGTAGCTGGAACTTCAAGGACTGATCATAAGCACCACTCTCTTCAGTGCATGGTTGCTGAATGAGTGGTTGTTAACCAAGGACACATCGTCACTACCTGTATTTTTCTTTGCTTTGTTCGTTGCTCCCACTATCTGCTGCTCAAAACCTCCAAATGCTGCTTTTAAAAAAAAACTATTCTTTAAAGCACTTACATCTGGATCGAGTTCCAGTAGCTCATCTTCTAGCATCTTAATTTCGTCTTCTGTCAGTGCTCCAAGGATCTGATCTTCATCTAGATCTCGGTATTTCTCTAAACCTTGTCTATATGACATTTTGGAGAATCGGCTTTTTTGATCTTTTCTGGCTTTTAAGTCTCTTCTTCTTCCCAAACTATAGGACCTGGATGATTAAAAAAATTAAAAAATATTAAAATTTATGTTGCATGATGGTAGAATTATCATAATCTAGAAATCAGGTTGATCATAACCACTAGATGGCAGCATAGAGATACAGAAAACCAGAACCCAATACAAAAAAAAAAAAAAAGAACCAATAAGGAATCAGAATTTCAAAAAGTACTGATCAGGATTGGTCACAAAGAACCAATCAGAGACCCAAGCTCACTGACCAGCACCTGCTTGGCTAAAGATCAATTAAAAGTCAGGTCACCTGACAGAAGTCCAGTTAATCCCTGTATTCCCTGCTCAGTTGCCTGTGATTTGTTTTAGCACAGGGTCTCCAACCCCTGGGCCGTGGCCCATTATTGGGCCATGGGCTGTTTGGAACCAGGCCATGGAAGGGGTGGGCAAGCTCGTGCTTAGCTCCACCTGTGTGAGCAGCAGGCAAACATGTGCACACAACGAAGCTCCATTTGTGTGAGTGGCAGGTATGCGTGCACGCAATTTGTCCAAATGGAGCTGCGTGTACATGCCTGCCGCTCGCGCAGAATCATCCCTTTCCTCCCCCACTGGTCCACAAAGTTGGAAAGGTTGAGAAACGCTGCTTTAGCAGACTCTCTTATATCTGAAGATGCCAACCAGATGAAACATCAGGAAATACATTGTCTTGACTGTGGTCACTAAATCCTGAAGATCAACACTATACAGCTCAGCACTGCCCAAACGATACAGGCCATGAAAGCCTAAACCAGATGCAGAAAAAAAATATTAATGCTTTGCTGCAATCTGTTTTCTGTATAGGTAGTCCTCACTTACCAACGGTAATTGGGATGGGGACCTCAGTCACTATAATGGTCAAAAGATGTGATATCATGTGACCATAACTGACTTACACTGCAGTTCCAGCAATCCCAATTGCTGTTATTAGGCGAATCCCATACAATCCTGCCTCACGTGATTGCCGTTTGTGACCTCCTGTTGTGGAAAGCCACAATTGGCTATTACATGATTACCGGGATGCTGTGACAGCTGCAACTATGAGCGCCCATCATAAATACCTTCACTGCCATTGTACCTTTGATCCCTGAATGAGTAAGTGTATATTGAATGAGGACTACCTGTTTCCAGGAGAAATAAATCCTTAATGGTAGTCCAAAAGTCAGTTTGGTATGATTGTAAAGGAATCAGAATAAAAACCAGGAGATTGTGAGTTCTAACCTTGACACAAATCCAACTGGGTGACTTTAGGCTAGTCACATTCTCTCAAACCTAGGAAGCAGGCAATGGCAAACCACTTCTGAAATTGTGCCAAAAAATCTACAGGGCCTTTTCCATGGAGTCCCCAGGTATTAAAAACTGTTTTGAAGTCACCAAAAAGACAAAACATTTAGCTGTAGAATGACATTTTTCAAATGTATCAATGAATTAAAAAAATATGATTTCCTACCTAGAACACCTATCTTTTTGGCTTGACAATTGACAATAGCAAACTTAATATCTTATTAAATATAAATGTTCGTCCAATTTTAGGAATTCCGCTGCAGGTCTCATGTATTTTTCACCCGATACTATATTGTACGGGAAGTTCTGCAACACATTCTTGGTAATTATGACTAAAGATGGGCTTGAAGGGTTTTCCCAACCCAAAAAAAGAAAAAAGAAATTGAAGAGCTCAGGAGAGAACAAAGACAAAAAGACAAAACCAGCAAGCTCCTACAGATACTGTGCTTATACAAACAAAACTGAAGAACAAAACTGCATATCCTGTCTAATCAAATACAGCCAAATATTCCAAGTAGAGCATATGAGAACTAATTAGACAGATTATAAACCTTAAATTGTTTAATCTTTATTAATAGTCAAGTGCCCTTCTTTGCTGGCAGTATTCAAGTAGTGGAAAGCTAACCATCAGTTAGGGATGCTATGATTGCAAGACTCCTGCACTGAAAAGGGAATTTATTTGTTTGTATTTCATATTACTTTATCTACCCATCTCCCTTAGAGAGGAGCTCTTCGTGATGGAATTGGTCTCTATACAGTAGGTAGTCCTCAACTTATGACCACAATTGAGCCCAGAATTTACGTTGCTGAGTGAGAAATTTGTTAAGTGGTTTTGCCCCATTTTACAACTTTTCTTGCCATAGGAATCATTGTAGTAACACGGTTGTTAAGTGAATCTGGCTTCCCCATTGACTTTGCTTGTCAGAAGTTTGCAAAAGGTGATCACATGACTTCGGGATACTGCGACCGTCATAAATATGAGTCAGTTGTCAAGCATCCAAGTGTAAATCATGTGACCATGGGGATGCTGCAATGGTCATAAGTGTGCAAAATGGTCATAAGTCACTTTTTTCAGTGCAGTTGTAACTTTGAACTGTCACTAAATAAATTCTTGTAAATCAAGGACTATCTGTATCAGTTTCTCAATCTCAGTAAGTCCCAGAATTCCCCAGCCAACCATGGAATTGGAGTCAACACATCTTAAACTTGATCAGTGTTCTCCAATGATGTAATTATTGAAAACGTTCCTCTTCCTCTTCTGCCCAGAGAATACCTCCTTTATAAGGTAGTTGAAATACAATACGATCTGTACAGTGGTGGGTTTCAAATTGTTTTACTACCGGTTCTGTGGGCGTGGCTTAGTGGGTGTGGCATGGCTTAGTGGGCGTGGCTTGGTGGACGTGGCAGGGGAAGGATACTGCAAAATCCCCATTTCCTCCTGATCAGCTGGGACTTAGGAGGCAGAGAATAGGTGGGGGCGGGGGCGGTCAGAATTTTTACTACCAGTTCTCCGAACTACTAAAAATTTCCGCTACCAGTTCTCCAGAACTGGTCAGAACCTGCTGAAACCCACCTCTGGATGTATATCATCCTAAATTCACAAAAGATTTAGAGTTCTCCTGCCTTTATTTTAAGACCCAAGCTGTATCCCATGGATAAGTTATTACCTTAAAAAAGAAAACCCATTTGGGTGTTAACTGCAGCCTGATGCATAACAGTTCAATAGATGAGTATTTCCTAGCTCTTACGTACAGGCTTACTTATAACAATACGTTTTAGTCATGTATGTTGAACATTTGCTAGAACCATTGTTTTTTTCTGAGCCTATATTTGAGCAACAATCTAATCTATAGTAAAAGAAATGCTACCTTTTCACCAATCAAGCCAGAGGTAAAAAAACATAAAAGGGAACCAAAGTTGCTGTAAATGTGTAAGAACAGGTCTTATAAAGCTGATTACTTAAGCTTGCCAGCAGGTTTTTCTCATGCAACATTCCGTCTTGCAGCATGGCAACCCACCCACAAGACACATTTTATGACTCAGTTTCTTGGAGTGTCAGTTACTGTATTATGTAAAATCGAACAGTGCAAAGAGGAAACTACCTTTAATTTTGCCAAAAACAACATTATAGTCCTGGGGAAAGAATAAAAAGGAATGCCTTTCATCAAACAATACCTTCTCCTGCTCATTTATAACATAGATATGCACAATCATTATCTTATTCTTCAAAGCAGACTCAATAAGATAACATTTGGGGGCCCAAATGGGTCCTCCACCCGGCGTACACAGGGCGTAATTCCTTAATATTTTTAGCCCTAATTTTAGTTGAAAGCAGCTGATAAGAAACTGTCACTAAAAGTTTGTGTAGTACAGGGGTGTCCAAACTTGGTCCCTTTAAGACTTGTGGACTTCAACTCCCAGAGTCCCTCAGCCAGCAAAGCAAAGGGACCAAGTTTGGACACCCCTGGTGTAGTACCTATTATCTGGGATACACCAGAAGTTCTGAGTTTGTTTTTCAAAGTATTCATAGTTGCTATTATTGACTTCTGTACTCGTTATAATTCATATTCTGCCTTTCCTCCAAACAGCTCAATATGGTATACAACAGTGTTTTTCAAGTTTGCAGAGACCTCTATATGCTGAATTCCCCAGTCAGCAATGGTTACTTATACCTTCAAATCCCACCCACCCACTCACATTTTGACATACAGGTAATCCTCAATTTACAACTATTCATTTAGTGATCGTTCAAATTTACAAAGTCACCAAAAAGAGTGACTTATGACCATTTTTCATGCTTAACAACCATTGCAGCATCACGTGATCAGAACTGGAGAGCTTGGCAACTGGGTCATATTTATGATAGTTGCAATGTCTTGGGGTCATGTGATCCCGTTTTGTGACTTTCCGAACAGCAAAGTCAGTGGCGAAGCCAGATTCACTTAACAATCATGTTACTAAATAACCCCAGTGATTCATTTAACGATTTTGACAAGAAAGGTTGTAAAATGGGGCAAAACTCACTTAACAACGGTTTCACTTAGCAATAGAAATGTTGGGCTCAGTTGTGTTATAAGTCAAGGACTAACTGCACGTAAGTTATATGGTAAGATGAAATGACTAGCCTAAAGTAATCAAGTCAAGTGTCCATTCTATATGTGGGTAAGATACTACAGGTAGACCTCGACTTACAACAGTTAACTTAGTGACCGTTCGAAGTTACAATGGCACTGACAAGTGACTTGTGACCGTTTTTCACACTTATGACCATTGCAGCATCCTCATTGGTCAGATTATCAAAATTCAGATGCCTGGCAACTGATTCATATTTATGACGGTTGCAGTGTCCCCAGAACTCTGTGATCCCCTTTTGCGACTTTCTGACAGGAAAAGTCAATGGGGAAGCCAGATTCACTTAACAACGGTGTTACTAACTTTAACCACTGCGGCGACTCACTTAGCAAACGTGGCAAGAAAAGTTCATAAAATGGGGCAACAAATGTCGCACTTAGCAACATAAATTTTGGGCTTCATTGTGGTCGTAAGTTGAGGACTACCTCTATTAGCTAAATATATTGTTAGAGGTGGATCATCTCTTAGAACAGGGGTCTCCAACCTTGGCAACTTTAAGACTTGTGGACTTCAACCCCCAGAATACCTCAGCCAGCAAAGCTGGCTGAGGAATTCTGGGAGTTGAAGTCCACAAGTCTTAAAGTTGCCAAGGTTGGAGACCCCTGTCTTAGAAGCATCCTCTTTGCTTGTGTTGTGCAGTATCAGCAGAAGGAACCCCAAATCTTGGCAACTTTCCTGCTGGTCCCTTGTCCTTTTAAACAGCAGGTGCGCTGAGCTTTACAACAAGCAAAGCTTTCTGTCCTCCCCCCCCCCAACTCCCCACCATTACTTAACTCTTTTGGGGAGGGGGGGAGGACATTTCATCAGCTTTATTTCCAGGCTCCAAAGTCTGACCACCAAGACAACAACCTAAGGGCTACTTTTCCAGGCTCAGCCGCCTCCATGGGCGCCCACCTTCTCTGCTAGGGGCGACTGCTTCCATTTTGCCCCAGGGAGACCTGTGAGAATAGAAACTTCCCGCTATATGGGGGGGGGGGGACTAGAAACTCCCAAAGGTTCTCCTTTTTTTGCCATGCCCCCCCCCCCCCCCCGCTCTGTCCTTCCCAGTTCCACCCCAGCAAAAAAAAAACAAACAAACCAACCCAAACTGCAGCGAGAGCAGAAGCAGCGGCTATTTATAGGCGCCGCGCCTACGCCGGTTCCCTTTCGGTGGTAGAGGGACGCTTTGGCCACATATGGCTTGAGCGCCTCACGCCGGGGTTCCTTGAGAGACTGAGAAGTGGGGGGGGGTGTCCCAATTCAAGGGGCACCAAAGCTTGGGCACCCTCAACCCTGCCCGCTCGACCGGTTATATATATATATATATATCTATATATACCTGTTGCGGCTGCAGGCTGTGGGCTTTGTGGAAGAGGGCGCACGCCGCCGGTTGCGAGACGCGTCCCCCACGGAGGAGCTCTTAACGTTGCGCAGAAAGCAGACGGGGGGAATTCCCTCCCCCTCCCAGGGCTACTGTCACTCATGGGGTTGAGGACGGCGAACTGAAGGCCGCCCCCAGGCTTCGGCTGGAGCTGCGCCGGAGCCTTGGCTGAGAGGGCTCTTCGTTGCCGGCGCCCGCCCTAAGCGTCCAGAGCGGGCGTGCGGAGGAGAGGGAAGAGCGATTCCAGAACGGGCGGCCAAAATATACTGTACCAGGCGGCCTCTGCGTGGCCGTAAATAGACCCGGGTCCTAGCCTGTTGGCCGACCAGGAATGAAATAACTTTCGCGTATTTCGTCCGGAGCCATTCATTTAAAAAACATGCGCTTCCCATCGGCACATTATGTGCCCAGATCCTATGCTCTCAAGATTGTAATCTGTGCAGGCTGGTGACAATAAAAGGGCGGGCGTTTTAAAAAGCGCTAGGATTCCTTAGCTGCTTGTGGGCTTTTTGAAAGAAAATGAATTATTCATGGTGCTTAAGCCACATTATTTTGCATACTTTTCTCTTTACTGGCAGTAAAATACTTATATATTTTTTCAACTGGGACCTTCCCCCCTGACATATAAATATGTGGAACTTTT
Organism: Ahaetulla prasina; assembly: GCF_028640845.1. Taxonomy (NCBI): domain Eukaryota; kingdom Metazoa; phylum Chordata; class Lepidosauria; order Squamata; family Colubridae; genus Ahaetulla; species Ahaetulla prasina. The sequence goes on from NC_080540.1 coordinate 197,883,903, forward strand.
TTTCCCCTTGCCATGTCTCTACAGCTTAATTTGAACCAGATTAGTTTAAATTGTGCATAGTGAACAGTGGTAAAGTATTTTTTCCCTTATTCTGAGATCAACTAAATGTAACCTTGAAGTGTGCAAAATCTGTTAGGCTTTATCAGCTGTTATCTTGCAACAGGTTAGAAGCAGCATATTTAATGTTATATTTTTTACTTAAATCATGCAAAAGTTGGTCAGCACTAAATCCCGAAGATTTATTTATTTATTTATTTATTTATTTAAATTTTTATACCGCCCTTCTCCCGAAGGACTCAGGGCGGTGTACAGCCATGGTTAAAACAGTTAAATATACAAAATTAAAATATCAATTAAAATACATATTCAATAATGGCCAAATTAAAACCGTCAAATTGACCCAGCCTAAAATACCCCATATAAAATTACTAAAAATTAAAAATTTGAAAATTTAAAAATCAAGCCAGTCCCGCTTGGATAAATAAATAAGTTTTTAATTCACGGCAAAAGGTCCGAAGGTCAGATGGCGCAAACCTGGGGGAAGTTTGTTCCAGAGAGTAGGTGCTCCAACAGAGAAGGCCCTTCCCCTGGGGGCCACCAGCCGACATTGCTTGGCGGACGGCACCCTGAGAAGACCCTCTCTGAGAGCGTACGGGTCGGTGGGAGGCATAAGGTAACAGCATAAGATCAACTGTATACAGCTCAGCACTGCCCAAACGATACAGGCCAAGGAAAGACTACCCAGGTGACAGTTGTCTGTGCAATGATTGGATTATACTAGAAAGCACCATAAATCATTAGTGAGGAAATTAAGATTGCCTAAGATTAAATCAATTAATTAATTAAGGGACGCGGTGGCTCAGGGGCTAGGATGTTGAGCTTGTCGATCGAAAGGTCGGCAGCTCAGCGGTTCAAATCCCTAGTGCCATGTAATGGGGTGAGCTCCCGTTACTTGTCCCAGCTTCTGCCAACCTAGCAGTTTCGAAAGCACGTAAAAATGCAAGTAGAAAAAATAGGGACCACCTTTGGTGGGAAGGTAACAGCGTTCCGTGCGCCTTTGGTGTTGAGTCATGCCGGCCACATGATCACGGAGACATCTTCGAACAGCCCTGGCTCTTCGGCTTTGAAACGGAGATGAGCACAGCCCCCTAGAGTCGGCAACGACTAGCACGTATGTGCGAGGGAACCTTTACCTTTACCTTTAAGATTAAATTATAATATAGTTTCTACAGACCTCAGCTGTGTGTGCTTTTGAATCATTTTTTCAAAAAAATTCCTGTTGACTGCCCAGGCAAATCCTGCCATTGTCTGCTTCCTAGGCTTGTGACAGATGGACTGGCCCAAGATCACCCAGCTTGCTTTGGGCCAAGATAAGACTAGAACTCAGTCTCCCGATTTGTAACCTGATGCCTTAATTGCTATATCTGCCTAACTGGACTTGCCTTGATACTTTGAAGCAAAATTTCATCATACAGCAATCTAATCTCAGAAACTCACCCAATGATTTTAACAGGAGCCTTGTAAAGAGGAAAGTATCCCCCTATTAGGAACAGTTTTCAAAACAGTGTCTGAGCATTACTTGAAAGCTAATGTCATCCTACCCTTTTGTGTTAACATATTCCAAAACAGGATGAACTTTCACCTTTAAAAAAGGATCTCACAGGTTTGTGTGCTTTACAGTCTTATAATCGTGGAACGTTATCTTTAAATGATTTTGGAATTGCAATGAAAGGACAATACAAAAATATTGAAAATAAATATGCACCTGTACCTAGAATGGGCTAGTACTAGCTAGCATGTAGGTTTCAATAGCCCAGTATACAAACCCAATAACAGCTGCAAGAACTTTGTTTTCTATTTGATGGGTTAAAGGCACAAATTGTTAAAAAAAACATGTTAAAAAGGTTTGTATAAATCCCATTGGATCTCAGAGTGAGGGCTCATGTTCAATTTAACAAATGAATTCTGTGCCTAGCCCTATTGAACTCTTCATATGATGCAGTTATGATACAGGATTCAGCTTTAATTAGCATGAGTACTAACAGATATTACAGAAATCAGTGTGTCATGCAGAAACCTCTGTGAGTATTGCATGTGTATATGTGTATGGGTAAATGTTATTGTTAAGAATAGAACTATCACATGCAGCTTTCATCACAGAAATGAAAGTTATGGATATATATACTATACATGCTGCTATGCACACATTTACATACATCCAAACACTTTTGGTCTGCATTTAAATAATATATAGTGCAAGAAAACATACGATGCATTCACATGCCCATAAGCAGATTAGCAGTCAAGTATATTTATGGCATGCCTAGGTTTAGTGACACATAATTCAAGATACACCTGTAGGAAAATCTACAGATAGAAGATACAATGGATTATGATTAATAATCCAGTTTGCAACCAATGCAATCTAACCGAATTGCATGAGCTAAATGAAAGTTTAACTTATTTAAAGGTTGGGAAAAGTCTATTTCTAACTAGCAGGCCAACTTCAGACTATTTTTAATTTGAAGCAAAAAGAAATTGTTCTAAGATGTCAACAGACATAGATAGATAGATAGATAGATAGATAGATAGATAGATAGATAGATAGATAGATAGATAAGATAGATATACATGCACATACACTGAACACTTCAAAAATCATTCAGAAGCAAACTGATTTAAGTGATAGTTTTTAATATTTATATTTTTTATATTTTGCTAAAGTTATTAATATTTTAAAGTTTTAAATCGCCTTTGCAATCTCCATTACAATTGATTCATAATGTCATGAATCCATATATCTTTCTCTGTGGTTGTGTCCACCAAATACACAATTGCTTTACGATCCCATAGATTAGTCCCTTCAATAATTGTTTCCACCTGGGCCACTAGAGGTTTCTGTTCCACATGGTTTCGGAAGACTATTGAAGCTTCCTCTGACCACTGCTGCCATTCTATTCCTAGGGGAAAGCAGCAAAAAAAAAAAAAAATTAAACAAAATCATAAAGCATCATAATTAAGTTTTAGAAATATTTTAACCTGTATGCTCATTAAATGATTTTGAAGTCCTTAATTTGGAGCATGAAGGAAAATACATCCTTGCCAGAAAACTGGCCTTCCTGCATAATAACTTTTATTCTGATTTCTGTACAATTATGGTTAATTGACTTGGTCAAGAAACTGGAGAAATATTGATCAATAATGAGATACTGTACCGTATATTTTAGATCAGTATTATAATGCAATATTAACTACGTAAAGTACTTAGGAACAGCAATATATCTTGTGAGGGAGGGTCTATGTACATGTGTTTTGTATGCACATATGTATGTGTGTGCATGAGTCAGAATGATGAACCTTATGAGAGTCATTATGTCACATACACATAAAATGGGTTGAGCTTGCAAGGTGTTACTGCAATGTTGCTTTTGTCATTTCAATGAAAGCAGCAAGATCTGACAGACTCCACTGAAAATTATTTTCAGGAAAATAGTTTAGAACATTGTTTATAGGAGCAGGACACAATGATCAAAATTATCTTTTTTTGGCAAATGGTAAGGCCATGAAAAACATTGGCCTCAAATGTGTATGTCTGTCTTGTTCAATGTTCTCACTTTTGCGATCACTATTTTAATATATCAGAACAACATACCTGCAAGTTGGGCTGTTATGGCCTGAAATGGCAGCTCTCTAAACATATCCACAAGAGGTCTTATATTTTGGATGCTAATCAGCTCATGTTTACCATAGTCCAGCTCATACACTGTCACCAGTCCATTTGCCAACAATCCTTTTATTAACACTCTGTGCCATCTAAGAAACAAACAGGCAAAAAAAAAAGAGGATAGGACTCTACTCACCTAAAATGGAATAAATAGATTCATAGAAAGTAAGGGGTGGACTTGATGCCTCTGAGAATACAATTCTTATGTATTAATGTATCAAAAACTCCTCTGTGACTCCCCAACTCCGAGCTGCTGACCTGGACCATTTGGCAAAAAAGAAAAGAAAAGAAAAACCTTGCTCCCCTTTTCTTACTTAAGAGTGAAAGATAAAAGATCTCTTATAAAAAAACAAAAGAAAGCAGAAGGCCAAGACAACTAGTTAATAAAGCACAAAGTACACAGGAAAAAAACTACTGTAATGTCAGAAGAATATATATAATCTCGTGAATCAAATTGTATCTCCAATTTAAGGGAAATATCCTTGATACTACAGTAAATCTTTGTAGCAATCAGCAGGGGAAAGGAGATTGTCTCCCATTTGGAAGATGGTGAGAAAGTATTGGAATAGATAATCTTTGACTTGGTCATCAAAATTGTTCTAATAACTTAGAGGACATGAAAACTGAATCTAGCTATGTCAAATTTCAGTCCCATTGAAATAAGTAGATTGGAGACTAAATTAGCCTCATTTCAAACCATGCTAACAGAATACAATTCCCAAATAGAGGATGGGGTACTTATAAAAAAGTTGCTTACTTGTTTTTCACTTTAGCTGCATAGATTTTGTTTTTTTCGACAGCAACAGCTCCGTCTTCTGTTGTGTTATAATACAGAAGCATCTCTTCCATTAGCATTTCTAACTTGTGCATCTCTTTCCAGGACTGGAGGATAAAGTAACCTGGGTGGCATGCCAACGCAACAAAAACATCCATCTGTTCGTGGGATTGGACAAGTGGCAGGATTGGTGGCATTTTCCCTGCAGTTTCCATCTTGCGGGATTCCAGAATATGAGTAACTGTATCTGTGGAGCTCTGCTTGGGCCCTAAGCTTGACAGCATTGGTGAATCGATTTCGCTTCTTCCAGGGAGATTACTGAGAGAGACACTCAGAAAAACATCCTTCTGATGCTTCCACAAATCAGCACTGGTGATCTGCCTATTTATACTGCGATCTGGGTCAGGAAAATTCTTTGGTGTAAACAGATAGATGTGCGCAATTTGGTTATCCAGTTTAACCACCTTATTGAGAGAGAGCGAGAGAGAGAATATTGCAATGATGAAAAATTATGTCTTGATCAGGACAACAGCATAGAGAGCTTTAATTCAGAAAACTTTGAACCAGCATTATGTTAACAAGACAAGTGATTAAGATAATACCAAGCAAACATATAAACCAAGTCACTAATTCAAGAAGGACTAGAGGTGATATGATAGCTGTGTTCCAATATCTATTGCATGTAAAGCACCAGAAGGCAAGACAAGAAGCAATGGTTGGAAACTAATCAAGGAGAGAAGCAACCTAGAACTAAGGAGAAATTTCCTGACAGTTTGAACAATTAACCAGTGAAAACAACTTGCCTCCAGAAATTGTGGGTGCTCCAATACTGGAGATTTTAAAGTAGGAAACACTATAACATTTCAGAGAAATGGGAGATTGGACAACCATTTGTCTGAAATGTTATTGTGTTTCCTGCTTGAGCAGGGGGTTGGACTAGAAAACTTTCGAGGTCCCTTCCAATTCTGTTATTCTGTTACGAAATTATGATAGAACCATTGGCCGAAGGAGGAGGCCCTGAGGGGAGGTGGGGTTAAAAGACATTCCAGATTAGAGTGCATTCAAGGAGTTAATGTTTGAGGTCAGTCCCTTAGTCTATAGCTCCCATTTCCAAAGGGAGATTCTTGTAAACTGGTGATCGGCAATGAAGAAAACCCATCTGACCCTTTCTCAGAACTGTTCTGATAGTTTGCACCTGACAGAATAGTATGGTATTGTTACCATACTATTCACAAGGTTACTTACATTAAGATAAATATATTGCTCACAATCCTTCTGGTGATTTTGTTTGGTAGTACTAATATAATATGCAAGAGGGTATTTAAATATATTTATTTATTTATTTATTTTGTCAAACACAACAGTATATATAAACATGAAATAACCATACGAATTGGATACAATCAAAGGGAACATTAGGACAGGGAACGGTAGGCAGGTAGGTACGCTGGTGCTCTTATGCACGCCTCTGTCTAATGCCTCTTTCTCTAAGGAAGGTTTTACAGACTGTAAATTATATCAGAGATAGTATCAATAGTCTGGATTCTTAAATATATCTGGAGAGGCTTTATTTAATAGGTAAAGGCCAAAACTGCTACATATATTAAATCCCTCCCATTTGCTTCACTGAGAAAAAATGCACTGAATAATTTTAAAACCTGAGGACAAACAAAAAGAATAGAAGTGCAATTCCTCCCTCTTGAATGACTTGCAATGTTAGTTATTTTGTGGCACACAATACCAAGAAAGATTGACAAACCACTTCTTTTGTTAGTCAATGAAGAGATATAGGTACAAATCAGCAACAAGATTACAGGGAAAAGATGAGTGGGATAAAAGTTAGGTGAGCAATTTACACAAAGGAGAGGTGACTAATGCAAGGCAGCAGTAATTCCAAAAATGCTTAACCATTAAGTAAGTACAAAGCTATATTACTGAATGCGAGTCTAGTAGATTTTATACTAGATTATATTATATATTATAGATTTTATAGATATTATACTAATATCTTTAGATAATTAAAATGTGATAATAAAACAAGTATATACCAAAATAAAATCCTACTTAAAATACTTATTACATATTAAAAAACATTCAATTATTATTGTATTATTATTTATTTTTGTTTCATTGCTATTGTTACTTTATCTTTTTTCCCCTTTTTTACTGTTGTAAGCCAACCACAGCAGCCTGATGAGAAAATGGACAGCAAATAAATAAATAAATAAATAAATAAATAAATAAATCTACACAGTAGCTTTTAACTACTTTTATTTTGACAAACAAGTAATAGCTCAAGTGCAGTATAACTTATATATATATATATCTTTTATATATAGACTGGACGTGGTCAAACGAGATGACAAGACTGAACATTGACATCTTAGGAATCAGCGAACTAAAATGGACAGGAATGAGTGAATTTAATTCAGATGAACATCAGGTATACTACTGCGGGCAAGAATACCTTAGAAGAAATGGAGTAGCCATCATAGTCAATAAAAAAATAGGAAAAACAGTACTGGGATACAATCCCCAAAATGACGGAATGATCTCAGTTCGAATCCAAGGCAAACCATTCAACATCACAGTAGTCCAACTCTATGCCCCAACCACTGAAGCTGAAGCTGACCAGTTCAACAGCACCTTATAGAATTAACACCAAAAGTGATGTCCTTATCATCATGGGGGATTAGAATGCTAAAGTAGAAAATCTAATGACAAGGAAGGACTCACTGGAGAAGAACCTAATGCTGGGGAAGATTGAGGGCAAAAGAAGAAGGGGACAACAGAGAATGAGGTGTCTGGATGGAGTCACTGAAGCAGTTGGCATGAGTTTAAATGGTCTCCGGGGGATGGTAGAGGATAGGAAGGCCTGGAGGAAAGTTGTCCTTGGGGTAGCGATAGGTCGGACACGACTTTCCAATTAACAACAATATATTACCTTCATGCTGCAATCAGGACAGTTCAATACGGTATCTCTCAGCCAAAGTACAGCATCTGGGGTCCACATGCCAATATTCAGTGGAAGATCAGCTAAGCAGCATTTTATTGCCTAAATAATATAAAGTTGCAATAGCATTAAAGTTGCACATGACAGCAAGATTCATTCTTAGTAAGTTGCTTGCAATTCTCTTGAGGAATGTCTATGGAGATTCTCAGTCATCCAAGGTCATGATTGTCTAAAGGTGTTTTTTCAAGAGCCAACTGGACTTTGTTTTTCTTTGAAGACATTTCACTTATCATCAGTTTAGAATGACTGAAAGGACTATGTTCCAAGAAGGCTCCACACCCATTTGCACTACTCAGATGACCCTGAGGACACAGACAAACCCCCAAGAGGCCTCAACAACTTTTTAAATAGCCATAGCACACATATACTGCTTCTTGGTGCTTTCCAGCCCTCTCTAAGCAGTTTAAACAGAGTTTACAGTCCCCAAAATCTGGGTCCTCATTTTATCAATCTCGGAAGGATGGAAGGCTGAGTCAACCTTGAGCGAGTTAGACTCGAACTGCCAAACTGCTGGCAGCCAGCAGTCAGCAGAATTAGCTGCAAGAACTACATTCTAACAACTGTGCCACCTCAGCTCTAAAAGAATGTAAATGACCGTCTGTCTGAAGAAGTATAAATCCTTCCATTCCCCACCATCCAGTCAGAGTTGAAGAAGCTTCTTGGATGAGAAACAAAACGCCTTCAAAGAAAAACAAGAAAGTCCAGTTGCCTCTTGAAAAAGCATCTTTGGGTCTCTTGGGAATTAGTAAAGAGAGGTTCTCATACCTGAGGTGGCATTGCAATGATTTCTCGCAGGAATATTGAGGGAATCTCTCTCAGCTCCAACACTTTTACAGATGCCACTGTTCCGGTATCCATAAATCGAACATCAAGAGTCCGGCTACTGTGTACACTTATTATCTGAGGTGGGGTGGGAGTAATATCAAAAGAGCAGACTATTTAACATGTAGAAAAATAAGTTGCATTCTAAGCTTGATAAATCACTAATAATGCTTATAGCCAGAATTGTCATTTAAGCCATCAGACAATGAAGAACTTGCCAACCATTGACCGTTAGCTATCAACCCACCTATATCTACAGCAATCTGAATTGTAGGGCAGTGTGCTGCTCCTTTACTTTCCTAAATGTTTGTTTCTGAGATTCAAACAATTGTCCTAGATTAGATTTTGGAACTTAGTGGCACTTAGACATGCAACTCCCATAATTCCTACTTAAGATGCCAAATTATGCTGATCTTTTTTAACTGTGATGGGAAGCTGTAGTTTAGAAGCATATGTTTGCCATATTGCTTCCCAAGCAAAAGATAGGAATTTTCTTTTACTATTTCACTGCTGGGACTAACTTTTATTCATTTGTTTCTTTACTGGTACAAGAAAATAAGCAATGTTCCATCTCAAAATAACGTCAGAATTTGGTTCCACCTCAAATTGGCTCAGAAGAACGAAGTAGTTAACAAAACAAAGGAGATCACTGTTGATTTTAGAAAGAGCTAGCATAGTCATAATCCACTTTGTTATCAAGACTGCAGCTGTGGAGGTGGTCAATAATATTTAGTATCTGGGGGATGCAGATAACTAGCAATCTGACTTGGTCTCTTCATACGTTATCTTTAGTGAAGCATACAAACCAGCATTTGCATTTCCTGCATTGGATGAGGTGAGCACATCTTTCTCCTTCTGTCCTGGCCACTTTTTATACGATTGAGAGCATTTTAACAACTACTGCATCACTGTTTGGTTTCATGGTAGTAGTGCCTCAGATAGAAGGTCCATACAGAGAGTGGTAAGGACAGCCAAAAAGATTATAGAAAGCTTGATTCCTTTTATGCAGAATACTGCTTATAAGCGCTATAAGCTTAGAGCTCAAAGCATTGTTAGAGACCCCACACATCCACGTCACAGTCTGTTTCTGTTGTTCAACTCTGGGAGGAGGTTTGAAAGTATTTCTAGCAGAACTACTAGATTCTGTAATAGCTTTGTTCCTTATGCCCTCAATCTTGTAAACTCACATGATTCTTTTTTTTCGCCGTGTGTGTGTGTGTGTGTGTGTGTGTGTGTGTGTGTATTCTTTGTGTCATGTATGTGTGTGTGTATGTAAATATACCAGAGGTGGGTTTCAGCAGGTTCTGACCAGTTCTGGAGAACCGTTAGCGGAAATTTTGAGTAGTTCGGAGAACCGGTAGTAAAAATTCTGACTGGCCCCGCCCCCATCTATTCTCTGCCTCCCAAGTCCCAGCTGATTAAGAGGAAATGGCGATTTTGCAGTAACCTTCCCCTGAATTGGGGAGGGAATGGAGATTTTACAATATCCTTCCCCCTGGCATGCGCACCAAGCCACGCCCACCAAGCCATTTATGCCCACCAAGCCACACCCACACCCACAGAACCGGTAGTAAAAATTTTTGAAACCCACCACTCAAATATACATGTAATGGTTATCTTTTGAGAACTGAATGCAATGAAATTTCATTTTAATGTATGCTGATTAGTGTACATTTAAAGTGACAATAAAGATTCTACTCTACTCTACTCTACTCTGCTCTAAAAGGTAAATGTAAAGGTTCCCTTCGCACATATGTGCTAGTCGTTCCCGACTCTACTCTACTCTATATAATTTAACTTATAGGCAAGTAAGGAAACACCACTTATTCTTAAGCCAATATTCAGTTAAGCAACCCACTTAGAAGATATTAGAGCATAAAACCTCCAAATTTTAGAAAAAGTTTTTCTGATATGCTTTGTCAGTATTATATAACTTACCTCCACTCTAGCCCATTTTCCTTTATAGTTAAGCAAGCAGATCATGCCACAAAAAGGTAGCGATATCGAATATTCTGTTGCCTGCTGGAATAATTTGAAATTGGATTATGTGATGATAGTGGTTACTATGAAATGTAGGATGAATTCATAGTGCTTAAATTGCTCACACCCTTAGTATTTACTTGTAATTAATTAACAAATACCACAGTTATCTTATTCCCATTCCAGAGCACCAAAAGATGAAAGCATTGCCAACAAGCCTGGAGCAATCACCATTATTAACCATCCAAAATGAATGTTGGATGTAATACAAAACATTCAGCAGCCACCGTCTCACAGTATTCAAAGATCAAGGGATTTCTATGTTAAATAAATATACAGGCTTCCTTCAGCATGGGGCATTTATTTTTAGCATTGCAAACCTACTACAGCTAGATAAATATATTTAGTTGCTTTTTTAAAAAAAAAATACCTATCCTACACTAGTCTGCAAAAATGAGTGACCAATAGCTTTGAAATTCATTACTTATTTATAAGGGAGTTGCTAGCAACTGCCCTGGAAATCTTTTAAGACAGAAGTCAATGTTAAAGATAGACTTACCCTGTGGTTGAAATAGTTTTCCAGTTTCTGCAAAATTTCAAAGAGTCTGGTCAGGCCCTTCGATGGCACTTGGCAATATAAAGTTCCATCTGAGCAAACATTGGTTACCCGGACATCTGTATACACTGCATCTACCTACAATGAAAAGTACTTAAGATGTTGAATGCCTCTACAAGTTAAAAACTTCTTTGTTTTATTAGTGTTATAAAGGGGTGAAGACAGTACCTGAAGATGAAGCTCAAGTGATTTATCCTGTAGTACCTTCAGACAAGTAGCATTAATGTTGATATCATCATCTCCTGACGTGTCATATAGAATAATACGGGGAATGTCACTTTTTTCTAGTATTTCAACAGCAAATATCTTGCCACAAGTTTGAGATTCTACCATTTTTACCAAGATTGGATCATCATCAAAGGCCTCCAAACCTACGGTAAGATAATCAATATATATACACATATATATAATACGCATTACAAACTAGAGCTTTTGTTTTTCAAAGTGGTTTTAGGACTGTCAATGCTTAGCATAAAGATTGTATTGCAATATTGAAAAGAATTCCACCTCTCTATTTTTTCTTCTGGCAACTTATTGTGCTTTCTTTATTTTTTAAAGAGAAGTGCTATAAGTATTAAGAAAGCTTGCAGCTCCCGGTGTTGTAAAGGCAAGATCAATACCTGCTGAAATCTAAAAAACTAGAAAGGTGAATAAATCATAGGCTTCTAAAATTTCTGAAATTTTTATTTCCTCTTTCAATAGCGAAAGAACCATAAAAACGACTATGTGGAACTTAGAATACAACATAGTTAAAGAAACCAGATTTTCTTTATGGGGAATTCTACCACAGTGTACACAAATCTTTATATTTATCAAATATCAATGGGGTTTCTACAAAATTGAACTGTCTTAAGGATCATAAAATGAATTTTATTTCATTCTCGGATTGTACTTTAATGTTACTATTGCTTGCAAACATTATTCAACTATTTTTCTAATCAAAAGGGATCAGCAATGGACAGCCCTGCTACCAATTCAGATACTAACCAACATTCATACTATAGAGCAGTGGTAGTCAACCTGGTCCCTACCGCCCACTAGTGGGCATTCCAGCTTTCATGGTGGGCGGTAGGAGTTTTGTTTGATACTGAAGCACTTTCCTTTTTTTTAATTTAATTGACTTTTTAAAAAAATTTCATAGCATTATTTAAAAATATTTTCATTAGGTTTTCATAAAATTCCCCGCGACAATTTAAATTTCTGAAAATATACTATTTGTATCGCCCATGCATAAGTTTAGTTCACGTTACGTTAAGTGAAACTAAATGGTGCTTATAGTGCAACCGCAAACAAAAGAGCCTCATCCCAGAATAGCTCACGCATCTCCCCCCACACCACCCACTGTAACAGACAAGCAGAGCTGGTAGCCGGTGCCCCCCCAACCCAATCCACGATGCTCCAGAGGCATGTGCAGATGACGATACACGGTGCATTACTGTGGAACCGGTGGGCGGTTAGAAAATGTTACTACTAACAGAGATACAAAAGTGGGCGGCAGGTATAAAAAGGTTGACTACCCCTGCTATAGAGTGTCACCAATATCCTGAAAAGTATCAAAGTCAAATTCTAACTCATGTCAGCTAGAAACAATGGCTCTGCTATTTTCTTATGTGCAAAATGAATGTGCTGGCAAGATTGCCTAATAAGGTGGAATGAAATTCTGGAAGGTTTTAAACAGATTATCAAATAAAAACCTTTTTAGCCCAGATGAATGTTTTTATTGTACAGTTTTTTAAAATAAATATAATCACAAAAAGAGGTCTGCCTTGATCTCACATTGATTTCAGAGAAAATTAGTCATAAGGTCAGCCCATTTATTGTGTCAACTCTAAGAATACAAAACGGCCTTGCCAGATCCTATCTTCCAAGCCTGCAAGATTAATATAGTCTATAATCTCTTTCCCCCTTTTGTATTAGGATGCTATGCAAACAGCATTTTGTACCTACAGAAAGAAAAAGGCACATCTTACCAGCTAGTTTACATTTGGAAGCCTGGAATGGCAATCTATAGAACTGCTTGGCTAATTTGTACACTCTGGATTTTTCAATGATTTCATTAAAACCATAATCAACGTAGCATACCTAGAAACACAACAAAGTAAGAGATAATCAGGAATCTTAATTAGTCACAATATAGTTCTTTGCACTTTCCCTGGGATTTGCCTTTCAAATGTGGCTACAACTCCCATTATCCTCAGCCAGCACACCAACTGGCTGTTAAAGCTGCAAGCATGCTAATAACAACCCAACTGCTTTACAATCATGAGAAGCTATTAAATAAAAGGCTTCAAGTTTTCAGGAGAGCGGGGTTTTTGTCCTGCAGTTTCTATAGCCTTCTTTCCCTTCCAGAAAAAATGGAATATTCAGGGATTTTTTTTGAAGTGTACTAATTCTTAAATATGTTTTGCCACCATGCTGAGATAAATCCATGCCACTGGAAATATTAAGTCATAAGATATATAACCAAGTTATTCATATAGAGGATTATTTCTGTTTACAAGAAAGATTAAAAATATTCTATTTTTAAGAGATTTTAGTTACAATAGGGATTGACTTGTTTCTTCCTTATTCCTGATCTCTTTCTGTCCCAAGGACCATACAGAGAACAGGGAAATCTAAATTTATTTTACTTGTGTTCTTTCCTATATGTTTGCCCCCATCTCTGGTCAGGAGAAAGGGACTGATTAATATTTGTTGGCATTTTAGGTAAACTGCCAAGTGCAGTTCTCAATATGTAGCGGCCACGACAGCAGGAGCTGATGGGAACTGTAAAGAGAGCCACTGTGATGTAGTGGTGAAGGTAATGGACTAGTTCCAACCATGGAAACTCACTGGAGGACTATGGCCCAATCACATTCTCAGACCAACGTAGCCCACATGTTGTGGGGCAAAAAGAGAGGAGAGAGTAACACAAATATCACCTTCACATTCTGAACGCAAGACAGCGTATCAGTATAATGAATAAACAACCCACATCCCAAGAATTACAATTTCCTCACAGATGGGATACTGTTATAATAAGTAGTAAAAGACAAAGTCTCAGTACTATTTCAGAAGCAGAGATTTTAGCAGCGAGGCAAGGACAAACCGTTCTATTGCTATACCTATTGCTGACTTCTCTGGTTGCCTTAAAAGAATTTTACCAAATTCTTTGACTGGATATTTTTAATCATATAATCAGAAATACTGATGGGGGCTATAACAATAAAAGAACTGATTAGAATGGAATTTGGGACCAGCATCCATTGTTTATATAATTTTCAGTACAGCCACTTTTTGCACTTGCCTTTATTCTATTGCCCTCTGTTGAAATAATCTGTGCTCGCAGCCAAGCATCTTCTTCTGCAAGTGCAGCAACCACTTGTCCAACTTTAGGAGACTGGATTTGCAAAACTGAGGCATTCCGGCTGTACCAATCTTTCATCTCTTCCTCCATGGATTCCTGGGCACCAGAATAGTTTGCGCCCACATACCTATGGATTTTAGTTGGACACGACTTAGTATAAATCAGTAATTACAATCGGAGCAGTTGAAGTGTTAATACAGATAGCCTTTGACTTACAACCATTCATTTACTGACCAAGGTTTTACACTGGCACTGAAGAAAGTGACTTATGACTGTCACAACTTCTCCACAAGTCACATGATCAAAATTTGCATGTTTGACATATTTACACTGATTGCAGGGTCCCAGGGTCTTGTAACCTTCCCAGCCAGCTTCCAAACAAGCTAAGTCAACGTGGGAAGCTGGATTTGCTGAATGATTGTGTGATTCACTTAACTACAGCAATTCACTTAACAACCATGGCAAAAACTGTCATAAAATTGGGTGTAACTCACTTAACTGCTTTGCTTAGCAATAGAAATTCTGGTCCCAATTGTGGTGATATGTTGAGGACTACCTGTATTCTTAAGTTAATGTAACTCAACTTTGGAATGTGTTTAGTATGTTTTTTATTATATGAGTTCTTAAATGCACTGATTTTTAAATTAAAACAGTCTGATTCCAAAATATATTTTAAATAATGCCTTCATTTTCTTACATATACTTTTTCGGAATGAGAGAATCCAATACAAGATGCTACGGTTTAAATGCATCCAATTGGAATTCATATTTAGATGTTACTTGAAGTGAAGACCCTGTTTATATATATATGTGTGTATTAATCAAATTTAAATAGCAAAATGCAGTGTACTATACTGATGCTTGCTATAATAAGGGAAGTAAAAAAATATATCTTAGCAACGGAAGAAAGATTTATAGGATCAGATGTACAGTAGCTACTTGTGGATGAAGGCAGTTTATTACCAATGAAGAAGAAAAAAGCAGCATCAAAATAGCACAGAACCCAAAGATGAAAGATGAATTACATGCATGGCTTGGAAAGTGAGGTGTAATTGAATCAGAGTTACAAAAGGAGTAAATCATGAGTACATTTACAAAGAGGAAAACAAAGGGAGTTTGACAGGATAGGCAGCAGGAACTGCTGACAGATGAACCCATAGACATAGAGGAAGCATTCAATCTGTTGCACTTTGATTCTTTGCTGAAATTGTGGCAGTCTGGTGACAAAGCTTGGGGTTGGTTGGTTGGTTTTTTGTTTCGCTTTGTTTTCAGTTTTAAAATGCCACAGCATTTAAAACAATTGGGTTATTTATAGAAATGTTAATAAAATAAATGCAGCAGGATAATTGTAAAAAAAATTATATAAAACTGAACAGATTCACAAATCAGGCAGAAATACAATATTGTTACTAAATCACTTCCAATGAAATCTATACAATATTTTATATAATGAATGCATTGTTTGAAATCCTTGAATGCTATAAATGCAAGTTTACACAGGAATTTCAAGTTTATGTTCTTCTGAATATGCCTGATTGAAATATATATTCTCAGTGATGACCCAAATGGTAGTAATTCAGGATAATCACAGTTTAACTCTGTTTTTATGTTTTTAGCCCTTAGTAGATCCCACAATTTGTTGAGGGGTATGTTTCTGATATGACAATGTCTTTATGATCTATCTCTCCTAATAAAGCCATACGTGTAGCACAGTATCATCCAGAATGTTCATCAGTTACAAAAAGCAATAAACTAGCATGTAAAGGGGACACTTTTACCTAACGTTCAAAAAAATACTTGCTTCACTATATTGTCAGGTTATCTAATTTAACAATCAATTGATTTCAACTTCATCTTACCAACAGCGAGTATCTGTGGAACATCTGGGCCATTTGTATCTGCCGAAACTTTGAAAACGGTAGTTCTTCCCCATTCAAGAGTGGTGTAAAAAATTATATAAAACTGAACAGATTCACAAATCAGGCAGAAATACAATATTGTTACTAAATCACTTCCAATGAAATCTATACAATATTTTATATAATGAATGCATTGTTTGAAATCCTTGAATGCTATAAATGCAAGTTTACACAGGAATTTCAAGTTTATGTTCTTCTGAATATGCCTGATTGAAATATATATTCTCAGTGATGACCCAAATGGTAGTAATTCAGGATAATCACAGTTTAACTCTGTTTTTATGTTTTTAGCCCTTAGTAGATCCCACAATTTGTTGAGGGGTATGTTTCTGATATGACAATGTCTTTATGATCTATCTCTCCTAATAAAGCCATACGTGTAGCACAGTATCATCCAGAATGTTCATCAGTTACAAAAAGCAATAAACTAGCATGTAAAGGGGACACTTTTACCTAACGTTCAAAAAAATACTTGCTTCACTATATTGTCAGGTTATCTAATTTAACAATCAATTGATTTCAACTTCATCTTACCAACAGCGAGTATCTGTGGAACATCTGGGCCATTTGTATCTGCCGAAACTTTGAAAACGGTAGTTCTTCCCCATTCAAGAGTGGTGTAAAAATTAAGAATCAGCTTGGACTCAAAACTCAGTGGTAATTATGGCCAAAAAGGCCTTTACATAGGTCTGCTACCTACTGAATCCCTTCCTAGATTGAGAGGCCTTTCAAATGGTCATCTCAGAACTTGATTACTGTAATGTGCTCTATATGGGGTTGCCCTTGAAGACCACTTGGAATCTTTAATTGATCTAAAGTACACCAGCAATGCATTTTAATTAAACTGCCCTTTTTATTTAACTGAATCAAATCTAGGTCAAAACTATATTAATATATTCACATATTAGTAGTATGCCAATTATTAGAAATAAACTAGGAGAATACGAATATATTAGCATATTATCATACTGAGATATATATACACACACAATACAGATATAAACAATATGCACACATCATACAATACAAAATATAGTTTGACATTATACCAGTTTGAAATTACCAATACAGTAATTTAATAAAAGTAGTTGTAATGTAGGCCAAAAAAAAATCTAGTAGGAAACCATGATTTTACAGAATAAGTCTCCTAAATTTATGTCTATTTCTGACAGTCAGTTTCAGAATATTGTTCTCTCCCTCTTTCACACTGAAATGCAACTTTTAATTTAGCATTTATAGCAGATCCTAGTTTTCACAATCAAAACAGGGGCTTTACCATTCAATGGGTTTTATTCAACATAAATTCAGCTCCAATTTTACTATTTCAGATTTATTGTACAATTGAATCAATTTAGAAAGGAAATATATTGTCAGAATTTTAACATGATTATTCTGGGAAAAAATGTGTAGTTAAAACTTTATGGACTGTATCCAGTAAGGTCGAGTATGCTTCAAAAACCTACTGACAGTAATAAAGGTTTGATGTATTTAAAAAAAAATACACAAATGTTTTAGATTTCATGTTGTTTTTTCAGGTTTCCATCTGAACTTGAAAAAATATGCTGCTGCTGTAATGAACTGAATTACAGTGGCATTTTTTTAATGTCTTAAAAGTTTGTGTGAATCGAAGCTGCTTTATCCAATAGGAAAGAAATTCAGCTTTCATGTAAGGTCTGAAGTGCTTTTTCCAATTTTTTTAAAAAAACATGTCTAGTCCTAGTATGCAGTTAAATCTCATTGAAGTCTTAAGAGAATGGAAATTGCCTGATACTGCAAATTTTTCCTGATACTACAAAAAATCCTTAAGATTTTTATCCCACCTTTTTTATAAATAACTCAAGGTGGCGAAAGTATCTAATACTCCTGTGTCCCGTTTGTCCACAACAATTCTGTGAAAGGGGTTGGGCTGAGAATGCATGACTGGCCCAACGTCACCCAGCTGGCTTTCATGTCTAAGGCAGGACCAGACCTCACCGTCTCCTGGTCTCTGACCAGCACTTTTAACCGCTACGCCAAACTGTTTCTCATTCATGGAAATGCTAGATTTTCATTTACATTCTTTTTTCACTATCTCCCAAGCTATTCTAAAGGATCTCCCACACATTGGAACAGATTTAGGAATTGGGTGGGGGAAGTGCGGAGAATTCCAGGATGTTGTGAAAATCCCTTCTAACATCCAAAGAAGAATCTGCCGGAATAAAGAACCTTCAACAAACAGAGACAATGCATAATAATACACGCCCATTAAAAAGGTAAAGGTTCCCCTCGCACATAGCACATATGCAACTATAGTATAATGTATAGTGTGTGTGTATATCTATATATAGTATATATATATATATATATATAGTATAATATGCCCATTAGAAGTGTTCTAATGGAGATTTCCCCCCCCCCATTCTTACCTGTGATTTTAAACAACTCCATGCAATGTCAAAGAGAGGTTTATAAACGTACCTAACAACAACGTCATTTGTAGAATATAGGTCCACTACCAACACAGATGGTGATATTTCTTCTGGGATAATTAAAGGAGGTACAGGAATGTGTTCAAAATCATCCCCCTGGGAGTCCTGCTTTGCTTTAGTAGACTGGTGCTCGGCTGGTTTCTGTTCGCCTTTGCATGTGGAGTTCTCAGCGATAACAATCTGTGGGTGCTCTTTTGGCTTTGCATAGAGAATTGCCTTTTTTGGCTTTTCGGAAATGTAACTGACCATACATACATCTGAAAGCAAGTCAAGGTTGTCCAAAAGATTCTGAGGCAAGGCTGCTTTGTATGTGTCTTCATATACCTTTGGGAGTGCATTAGCCCAAAGACCACTGGAATATTTTGTCAAGATGGCTGCGATATTTTGCTTGAAGTCTCCGTGGATGGTAGCAGTTTTAGTTTCCACACTCTGTTTCAGTAAAGGAGGCGGAGGCTTTCTTTCTTGGCTTGAAACGCCCTTTCCTGGGTGATGCATTTTCCCAGGAGGGTAGAGAATTGTATCTCTTTGGCCGCCGGCAGATATCTTCTCTGCCTTTGAAAGAACAGAAGAAGCAGCTATATTAAAAAAACCACATTGAGTAAAATATTCAAGCTCAACGCTACGTAAGCTCAGTCAAGACCTAGATATTTACAAGACCATCTTCTCCCAGAGATCTCTGCTAACCTTTCAGAACTGGAAGAGAAATCTCCTCCCTCCAGGTCCCAACCACCTGGAATGCCATCTGCAGATAACCCACAGTTGCTGGGCCTTCTAAGTTGCTGTCCCCTTCTTTGAAACAGTATTCCTCTAACTATCCAATAGGCATGCTTTTTGTAAAACAGTACAAAATTATTGTAATTTTAGTTATCTCAGCAACATTTTGGTGTATGTGGGGACATATCTGTTCCCCTCCTGAAGGGTAAAATTTTACACCCATTATGCTTTTCCCAATAATTAAATAATTTTGATATTGTATATTTCTTTTCAACCTACTATTGTTTAGAGGTCTAACATGCTAAGTTTTGCAGCAGCATATAAGGCTATAATATTTTATATATATATAATATATATAATAATTTTATATATATAAACTTGTGAGAAAAGACTGTCCAGATTTTGGAAGAAATACTTGCCTCTTTTGCTTATGTTCAGGTAAATCTTTCCAACCCAAATCACTTACTCTGATTGGCTGAATCTCTCATTTTTCATATAACTATGACAATTTATTACAACCATGGTCCCTAAAGGTACCAGACTACAACTCTCATAGTTACCAACTGATGTGCCCAAATGCCATTCTGTCTAGGAATTTGGGAATCAAAAGACAACACATCTGGGAGCATCAGGAAATGGGAATCAGACCTAGGTATCACTGATTTTTAATGGGCGTTTTAAAAATGAGTTAATCCTGTAAACAAACATTTGGAAATAAGTTTAGGTTTAAAATAAATTGGAAAAAGTCTCAGTGGACTATGCATGTGAGAATGCAATCTTCAAGTTACAGCATAGTCAGTAGACTGTTAATACAGAAAAATAATGTAACTTATTACATTAATAACAGATATTAAAAAACTATATTTAAGGTGGCAATTCTCTTTAAATCCATTTCGAAGAATTTCCATTGAATCATGTCTGGTTTACCTCAGAGCGAACAAACAAATAGATTTTACCTGAGTAGTCATGTTGTTTGACAGAATTTTTAAAAATCTTCATAATTTGAGAATTAAGAACTCTGCTGAGTTCAGATGAGAGGCCTATACAGAAGCACATCAGTTACGTAAGTTCAACTGATGATTTTGCTAAGGTACTTACCTCTAGGATTCTAAAACATGAGATCACCTGCTGTAAGTTCATCAGGAAACCCTCAACAACAATTTTATTCAGAATGGAATTCTATATCTTCCTATAGACAAGCTTCAACATTTTGATAATCCTAACAGATTTTTACAAGCTGATTTTAAATTCTGATTTCCAAGTAAACCATCTTAAAGATTTTTATTTGAAAAATTTAAACATACATTCAAATCAGAAAATTAGTCTACAAATAATTTTATCTTCTGTGATAAAGTTAGCACCTACCACACAAACATGTGGCCAGTATTCAAATTGTGCCAGCAAAGTTGTATTAAAGTCTTCATCATATGCCTCTTTGTACAAGTGTGGTATCTTCGATAACCATATTCCATTTTTAAATCGACTTATGATGTCCTTTATTCTTTTCTGAATCTCATTTATATCAGTATTTGAGTTGCGAGGGGGCACTGCTTGCATTAATTGTCTTGGTTCTTTTACATTTTCTGCAAAAGCAAATACATGTTCTTGAATAAATTTAGTTTGAAAGCAACAATAATCAAAACTATTAATAGTATAAATGTGTGTTTTATAGTGTGTTTTATTTAATAAGCCAGAATTAAACCATCACACAAGTATTGTAGTAATTAGATTTTCTTTGTGAGGGGGGATGATTCAGAAATCTTTAAACACAATAATTGCAACTTTTAAAAAATTAAAAACGTACATAAATATTCAAATAAGTACAAATAATGAATTTTCTTTCACCTGTTAAGATACTCCCACAAAGCACTATTATGTTGCAAATTTTAAAGCAAAGTTGGCTGTTGATGATTACATATAAATCCATTAATACACAGCCAACTGTCATAATAGTTGCGTCTTCCCTGCCATAGCACAAGTTCTTTTTTTAGGTGCTAAAAGGAATGAATGTGTTGGCGCTGCTGAATTACTTCAGGTATGCTTCTCCTACAATTCTGTTTTGAAGTTAAGCTCATTATTCTAAATGTGTAAAAGTAACAGAAAGTAAAGGAATGTATAAATACTATATCAATCAATGCAAACACAAATTCCAAATTGATCATAGAACAATGAAGAGGGAATGCCTAACTGAATGCAACCATTTTATTTTCACCTGCAAGACTTTCAGGTCACAGTTTAGATTGTGAAAGTACATTCAGTTTGATACATTAACACACTCTCATCTGTACTCACAGATAAAAGAGTTTAATTTTATTTTTTTATAGAATTTATAAGACTACAGGTCATAATGCAGAATTCCTTTGCCTTAGGATATTGAGCCATGGCTCAGAATAAGCCATCTAACTTTATTTGCCCATCTAACTCAGAACTGTAGTCTTAGAAAACTTGCCCATCAGGGGATACTTAGTTTGGACATATCAAGTTAACTAGATAAAGCATGAATGAGAATTACATGTGGACCTCTAATAACATACCGTTGATGTCCAAAGGCACATTTCTTGTCAAATAAACTTGAAGCTCTTTTTGAAACCTTGGTGGAATCACAAGTCTTCTCTCAGGCCTAAAAAACGAAGACTCAGATTTTCATTTTTTAAAAAACTGCAACTAAACAATCAATGTATCATATAGACTCTATACCTGCATTCTTGTTTTCAGGTGCTATGGCTGTTACCTTACTAAATAAAATAGAACTATTTTATTCCATGCAA
This sequence comes from Ahaetulla prasina, assembly GCF_028640845.1. NCBI lineage: Eukaryota > Metazoa > Chordata > Lepidosauria > Squamata > Colubridae > Ahaetulla > Ahaetulla prasina. The sequence continues at coordinate 197,906,048 of NC_080540.1, forward strand.
GTTATGCTGAACAACTGAACGGAAACTCTTTTCAATAGGAAATCCACATAAATTTGGTGCTTAAATAAACATATAAGCAAACGAATATACCTAAACAAACTCGGCAAAACAAATTAAAAATTAGGTATCAGGGTCAGCAACAAGAAGCCAAAATGAAGAATTCAGCATAAATTATGAAAGCGGATTATTTTCTGTGCTTCTGTTTTTTAATGCAGTTTTTGTTCCCTTGCAACATCTTTTAGCCACACCATGCATTTATAGGTACAGAATCTCAATGCTACTGCTCATGAGGGAAGTTAAAATTTCCACCAATCTGTTTTCAGAAAGCCCTTTTCTGCAAGAACAACCACCACAGAATTCTTTATCTGTGCAGACCTCGCTGGCTTCATCATCAGAGAACATGGCAGTTCTTTGGACTTCCAGGAAAAGATTTTCCTGAATCTCCTTACCCTTGCATGGTTCAGTGACTAAACAAAGCAACCAGAAAATAAGCCAAGAAAATTCTGTTGCTTATCTTTGCAGAAACAAAGCTATCCTAAAAACCCAGCAACTCTAACCTCTAGTAAATTAGGAGGGAAAAACTTGAAAGGGGGGAATTGTGGCCATTGGCAGAACATTATACAGTTATTAAGTGATTTTCCCCCCATTTTATGAACTTTCTTGCCACAGCTGTTAAGTGAATCACTGCAATTGTTATGTTAGTAACACAATTGTAAAATGAATCTGGCTTCCCCATTGACTTTTCTTGTCAGAAGATTGCAAAAGGTGATCACATGACCCCAGGAAAGTTATCCACTGCAACAGTAAAAAACATGAGCCAATTTATATATTACTGGTAAACAATAGCTAAAATATCAGGTCTATTATGGTTGGGCAGTATTTGAGGGATCATGAGCCACTATTCAGTCTTTCAATCTTCTGGAATGTTACAGAAAGCAGTTAATATTGAACGATCTCCTATTCCGAAAATATAAGAGCTAGCATTTTTAAAAAATATACCACATAATGTAAGTCTCCTTCATATAACCACTGGATTTCATATTTTCATAAATGGGGTAACTAATAGAACCTCTGTTCACAACCATTTGTTCCATAACTTTGGTTGCAAACCGATTTGGTTGTGACCTGAACCTAATTTTGGAAATTTGGCATTTACAAAAAAAATGGCGCAAAAAAGGAAATCAGCCACGGGAATGGGGGGGGGGATTTTTTTTGTCAGAACCCAATTTGGTCATGGTCAGAAGTATTCATGATCACAGGTTCTACTGTATTGCTATTTCCATTGGCACTACAATTCTTGGTTAAAATTTACAAAGCACTTAGCAGAAATACTTCAATTCAATGCAGATCTACAACTGGGTAATATTTATTAGGTTCAGTCAAAACTGTATTGATTTTGGGTTCAATTTCAGCTGGTCCCAATATCCCCCAAACCGTTTTTTTTCCTTCCCAGGACCTAATAAAGATATTTCATGATCGACTTAAATCATCTGTTCTCTCGTGCATACCATCCTAAAGCTGTGACAGTATTTGGCCTTTGGGCATAAACTTTTTTCTTCTACTACTCACTTTCTTATTTTGCTCAAAATAGAGCTTGATGGAGCGTTCTGGAGAAATTCATAATTTTTTCATGAATCAACATATCTTTTTCTTTTAATTTTGTTGCACAGCAAAGCATTTCATTATAGGCTGCTTCCCCTTGCTAGATAGATTTTCTTCCCCTACTAGAAATTTATTTCCCAGAGAAATTTCAGGCAAGCTGGGAAAGAGAATATCTAGATTTATAGTTGCTAACTGTCCACAGCTATCTTTGTGTTTATATGAGAAACAGGGGAAATAATGGACTAACCTAGTATGGAAAGCAGAGTATATTTTAAACAGAGGTGTATAGAATATTTTGTATTGGAAACATGGTGTTCCACATTTTCTTACATACCGTATATACTCGAGTATAAGCCGAGTTTTTCAGCACATTTTTTGTGCTGAAAAACGTCCCCTCGGCTTATACTCGGGTCTCTGACTTATACTCAGTTTTGTTTTTTTAAGCCCTCGGCTTATACTCGAGTATATACGGCTTATACTCGAGTTTTTTTTTTTCCACATTTTGCGGACGGAAGCCCTGCGGTGCAGTGAGAGGCGGGCGGGGAGCCGCCAGCCTTCTCAGCTGAGGGAGGGAGGGTTTCCCCAACCGGTAGGTGCCTCATTTCCCACCCTCGGCTTATACTCGAGTCCCCAGTTTACCCCAGTTTTTGGGGTAAAATTGGGGACCTCGGCTTATACTCGGATCGGCTTATATTCGAGTATATACGGTAATTCATCTTCTTCTGTATTAAAAACAGCTGTGGTGGCGCAGTGGTTAGAATGCAGTATTGCAGGCTAACTCACTGCTCATTCCAGGAGTTTGATCCTGACTGGCTCAAGGTTGATTCAGTCTTCCATCCTTCCACAAAATGAGGACCCAGATTATTGGGGGCAATATGCTGACTCTGTAAACATTTAGAGTGGGCTGTAATGCACTGTGAACCTGTATATAAGTCTAAGTGCTAGTTCTATTTCTATTCATGTCTAAATCACAATGAATTTGGGAGATACAATCTCCACCTAAATTAACTCCTCTGTAAAAGAATTAAGAGCTGACTTGGAGAAGGTATGACAGAGACTTTAAAGGAGGAAGAAATCTGTTGTTAAGAAGGAACTTGAACAAGAGATTACAGAGTTCAGAAATAGAAGGAAGCATGACAAAAAAACCAAAGTACCCTGCCTTGATTTTAATATATGATGTACAGTGATCTGAGATAAACCTGGAGGCTTTTAAAATTCTACTACTGTACCCTACAACAATAAAGTAACATTCTTATAATTATTATGGTGTTTGTTTCTTGATCTGGCCCACCTCAAAGGGCTGACACTCTCAACTAAAAAGGACTGACAATAGTACTAATATATTCAGTTTGAAAGCACCATTTTCCTAAAAGCATAATAGGAGAATTAATAAGGCAATATGAACTAGTCTGAAAAATCCAGTCACAACAACAGTCCTTGCTGGTCTATCTGTATCATCATTTGATGATCTACAACAGCAGCAAACAATACATGGAGAAGTGATGGCACAGCAGCTGAGCTTGTCAATTTTGATTTTTTAGACTGAAAGGGGGAAGGGGAGAATACTACTAGATTGCTAAATATCTGGCATAAAGCTCATCTCTTTTCCTTATAATGGAATCTGCACAGAATTACAAAATGGGATATAACAGTTCAGTTTTGTCTAACTTTAAAAATGGACTATTACAGTACTATTTTAGATATATGGAAATTATTTTTCCTTCTTCAATACAGATTATTCAAGCAGTTAACAACTAAAGGAAATTGGTACAGAGTTTAACCTTCAGTACAGCTATGCATACCTAACGTATTAAGATTCTCCTAATATTGTAGAAAGAATCCCCAAAAGCTAATTTTTTGTTTCTAGTTTAGAGATATATAGTTTAAATTTTATGAAGGCAAATACAGATTATATGGTTTAGAAATATAGTTTATAAACATGTCTGTCAAACAGCTCTCTACACTTATAATGAAAAATAGTAATTTAAAAGCAAATATGTAAATATAGTGACAAACCTCCATTTACTTTAAAAATATAAATACATTGTACAAGTAGTTCTTGACTTATAAACAGTTGCTTAATGACAGTTCAAAGTTATGATGGATCCCCCCAGTTATTGCCCCGTCACATGGTCCCATTTTGAGCATTTAGCAACTAGCCCAAAATTATGGTGGTTTTCAGCACCCTATAGAATAGGGAAAGAGCAGCGAAAGCTAAGGGGGCGGAGTTAAGTGTCATCAGCTTAGAGTTATTAAGTTCCCACAAACAGTCCAAGTCCAAACTCTCTTGAATTCCATTGACCCTTTTTTAGTTGATTAGATTCTTGTATATAGACTTGAATAGTCTGTGCTGCAACATAACGTATGATCCTGATCCTTTGCACCTAACACAGTCACATGACCATGATTTACGTTTTTTACTGGTAGTACTTCTAGTTTCTGGCAAAAAAAAAAAAGCCCATTGGATACAATGGGTCCATTTAATGGCCATAAAGTTTGTTTTAACAACAGTTGTAAAAAAGAGAAAATCAGACTGGTCACTTGGTCACCACTTAATGACAGGTATGATTTACTACTGTAATTCTAAGCTCAATTATAGTCATAAATTGAGGACTACATGTAGGGTTAGAACTTAAGGCTGCACTATTCAATATTAATGCCTTCATTAATAGATCTATTAATAGCCCTGTCATCTAATCAACAACATTAAATTTGAAATTAACATTAATAGTAAAACCAGTCTATATTTAAATAATTGGAATAAGTAATACTTGCTTATGAATAAACATGAAGAAATGATGACTGCAGGTTATCACTTTATAATCAGTTATCTATTTTGCTAGCATAACTCAATCTTATTTCTCTATGGGCCTTTCAGATTGTGTATGTGTATGTATAGATGTGCTTTTAAGAGAATGTTGATTCTTGGCCACTGCCTGAACAAGTCCCTGCAGTTTTCTTGGCAACGTTTTTCAAAGTGGTTTGCTACTGGCCCTTTCCTAGGGATGAGAGAGACAGGCCCTAGGTCCCCCAGCTGCCTTCATGCTTAAGGCAGGGCTAGAAGAGTCTTCTCATTTCCAGTGTGGTGCCTTAACCACTGCACCAATCTGGTTCACCTTTCAGATTATACCAAACTCTAAATCAGATCTCTGAAAACTAAAGCCCTGTATAAAATAGCAAGTTCCCCTGCTTTTCCATTTCTTGACTATGTATGTCTAATGTTAACAACCGTTCATTCATATATAGGGAGATATATGAAGAAAGTGGAAAGTGAAGCAATTCATGTATTACACTAAAATATTGCCATCAGAAAGAATCTACTTGATTACTTGGGCTCAAGATTGTTACCTTGTGGACAACTGATTTAAAGCTTTATTTATGCCACAGTGTAGTGCTTACTGTAACATTTTAAAAATCATTATCAAAGAAAATATTGTGAAGCAATCTTCCACATGACAATATTTATCTCAACCAAAAAATCAGAAAAGGCCTAATTATACAATTTCTCTTCCCTAGGCTCTTGCATTATACAGATCTTCCTCTTCCTCCTTTAGCTAGCATTTTTCAAGTATTTCCCCATTAAGAAACATAGAAAATTGATGGCAGAAAAATATTTAATGGTCCATATCTAGTCTTCCCTTTGGATTTATGTTTTCTTTTCTTTTAATCAATTTAATTACTTTTAATTATTATTTTTATATTTGTTTTATTTTATTTTTAATTTTGTCCAATGATGGATGTTTGTTTATCCCAAACATGTTTGAACTCATTATTTTCTGACTTTCTCCTCTCCAGTGGAAAACAAGGGATGCTATTGGTCTATAATTGCTATAAGCTTTCACTTATTGTTGAAGTTTATATTTGGATTACCTGCTTAGACCATTAAACGGCAATTTCATCTTAAGTATACCCAGAGTTCTAAAATATCATTTCAACAACCATTGACAAGTTTTCTAACCTGTTCACCATGGTCACATGTCCTTGTATCAAAACTTCATTAGGTATAGCCGTCCTAAATTCAGGGGATAAAGGATATGATGAAAGGTTCATAGTAGGATTCACAACTGTATGGTTTCCCTTGCCTCTCAGCAGTGGGACTGTACCCCTCGTAGCCTCTTCTGAAAAACTCATGAATCCGGGTTTTCTCAGCGTGTCCTTTGGTTTGCCTAAAATACAGCAAAATAGACACAACATCCTCATTTTCTATTTGCCTATGACTAAGAAATATTTCTGTAGAAGTTATGTCTTTACCTGAATCTGATAAGTAAGCATATGTTGCATAAACAATTGATATCTAAATGTATAGTTAATTTTAATGTTACGAGCTTGTATCAGGCTTCTTCCAGTTTGGGTAAGATATTTCTCTCTCTCTCTCTCTCTCTCTCTCTCACACACACACACACACACACACACACACACACACAGAAAGACAGAGAGAGGGAGGGAGGGAGGGAGAGAGAGAGAGAGAGAGAGAGAGAGAGAGAGTGTATTCAACAGGCTACAAAGGGCAAGTCCAAGTAACACAATGATGTCACTGAGTGAGCAAAGTTGAAGCACTTTGAATCGTTGTGTATGTGTGCGTGTGTCCCACAGAAATAAACATCCAATATAATCTTAATTTGCTTTGGAAAAGGTAAAGTTTGCTGTTTTGAAAAATGCCAATTTGTTACAGAAGTTTAGCACAGACAAAAACTCCTGGGCAGGCAGGAGTGCATGTAGCCCATGAGCTTATAGGATAGTCATTTTGAAAGAAATATACCGAGTTGTTTAAGAAATCTTTATTTTAGAAAATAACCAAATACTGAAGAATGCACTTTTGTATCAACTTAATGAATTATGAACTTATAAATCATCATGGAATCATGAAATTAGAGGCTGAATTACAAAATAGATTATGGCATTATAGGCACAGAGCTTTCTTTTTTCCAAACATTAGCAACTTTACCATGCAGCTGTGAGGGGCGCATGAACTGTCCAAGCGTAAGTACAGTTCACTGCAGTCAGCAGAAATGCCACACTAGAAAAGCTCTGCCATGATTAGCAAGTAGCTGATTCATTCAGTGTGCTCTAGCATGGTGTTTTGCAACTGACAAGCTTACCTATTGAGGCGAGGGGGGTTGTATTTTTCAGCCTCATCTGGCAATTCACTTGCCGTTTTGATTTTTTTTTGGAAGTTCTCTGGCAGGCTACAAGCTTAGCAATTCTTGCAGTCTCCTGGCAAACAACAGCATGGCAAGTTACCTATGTCGGGTGGAAAGAAACATAGATGGTTTATGCATTAATAACTTTATATATTCCTAATTATGGGAGATATTTTTTGTATACTTTATGAAGCCATTTCAAACTCTCTTTGCATTGACTTGGACTATACTAAAAAGCAAGCTTAGTTTATACCTACACATATGCCACAACTCTACAGATTATGGTAATGTTAGTTTCCAAAGCAGAAAATATGGGACACTCTTAGGTACTATGTTATATGCTCTCCAGTGCCATTTAAAAGCATTGTGCTCAGCCTATATCTCAAACAAGATCAAACAAGCTATTGGTGCTTTTTTTTTTTAATGGCAATCAAATGGATTACATTGGAGAGATTGGCATGGTTGTTTTTTTGTTTCTGTAAGGGTATTTTTTGTGGATTTGGTTGATTCCCAAAACCCAGTATAGTACTAACTTTTTAGTTTATCAAGAAGCCCTGGAAACAAAGTTTCTGAGGCTGCAAGAGCTGCTGGAGGCCACAAAGAGAAAGGGAAAGATAGGCGATGAAATCAAACAGCTAGCATGAATTTCGTTGGCTTCTTTGGATTGGGTAGCACTTTACCTCTCTGAAGTTGGTACACAAGCTGGGCTCTTCTTGGCCTCACAACTCCTGCTAGAAGAGCAGGTGTGAATGGGAAAGACTTTGCATAATTTTATCTGGTGCACCTTTTGCACATTTTTCCTACATCAGTTCTTCAGTCAATTGTGTCCTAGTCAACTTATGGCTTCATTCCTGTAATGTGCTCTACATGGGGTTCTCTTTTAATAGCAAAGGAGGTTTTAACAGATCCAGAATGTGATGGTGTGAGCAGCAATAGGCATGCCTCAGAATGCCTATGTAACGTTTCTGGTTCGCGACCTACAGTGGTTGCTCAATTTTTTCTGGGTGGCATTCAAGGTATTGGTTGCTGTCTATCAAGCCCCATCAAGCACAGGGCCTGGTTACTTGAGGGATTGTCTCCCAAAATAATCTGCCCAGCCAATTTGATTCCGCAGGGTTGGCATGCTCCTGGGTGTCTTTGATTAAATAACGGCATCTATCAGGGCTATGAAAGCACACCTTCTCTGTAGCAGAAGAGGTTCTACCCAATATTTATTTTATTTATTTTGTCATATAAGCGTATATATATATATAAGCATAAGCATGAAATAACTATACAATATATAAGCATAAGTATGTAATAACTATATTAATTGGATATAATGAAAGGAAACAATAAGATAGGAACAGTAGGCACGCTTGTGCTCTTATGCACGCCCCTTACAGACCTTTTAGGAATGGGGTGAGGTCAACAGTAGACAGTTTTTGGTTGAAGCTTTGAGGATTTTGGGAAGAGGCCACAGAATCAGGTAGTGTATTCTAAGTATTAACAACTCTGTTACTGAAGTCATATTTTCTGCAATCAAGATTGGAGTGGTTAACATTAAGCTTCAATCTATTGTGTGCTCGTGTATTGTTGCAATTGAAGCTGAAGTAGTCTTTGACAGGAAGGACATTGTAATAGATGATTCTATGAGTTAAACTCAGGTCACGTCGAAGGCAGCATAGTTCTAAATTTTCTAAACCCAGGATTTCAAGTCTAAACCCAAGGATTTCATATGTGGATGGCCTACACTCTGCTGTTGTTTAGAACAGGGGTCTCCAACCTTGGTCCCTTTAAAACTTGTAGACTTCAACTCCCAGAGCTCCTCAGCCAGCTTCGCTGGCTGAGGGACTCTGGGAGTTGAAGTCCACAAGTCTTAAAGGGACCAAGATTGGAGACCCGTGGTTTAAAAGAACTATGAAGACCTGGCTCTTTGCCCAGGTCTGTGGCAAGGGACAGTGCACTTGCCAGCTTTAATGTTTTATTAATTTTATTGTAATTTGATTCTTGGGAACAACCCAGAGCCACTGAGAGCCAGGTGACATGCAAGTTTAATATGTTATTATTAATTACCTTTAAAACATGTACATTTCCTCAAATTTTTGGGGCAGCGCTCTAAAGATTTAAATGGATCTTTGTACATGTATTACAAATAATTAAGATAAAGACTACAGTACTGTTATCCCACCATGTGAACTATTCAAGGATAGTCATTAAAGTGGTAAGTATGCATAAATACTTGGATATAGGCTTTGCTTTGTGTTAAAATAATCACAATAAAGCTCTAGCAAGTTTCCATTTGTGGAATGTTTAGAATTATTGCACATTTATATATAGCTTAATTATAAAGGAAAGATATCTCACCTCACCACTTTTGCTAATTTCAATTCTAACAACTCCAGGAATACTCTTCAGATATCCCTCTAATGTAGCATATCCCAGCTGCTTAAAAGGAATCCAATCTCCAGTTAAAGATTTATATTCCCCTTGCAAATAGGAAAAGGGCACTCCAGTTTTATGAGATTGGAGAACAGCTCGAAGCATTTTTGCTACTAGATCTGCTTCCTGCATCTTTACCTGCAACAGAAATACAATTGAATTTTACATGGAAAATTGGCAAGAGTTATGAGTTTGAAGCATTAATATGCAAGAAATTCAACGGTTGTATATTCAGAATTTAGAACTAAATATCCCATCACACTAGGAAGGTGGGTTAGTTATTTTGTAATGTCAAAGCACCTGAGAATAAAATATCGCGCAGGATTGTTGAAAAGAATCTTGCATATATCAGCTTTTGAAGGAAAAAAAAACAGAAATGTAACAAGTGAAAGCAATAATAGTTTTCCTAAAACACAGAATATCCATGCTTAGAACCATTTCCCCCCTTAGAAAAATATATAGGAAATAAAATTTATATTTTTTGAAGTATGATACAAAAATGTCTTCCTTAAATAGCCAATAGGTAATCAAATCTTTAATCCTCTAAACTACACAGGTGGAGTAAACTTTTTCTTCTACTCTTAGTCAAATTTCCCCTTTTTTTATAAAACTGCATTCATATGCATACACCATAAAGGAGTATATAAACTATGGCACTCTTCTAAAATGAGTTCCTATCACAGGAAGTCCAGAATTTTCCCTAAAAGTTTGTATGGGCAATAGGAGCCATGTTCCCACTGCATTATTCTAACCTCTCGGAATGGAGTACACAAAATATAAGAAATAAATGAATCCCTTTCAGCAACCAAAATAGCAGGAGAATAAACAATCATTGGAATAGTCCATTTATTTTTTAAAAAAACCTTTGACTTGGGAAAATTGTAAGAAAATGCATAATACCCATTAGAGATTTAGCAGGTATTTTACTTGATAGTCAATTGAAAAGCAGAAAAAAGTGCTTCTGCATTCCACCAAATGCTACTAGCTTTCAGTACATTTCTCCAGCCAGCCTTCCTATGTATTGATATTATACCAGCCCCACGTTTGTGCATGTCAAAAGATAAAATATTTCCTTTACTGTTCTTTTTAAATATAGAATATCCTCAAAAATAACTTCCCCATGTCCACATGTAGAAGAGTTTGGCACATCTAAATGTTAAAATACTAAGTATGAGATAACTTCCATTGTTTATTTGACACATTCAATTCATCTACATATGAAATGCTGACTCATGCCCAAATCCAGTACTGTAGTTCACTTCGAATTTTAGGAGAAAATAGTGAGTCTTCAAGATACTGTTAACATCTAACATCGTCAGCTATATCGTCAGCTGGATTCTATCATATCGCAAGATCTCAAATGGACAGCTAACATCAAAAACATCATTAAAAAAGGACAACAAAGAATGTTCTTTCTGCGCCAACTCAGTAAGCTCAAACTGCCCAAGGAACTGCTGATCCAATTCTACAGAGGAATTATTGAGTCTGTCATTTGCACCTCTATAACTGTCTGGTTTGGTTCTGCAACCCAACAAGAAAAACACAGACTTCAGAGGATAATTAGAACTGCAGAAAAAATAATTGCTACCAACTTGCCTTTCATTGAGGACCTGTATACTGCACGAATCAAGAAGAGGGCCGTGAAAATATTTGCAGATCACTCGCATCCTGGACATAAACTGTTTCAACTCCTACCCTCAAAACGACGCTATAGAGCACTGCACACCAGAACAACTAGACACAAGAACAGTTTTTTCCCGAAGGCCATCACTCTGCTAAACAAATAATTCCCTCAACACTGTCAGACTATTTACTGAATCTGCACTACTATTAATCGTTTCATAGTTCCCATCACCAATCTCTTTCCACTTATGACTGTATGACTATAACTTGTTGCTGGCAATCCTTATGATTTACATTGATATATTGATCATCAATTGTGTTGTAAATGTTGTACCTTGATGAACGTATCTTTTCTTTTATGTACACTGAGAGCATATGCACCAAGACAAATTCCTTGTGTGTCCAATCACACTTGGCCAATAAAAATTCTATTCTATTCTATTCTATATAAAAGGTAGTAATTCTAAATGGATTTGCAAGATGAATCCAAACTAAAAGCTCAACCACCAGAAAAAACAACAATCGCATCTGCAAGACTACTGATATTTCCTAACACAAACTTGACAAATAACATCATTTATCAAATCTCAGTGTGGTTTGTGGTCTTGCTTATCAGACAAGCTAATAAATGCTGACACAAACCAATGGCACAAACTACCAAAGGACTGTCAGTCATCCCTATTGCACACTCATTACCCTTTTTCTTACAGATTTCATTTCACATTTGTGTTACACATCTTTGTGCCTTTAACATAAGATAACATAACAACAGAGTTGGAAGGGACCTTGGAGGCCTTCTAGTCCAACCCCCTGCCCAGGCAGGAAACCCTACACCATCTCAGTCAGATAGTTATCCAACATTTTCTTAAAAACAATACTGCTAAGTATAAGCATCAGATTATTTAAACACCCCCTTCGAAATATGAATAAAAATAAGCTTCATGCATCATTCTTTGCAAAGAAAAAAAAATCAAAGCAAAGCAAAGCAATAAAGCTGGAACGAGACACAGGTTGAAATTAAACTTTCAACCTGTGTCTCAGCAACTTGGGATGGCATGAAGGGAGCGAGAAAGAAGGGGACGAAAAATAAGTAATGCTAAAAGCGATCCCCAGCAGCAGCAATGAACACGTCCATCTCTCCCTCCCGTCTTTCCCCACAGTACAAGTACCAACGATTGCAATTCAATAGTAGAAACGGCAGAAACGAGAAACGGATCACGAAAGTGTCAACATAATTGTTTTGGACACGGATATATAAAGTATAACCCAAAACCTCCCGATATTTTAAGTCTCGGGGATTCCTCCTAATAAGAGAGTCACACACGAACCCCTTTCTGGTCCCACGGGAATCCGCGGGGGCCGGGGAAGAGATTAATTATTTTCTCCTACTTATTTTCTCCTATTAGGCTATCTGAGCCGGCCAAAAACACTAGACACCGTCGCAGCGATTTTTCATTTAAAAGGGGGGGGGGGGAAAGCTGTACTTCGGCCGGCTCAGACAGACCCTCCCGCCGCAGTCGTCGTCGTCCTGCAGAAAACGGCCGTTCCCAGCGCCAAGGCGGCGAGGAGCTCACCCAATTCCTAGGACTACCCCGAACGGTCCCAATTCGGCGCGGAGAGGGCGGCTCCCCCTCGCGATCCCGCTTTTCAACCTCGGCGCTTTGACTTCCCGTGGCCTGAACGCCGGGTCGGACCCACTATAAGGCCACTTCCCCGCTTCTCAGCGGCAGAGTCCTGTGTCAGCGACCGCAGAACCCTCCAACTCCTCCCCCTTCCCCAACTTCTCCCTCAGCTTCGAAATGACGACGCCTCCCCACTCGGGGGAAAAACAAAAAAAAAAACCGAATGTTGATGGCACACAGAAAGAGAAAAAAAGAGGCAGCAAATAAAACGTCCGCGCCTGCGCACTAGCCCTGGCTCGGCCGGCCGACCACGCCCTCGACCTCCAACACGTGAAGGCCGCCAATAGGATTAAGGCCTTCGTAGTAGGCGGTTTGTAGCTGATTAGCTGTAACTAAGGCCGATCTTCCCCAATCACGCGTATTCCTTACACCGTGCTTAAATTGGGAGCGCTTTCATTCGTCAGTGCTTTTCTGCTTATGAATGTTTACGTTGTTTGAGTTCCAAGTTAATTTCTGGACACTAATAAAGCACGTGGAATATGATTTGTGAGGCCTTTGATCGGGTGTGAGATGCGTTTTCCCCCCCACTGTTAAAAACAAAGCTCTAGCTCTCTGTTTCACTACTGGATCGGTTCATACAACAGGCTAAACGATGTTTTGCTACATTAGGTTTGCACAGCATATTAAATCATAAGACTATCATACTGATTTACAGTAGTTGGTGCAAGACACTGATTTGTCAAAAAGTCAACCACGTTTAGTAAAGCATTGTTTTTTTTAAAAAAAAAACAGGTGAAAATATAACACTATATTTGAAACTTTAATACCTTCACACAACACTCATTTTTTTAAAAATGGATGCAGTTTTTGCTCCATTGAGCTTCAAAAAGTGTCATTATTATTATTATTATTATTATTATTATTATTATTATTATTATTATTATTATTATTATTATTTATTAAATTTGTATACCACCCTTCTCCCGAAGGACTCAGGGCGGTTTACAGCCATAATAAGAAACAACAACAATATACACATAAAACCATAATTTAAAAAACTTATTATACAAATGGCCGAATTAAAACATTTAGAATAAAACCCCAAATTTTAAAATGTTAAAACATTAAAATTAATTAAAATCCTATTAAAATCCTATGCCAGTCCTGCGTGAACAAACAAATAGGTCTTCAGCTCTCGGCGGAAAGTCCGAAGGTCCGGCAGTTGCCGAAGTCCAGGGGGAAGTTCGTTCCAAAGGGTGGGAGCCCCCACAGAGAAGGCCCTCCCTCTGGGGGCCGCCAGCCGACATTGCTTGGCGGACGGCACCCTAAGGAGTCCCTCTCTGTGCGAGCGTACAGGTCGGTGGGAGGCATTCGGTAACAGCAGGCGGTCCCGTAAGTACCCTGGCCCTAAGCCATGGAGCGCTTTAAAGGTAGTTATCAACACCTTGAAGTGCACCCGAAAGACCACAGGTAGCCAGTGCAGACTGCGCAGGAGAGGTGTTACATGGGAGCAACGTGTGGCTCCCACTATCACCCGCGCAGATGCATTCTGAACCAACTGGAGCCTCCGGGTACTCTTCAAGGGGAGCCCCATGTAGAGAGCATTACAGTAGTCCAAGCGAGAGGTAACCAGAGCATGAGTGACCGTGCATAAGGCATCCTGGTCGAGGAAGGGGCGCAACTGGCGAACCAGGCGAACCTGGTAAAAAGCCCTCCTGGCGACGGTCGTCAAATGATCTTCGAAAGACAACCGTCCATCCAGGAGGACGCCCAAGTTGCGCACCCTTTCCACTGGGGCCAATGATTCGCCCCCAACAGTCAGCCGCGGCTGCAGCTGACTGTACCGGGGTGCCGGCATCCACAGCCACTCCGTCTTGGAGGGATTGAGTTTGAGCCTGTTTCTCCCCATCCGTCATCCGTCATAATTCAAGCTCGATAAAGGACACAGTTAATGGCTGAAAACAGTACAAACCTTCCTGTGCCTTCTTCTTTAACAAATGTGATAAAGTTCATAGTTCAATTCTAGTGTAGTTTGCCCTATACGGGATGGTGAACCTATGGCATATGTGCCAGAAGTGGCATGTAGAGCCATCTCTCCGGGCACGCCAGCTGTTGCTCGTTGCTATTTTGGATTCTGTGTGAGAACACCAAAAACTGGAAGAGCAGCTCCCTGGCTTGCATACGTGCTTTGGGAAGCTATACTTCTGGTTTCTGGCATGCACATACACGCCAGGCAACTGGTCTTTGCACGCGTGTGCACGCCAGAAACTAGAAGACCATGTGACTGGCATGCATGCGCATGCCGGAAACCAGAAGCTCAGCTTCCCAGCGTACACATCTTATGTGTAAAATTGTAAAGACTCTGATGCTACCCCATGGCAATATTAACTCTCAGCAACACTAAGGACACCTTGGGCAGTCGTTTGAATCTTAGTTTTAACTGAAATTTTCTCTCTTTCTCCTTGATGCACTATATATATTTACCTGAACAAATTCTGTGTTTGTACTATAATTTGAATCTCTAGATAAGTGTTTCTCAGCCTTTACAACTTTCAGATGCTTTGACTTCAACTCCCAGAGTTCCCCAGCATCTTCAAGCTGCCAGAGAAACCCTGCCCTAATTCCAGCCTTCCTGTCACAAAAGGTCCATAGGTATTTGATATTGAAATATCCAAAGTAAAGGAAACCCTACATTTCTAAAGCAATGAAAGAAGCACTGGGCATACAGATAGTCCTCAATTTATAACCATTACTTTAGCAACTGTTCAAAGTTACAGTGGCACTGAAAACAGTGATATACAACTGGTCCTGGTACTTACAACATTATAGTGACCAGACGTCCCGCTTTTGGCGGGACAGTCCCGCTTTTTAATAATTTGTCCCGCGTCCTGCAGCAATTCCAAAAAGTCCCGATTTTTTTTTGTTTCACTCCCATTCTGAAAATGTGAGGTGGCAACGCAAGAGGAGGAGGCGGAGAAGGGGGAATGGCAGAGAAGGGGGCGTAAGAGGGAGGAGAGACGGCGCTTGACTTCACCCGAGAGGAAGAGAAGAGCGGAGAGGAGAGCCCGAGCCTGCCTGGAAGAACTGAGAGGAGAGCCGAGCCTGCCTGGAAGAGCGGAGAAGCAGCAGCCGCTCCTCCTCCTTCAGGCAGGTGGCAAGACTCAGCACGCATGCGCAGCCCCCCCTCCCCTCCGGTCAATGGTGTCCCGCTTTGCCATCGCTGAAATCTGGTCACTTTATACAACATTAACATTAAATGGGGCAAAACTGATTTGCTTAGCAACAGAAATTTTGAGCTCAATTGTGGTTGTAAAGTCGAGGACTATTTATAACGAAACTGCTTTAGCAGTTTAGAGTTGAATCTGGTGTGTGCCTTTGAATTAGTCTGTTAACTCTGTTTTCCTGACAGCAGTTTTCAGAAATGATTTCTCATTGTTGCCTTTTGGGTGAAATAGTTAAAAGCCATTTTGAAAAGTTTGCACTCCCTTATTTTATTTTATTTTTTATTTTTTTTGTCACACAGTATATATAAGTGCAAGTAATTACGCAAGTAAAAATTAAAAAAACAAAATAATAATAAAAAATAATAAAAAAAGTAAAAATAGACTTTGAGCTATATCCATAAAGGAGCCTGCCTATCACGGTTGTAATATGTGACAATGGTAAACTGGATCAGTCACATGACTGACCCAATTTTACGATCTTTTTTGCAGCAGTAAAAGAATTCATGAATGTTAAGTGAACATCACAATAGTTAAACAAACCAATGGTTTTCTATGGGTGCGGTTTTGCTAAAAACAGGAAGTAAATGGTGTTTTCAGCAAAATTATCAAAAAACATGATCATGTGACTGAAGGACACTGCAAATGGCCATAAATGCAGCCCAGCTGCCAAGCACCTGAAGTGTGGTCACATAATTGGGGAGGTTGCCCATCAGAATTCCAAATCTGGATTGTAACTCCCCACACCCCAGTAGGCCTGTCAGTACTTGGACCAGTCATTAAGAGACTAGTTGTAAGTCAAGAACTATCTGTAGCTGAAGTCACGTAGACCAGTGGCTTCCAACCTTTTGGGTGCCAGGGACTGATTCTGTGGAATGCAGTTTTTCTGTGGACCAGGGGGGCGTGGTTTTCTACACTCCCTAGCTTCTTTGCGTGTACAAATGGGGATTTGCTCACTTGTGTGGCCCAGTTCTTGGTAAGCCAAGGAATGGTGCCGGCCCAAAGCCAGGGTTTAGGGATCCCTGATGTAAAAAAAAGGAGCTAGAGAGTGCTGGGATCAGAAAGTTGATCTTTAATGTAATAAAAATCATGCCCAGAGGCAGACAGCTTAGATAATGAAATGCACTTTCATAAAAAAATACATGAAATTTGTCTAGCGATAATTGAAATCTGCATGGTAATTAACTAATAAGAACTAAAGTTGTGTAATTTCTTTGCCTGAAGCTATATTAATATGCTGCCAAATTGTAAATGGGTTTGCTTGATTTGTGGCATTTGCTCTAAGTGCACCTTTTTCACCTGTACAGAATAAAAAGGGATTTTGGTTTCCACTATTTCTGGGTGTTTTGTTGGCTCTTCACACCAAGTGAGTCAACCCAGTATTGGGCTGGACCAACATTCCTAGGCTGAGAGAAAAAGTCACCAAGTGTGGCTTTGTGCCAAAGTAGAACAAAAATCTTGGTCTCCCAGTTTGTAGCCTGATGCTTTTCACCCACTGGCAAACCTCCTTCCCAGGCTGAAGGTAATCAACAACTGGCAGATGACCTGAATGAGTTTTACTGCAGGTTTGAAAGGAAACTACAGCCACCTATCTCCACAACCCCCATCTCAGACACACCAACAACAGCCAAGCCTCCTACAACTGACCCCATTTCATTGGGTTCACAACCCCTAGTGATCACAGAAAAAGAAGTGCAGGACCTATTTCACAGACAAAAGCCAGGAAAAGCTCCAGGCCCAGACAAGATAACTCCTTCTTGCTTAAAAGTCTGTGCTGACCAATTGGCCCCCATCTTTACCCATATCTTCAATAAATCACTAGAGATGTGTTATGTTCCTTCTTGCTTCAAACGCTCTACCATCATCCGAGTGCCGAAGAAGCCCACCATCAAGGAACTGAATTACTACAGACCAGTTGCTCTAACATCTGTAGTCATGAAAACCTTTGAAAGGCTAGTGCTTTCCTACTTGAAAACCATCACAGATCCGCTGTTAGACCCCTTGCAATTTGCATACCGAGCAAACAGATCAACAGTTGATGCTGTTAATATGGCTCTGCACTACATCCTACAGCATCTTGAGTCTCCAAAAACCTATGTAAGGGTCCTTTTTGTAGACTTTAGTTCAGCATTCAATACCATCATTCCAGACATTCTTCTAACTAAGCTAAACCAGCTACAGGTACCGGAACAGACTTGTAAGTGGATCACAAGCTTCCTAACAAACAGGAAGCAGCAGGTGAAGCTAAGCAAGATCACATCAAATACCTGTACAATTAGCACAGGGCCCCCAAGGCTGTGCTCTCCCCACTTCTCTTCTCTCTGTATACCAATGACTGCATCTCCAATGATCCATCTGTTAAGCTACTGAAGTTCGCAGATGACACAACAGTGATTGGTCTCATTCGAGACAATGATGAATCCGCATATAGACGAGAGGTCGAATGACTAGCCTTGTGGTGCAACCAAAACAATCTGGAACTGAACACACTCAAAACCGTAGAAATGGTGGTAGACTTTAGGAGAAACCCTTCCATACTTCCACCTCTCACAATACTAGACAACACAGTATCAACAGTAGAAACCTTTAAATTTCTAGGTTCTATCATATCGCAAGATCTAACATGGACAGCTAACATCACAAACATCATTAAAAAAGGACAGCAAAGAATGTTCTTTCTGCGCCAACTCAGTAAGCTCAAACTGCCCAAGGAGCTGCTGATTCAGTTCTACAGAGGAATTATTGAGTCTGTCATTTGCACCTCTATAACTGTCTGGTTCGGTTCTGCAATTCAACAAGAAAAACACAGACTTCAGAGGATAATTAGAACTGCAGAAAAAATAATTGCTACCAACCTGCCTTCCATTGAGGACCTGTATACTGCACGAATCAAGAAAAGGGCCGTGAAAATATTTACAGACTCCTCACATCCTGGACATAAACTGTTTCAACTCCTACCCTCAAAACGACGCTATAGAGCACTGCACACCAGAACAACTAGACACAAGAACAGTTTTTTCCCGAAGGCCATCACTCTGCTAAACAAATAATTCCATCAACACTGTCAAACTATTTACTGAATCTGCACTACTATTAATCTTCTCATCGTTCCCATCACCAATCTCTTTCTATTTATGACTGTATGACTATAACTTGTTGCTGGCAATCCTTATGATTTATATTGATATATTGACCATCAATTGTGTTGTAAATGTTGTACCTTGATGAACGTATCTTTTCTTTTATGTACACTGAGAGCATATGCACCAATCACACTTGGCCAATTAAAAAAAAAATTCTATTCTATTCTATTCTACACCAAACTGGCTGCCATGAGAGTTATGTGCTCATTTGTTTTTAATTTTTGCACCAACCTTTACCAAACTCTCAGAGCAGTTTACAAGATTGTGAACAAAAACCATGTGAAAACATAAAATCTGAATGTACTAAAATAATGGTTAAGTGAAAGTACTGGCCTAGAAGCCAAGATCCAGCCTTAGGCATGAAAGCTGGTTGGATGACCTTGGACCACTCAATATTAGCCAAGATTGATTTTTCCCTCACAGGGTTGCTGTTTTGGGGAAAATAGGAAGAGGAAGGAATATTAGGTATGTTCACTGCCTTGAGTCATTTATGAAAAATAATAAATATGGGATAAAAAAAAGAGGGAGGTAGCGAGGGAGGGAAAGGGAAAGAAAGCCTAGCACAACAATACCTCTTCAAAACAGTTCTGGCTTAGTCCAGCATGTGACTGCAATAGTGAATCAATTATAACAAATTATCCTGCCATTGGCCAATTAAATGGATGTTCCTCGTTAAAAGTATTTGTTCAGTACACAGATATCTAAACTGCGGTGGATTAATAACAATCATTCACCTACAATAATTTTGCTAGAATTCCCAGAGTCACAGAATATGTAAAGGGCTTACACTTCAGACAAAACAGTCTCAAAGTGCTCTTTATTTGAAAAGTCTTAACCAGGCTATTTTCCAGCTATTGGAAACATTTATTTTTCTTTCAGAATTGCCCCACCCACATCCTATATAACTTACCTTGGAGGGTCACCCCTGTTCCTTCCTGGCTATGTTGAAGAAATGTCAGTGGTTTCTTAGCTGGTAAACGCAGTGGCAGCACAGAAAATTCAGCTACTCAGGGAATAGAAAGTACAACTAAATTAAAGGAATTGAAAGTGAAAGGAGGAAATACAGTAGAAAAATACAGAAGAAAAACCTGGTGAAATACAGCGACCTCTAGCTGTGGAACCTGGATACAGTAATGATTTACTGTATTGAATTATTATGTTCTATTTGTATGCTGTAAATAACTTTATACAGATAGTCCTTGACTTACAACAGATCATTTAGTGACCGTTCGAAGTTACAATGGCACTGAAAAAAGTTACTTATGACCATTTTTCACACTTACAACTATTACAGCATCCTCATGGTCAAAATTCAGCCACTTGGCAACTGGCTCATATTTATGACGATTGCAGTGACCTGGGGTCACGTGTTCACCTTTTGCAACTCTCTGACAATCAAAGTCAGTGGGGAAGCCAGATTCACTTAATAACTATGTTACTAACTTTTGGGCTCAATTATGGTCATAAGTCGAGGGCTACCTGTATAGGGTGGTCAGATGTAGATGCTGTTGCTAACTGCGAGTAAAAAAAATCTTAAGAGAGTAGGGTTTATCAGAAATAGACTGAGCATTGGGTGTGTTAACTGGTTGCAGATAGTACACAATGTATGACATTGAGCTGCAATTTTGGTCATAAACTGTAATGGTCATAAAGGAGGTCATCATGTGACTGCACCTGATTTTACAATGTTTTTTTGTGGCAGTTTTTAAGTGAGTGCAGAAACCCATTATTTGCTATGGGAATTTTTTTTACAGAAATTAAGCAAATAAAGGAGAATATTTGTAGCTCAGGGTTGAAGTGAGGGATCCTTGGTGCTCTCTGAGCTTGCTTGTTTTCTTGCAGACGTTTCATTACCCAAACTAGGTAACATCATCAGTGCAAGTAGGAGTGCTGTTTGCTGTCAGTTTATATTCTGGTGACTTGGTTGTCTGTGTGGGTCGGGTGGTGATCCTAGAGATTCTTTAGGCTATTTCCTGATGGCTCTTTAGCAGTTTCTTGACTGGGCTTAATTTTTTGTCTGAAGTTAAACTTGGAATTAATCTATGCTGATCTGGATGTTGATTATTGGTGGAGAGGTGCTGGAGTCTTTTTTGTTCTCTTTTGGGCTGGTTAATTGTCTCTTTTGCATAATCTATAGATGTTGTTAATGTCTATGTGTCTATTGATGGATGATTTATCAGAGTGCCAAGCTTCTAGAAATTCCCTGATATTTTTGGATTTGGCCTGGTCTAGGATTGTCACATTTTCCCAATGGAAATTATGGTTAAATCTGTCTATATGTTGTGAAATTAAAGAATATTCATCATGTCTTCTGACTGCCAGTTGGTGTTCATGGATACGTTCTGCCAGTCTTCTGCCTGTCTGTTCCACACAGTGGTTGTTTCAGTTCTTACACTCTATGTTGTAAATGACTCCTGTTTTTTTTTTTCCTGGGGTTGCTGGGTCTTTTGGTTTACTCAGTCAGTTTCCATTAAAAAGTTGCATATTAAAGCCATGTGGTATGGGATGCTGCAAATAGCCATAAATATGGGCTGTTGAGTACTCAAAATGCAATCATATGACCTTGAAGGGAGGTGGGCAGAACTTTGAACCAGAGTCATAGGTCTCTTTGGGTGGGAGGGTCTGTCATAAATTGAAATGGTCACTGAGAGAGCAGTTGTAAGTTGAGGACTATCTGTACTCAAGAATGTGAGGCTGTTTATTTTTCAAAGTTCCTTTCCTCCCATTTCTGCTTTCTGTTCGCCAGAAAGCAATGTTCACATCTTTCATTGTTGTTTCATCATTTGCTGCTTCATCATTTCATGAAAAATCAGTGAAATCTTCATTCATAGTTTAGGCAAAACATGTTATTTATCCTTCTAATTTTTGTCTTGCCAGCTATAGTGCACTATCTCTCTCCCTGGTTTGCAGAACTAATGAGCAAGCTCACCATTCCTGCAAGCGCAGTGTGTTTTCTTTTATAATTGAGATTAGAGAATTCTGGAACCCAAAAGAAAGATATGTCAATTTGCATGGTATTTTTTTTTTCTGGCATGGCTTTGAATAGTGCATGAATTGGATCAGCTCTAATACTCACATGAGACTTTATATGCACAAACTCTTGCTGGACTTTGGAAAGCTCCATATTAGTTTCTCTACGTTCATGTCATGCAGTTTTAATTTAACACATCGCTCCAAAAATACCAAAACATTCTGGAATTCCAGAACTAAAAACAACAGCAAAAAAAAAAAAAAAGCTCAGTACAGGTCAACTTGATTGTTGGGTGAAACACTATGGGACAGACTGAACAAAGCAAAAGAATATTGGTTGCTCATAGCAAACACCTCACTAAAACAAGATGAATTTTGTCCAGCGTGACATTGGCAACAGTTCCACTCTTTCTACTTCAATTTAATGTACATGGACAATATACATCCAAAAAACAGTAGTAGAAAGTTAAAACATGGGCCATTCACTAAATAAAAAAATGAGTGACATAAATAGAATAGAATAGAATAGAATAGAATAGAATTTTTATTGGCCAAGTGTGATTGGACACACAAGGAATTTATCTTGGTGCATATGCTCTCAGTGTACATAAAAGAAAAGATACGTTCATCAAGGTACAACATTTACAACACAATTGATGGTCAATATATCAATATAAATCATAAGGATTGCCAGCAACAAAGTTAGTCATACAGTCATAAGTGGAAAGAGATTGGTGATGGGAACTATGAGAAGATTAATAGTAGTGCAGATTTAGTAAATAGTTTGACAGTGTTGAGGGAATTATTTGTTTAGCAGAGTGATGGCCTTCGGGAAAAAACTGTTCTTGTGTCTAGTTGTTCTGTTGTGCAGTGCTCTATAGCGTCGTTTTGAGGGTAGGAGTTGAAACAGTTTATGTCCTGGGTGTGAGGGATCTGTAAATATTTTCACGGCCCTCTTCTTGATTCATGCAGTATACAGGTCCTCAATGGAAGGCATGTTGGTAGCAATTATTTTTTCTGCAGTTCTAATTATCCTCTGAAGTCTGTGTCTTTCTTGTTGGGTTGCAGAACCGAACCAGACAGTTAGGTAAAGGTAAAGGTTCCCCTCGCACATACGTGCTAGTCGTTGCCGACTCTAGGGGGCGGTGCTCATCTCCGTTTCAAAGCCGAAGAGCCAGGCTGTCTGAAGATGTCTCCGTGGTCATGTGGCCGGCATGACTTAACGCCAAAGGCACACGGAACGCTGTTACCTTCCCATCAAAGGTGGTCCCTATTTTTTCTACTTGCATTTTTTCGTGCTTTCGAAACTGCAAGGTTGGCAGAAGCTGGGACAAGTAACAGGAGCTCACCCTGTTACACGGCAGCACTAGGGATTCGAACCGCCAAGCTGCCGACCTTTCGATCGACAAGCTCAACGTCCTAGCCCCTGAGCCACCGTGTTATAGAGGTGCAAATGACAGACTCAGCCTGGGCAATTATTGGTACTACTTATTATATGCAACTAGTGATTTGTATTGTAATCCCTTCCATCTGAATGAAGATTGGGGAGAATTCCACAAGTCACCATTTTACTATTTCTTCCCTGCCCATCTCAAACACATCAATTTGAAGCTGACCTTTGACCATCTTACTTTCTGTTGCCTCAAATGCTGAAAACTAGCATGGAATCTAGTGAGCAAGTGTGTTCTCCTTAACTGAATAGCAGAGGTGGAAGAGACCTTGGAGGTCTTCTATTACAACCCCCTGTTCAAGCAGGAGACCCTATACCATTCCAGACAAGTGGTTGTCCAGTCTCATCTTAAAAACCTCCAGTGATAAAGCACCCATCACCTCTGAAGGCAGCTGTTCCACTGGTTACTTGTTCTCACAGTTAGGAAATTTCTCCTTATTTCTAGGATGCTTCTCTCTTTGATTAGTTTCCTTCCATTGCTTCTTGTCTTGCTTTCTAGCTGAGAAAAAGGAGATCTAAATAAAAAAAAGAAAGGGTAATCTTCTGAGTTGCCACTGCTACTGGAAAAAACAAAATCCTATTAGGTAAAGGTAAAGGTTCCCCTCGCACATACGTGCTAGTCGTTCCCGACTCTAGGGGGCAGTGCTCATCTCCATTTCAAACCCGAAGAGCCAGCGCTGTCCGAAGACGTCTCTGTGGTCATGTGGCTGGCATGACTAAATGCCAAAGGCGCACAGAACACTGTTACCTTCCCACCAAAGATGGTCCCTATTTTTCTACTTGCATTTTTTACATGCTTTCGAACTGCTGGGTTGGCAGAAGCTGGGACAAGTAACGGGAGCTCACCCCGTTATGCAGCACTAGGGATTCAAACCGCTGAACTGGCGACCTTTTTTGTGGAGTGTCTCAAAAGCTGGGAAAAAATGAGCCCCTAAAAGTCAGCTGGGACCTGCATTTAAACCCTTTTTTCTAAAAGGTATTTATTTCTAGGCGGTTTTAAAAACATTTCTTCGAATACAGGGGGAAACAACAACAACAACAACAACACAGCTGGTTTTTACCTTTGTAAAAATCTAAAGACGCATATTTTGCCAAGTGCACCCTCAAATCCTCATGTACACCTAACCGTTCGAAGCAAGGCCTTAATAAAATTTATTATGCCCCCTGCAGCAAAAGACAAGGAATATTAACAGGAATTAAAATGCTCACAAGAGGCAAGCAGCCAGGTAGGAAGTAGGGGTTAAGACTTATTCAGGCATGTCAGGACCATGATTCCGGGCATGCGTGTTTGTGTCTGCTAGTAATAAATAAATAAATAAATAAATAAATAAATAAATAAATAAATAAATAAATAAATAAATAAATAAGAGGGTTAGGTCTTGTTTGGGACATACCTGGGCATGTCATATCCCCGTGATTGTGGGCAAGCGCAAGGCTCAAGGACGCGTCATTGTAAGGCCTGGGGAGTTTGTGCAGGCAGGTTTAATTCCAGCAGTCTTTTGAAGATGGCAACCTCTGATGGAGATTTGTTTGATGTAAATTTGACCCCCAAACCGCTGAAGCATGGGCGTAGAATAAAAAAAGATCCCGAGCTATATGGCTTCATTGAAGAAAACGAACTTATAAATCATTGTTATTGCAGGTTCTGCAAAACATCAAATGGTGAGTAAATACAAAAATTAAGAAATCAGTATTTTGATTAGTTGAAAAAGACAGCCTAATTCTACCTTATTTCCTGCTTTAGAAACGGTGGAGTCTTAAAATGTCAAATTCTGACTCAATTTCTGAAAGCGTGTATCATTAAAATATTACACCACTGTTTAATGGGGTGTCTACAATCAGATGAAGACCATGTGGATGGTACCAGTGAAACAGAGCTTATTAACAGCTTATGCTTTAGACCAGGGGTCTCCAACCTTGGTCCCTTTAAGACTTGTGGATTTCAACTCCCAGAGTCCCTCAGCCAGCAAAGCAAAGCAAAGCTGGCTGAGGAACTCTGGGAGTTGAAATCCACAAGTCTTAAAGGGACCAAGGTTGGAGACCCCTGCTTTAGACTGTCTATGCCTCAAGTTCTCTGGATCATCATCCGTATTTCTGCCAAAGTGAATAAATTATATTTCACCCAGGATTCCCTTGGTGAGCTCAAGACATTCATACAGCGTATCGAGAAGAACAGTAAACCACTGTCATTAATGTCAAAGATTGAAGATGAATTGCCATTGTCTCTGAAGAGGTTCATATGCCAGAATGTAACAGAAATTAATTACAAGAAACTGTTAATGCTATGAAATTTATAATAAAATGTGCTTTACAAATCACATGAAATGTATTATGTCTTTTCTTCTGCTGATCCCTTGTTTAGCCTTGTCAGATGCTAAACACAAAGATACAATTTAATCAAAGCTCATGTTATATTATTCAGCCGCGGTTTCCTGATGATGGTGGGGCTGTCGAGTTTTGCAAAAGGTGTGAAGAGCTCACCATGGGATTAATTTGTGATATCACCTACTATTCAAATGCAACTTCCTGGGGTAGGTAAGGGTGGACAGTTTTCCAAAAGGTATGAAGAACCCACCATTCTTCACTTTTTCGTGATCTAAAATGAAGCTTGACAATCACATTCCCGTGATAAAAATGCACGTTTTTGTCCTGGTCGGTTTTGATTTCTATAGTAACAGTATTGATGTGATGTTTGCTGACCAGTACATAATGTGGATGTTCATAGGTTATTGTGGTGAAATCATTGTCTTGCCCTCGCACAGGCACATAGCGCATTAAGTCATAGTAAGACATAGAAGTCACCCACTATTTGGAGCTCTGCAATGTCTGTGTAAACATATAAGGTGTTGAATCCTGGGAACATATCTAACAGATGTCCAAGTTCACTGCTAACTAGAATGGCATGCGGTTCATTTCCTTTAAGATTAATTTTTCGATCCACTGAATCATAATGTAGGGTTGTCTTAAGTCCATCCTTGGCATTTGATATAAGCTTGTTCATATTTTCTAACAGTTGTTGGATGCTGTTATAATACCCACTTCTCAAAGAAAAATGCCATCTCTTTCTCTCGTTAGCAATTTCAAAATATCCAGAAGTTAATGTGTACCAGCTCTGCGGATACTGTATCTCTGCTAGCCCTACTTCCCATGACCCAGGAAGATCTAACGATCTCGCTAACTGAATAGTAAAATTAGAATTTTTGTTTTGGGGGAAAATTGCTGCTGAGCCATTGCTAGGATGGGTTATGTAAAACTCCGCCAAATCAAAAATGTTGTACTTCAGTATCCTTAACCCAACTGTTGAACTTCTCTGGCCATCCAGTCCATTTGACTAGAAACTCTCTGTCTCCACCGCTCTCTTTTTTGGATAATTTTCTCTCTTCTGTATATGCGCTGTTGGTCAGCAGGAACCTTTTGGAGCTCCTCAAAGTAAGAAGACCCCTTTATAGGGTCACCTGCATAATCATTTAATCTGTACACCACTCTTTCCCCCCTTGTCCCCAGTTCTTTGATGATGAATATCTCATCCGTATAGGACCATAATACACTATTTTACAATACATTGACCCACCTATACCCCAGAAATCATGTCCGCAGTCGCAAGCAAACCAGTCTTTACACAAATTGCAGCTCTATAACTCACAGGGTCTAGTGTGGTCTCTGGGATAGCTGAGAATTCCGGTCATAGTCTAGATCAGAAAAATCTGCAGCAGCTTTGTGACCGTGGCGATTTCCACAGGAATATAAAAGTGGGGTGTCTTGAAGTGTTTGCTGTCTAGGTGTTATTAATTTGGAGTCTGCAAAATATAAAGCACATCCTGATAGTGTACTATCAGCTCCAGCAGCATTTACATTATCATAAATAAAAACATATTTACTTACCATTGCGGGGGGGATCGTGTAGCATTCACCATTTCACAGGCTGTCCGGTAAGCACTCTGTTGTACTTACATTGTTAAAGTTACAACACACCATGCTGCAGCTGTGCAAAACAAGTCTGAATAAAAAAAAATTCTTTATCATGATCTCTGCAAGAGTTTGTTGCAGTTCTGCCGGCTGGGGCCTTGTGTCAGAGTGTGCGACACTAGCTTTTGCTGTTGTTTTAAAAACATCTTTGGAATCAGAGGTTGCCATCTTCAAAAGACTTCTGAAATTAAACCTGCCTGCACAAACTCCCCTGCCCTTGCAATGACACGTCCTTGAGCCTTGCGCCTACCCACAATCACGGGGATATGACATGTTCAGGCATGTCCCGAACAAGGCCAAACCAGTGGTGGGATTCAAATAATTTTGACAACCGGTTCTCTGTCCTTATGATTTCTTCCAACAACCAGTTCACCAAACTGCTCATAAAGTTACCAACCGGTTCTCCCGAAGTGGTGCAAGCTGGCTGAATCCCACCACTGGGCCTAACCCCCTATTAATTAGCAGACACAAACACGCATGCCCGGAATCATGGTCCTGACATGCCTAAATAAGTCTTAACCCCTACTTGCCACCTGGCTGTGTGCCTCTTGTGAGCATTTTAATTCCTGTTAATATTCCTTGTCTTTTGCTGCAGGGGGCATAATAAATTTTATTAAGGCCTTGCTTCGAACGGTTAGGTGTACCTGAGGATTTGCGGGTGCACTTGGCAAAATATGTGTCTTTAGATTTTTACAAAGGTAATAATCAGCTGCAGGTTTTAAAGGAGCTGTGTTGTTGTTGTTGTTGTTGTTTCCCCCTGCATTTGAGAAAATGTTTTTAAAACCGCCTAGAAATAAATACCTTTTAGAAAAAAGGGAGTTAAATGCAGGTCCCAGCTGCCTTTTAAGGGCTCATTTTTCCCCAGCTTTTGAAGCACTGATTTTTTAAATTCCACAAAAATGAAAAGCATCATTAGGCTAGAATGATTAGAAATAAAAAGCATTTTTTATTTCACAGCCCTCCCCCCCAAAAAAGTAGGGTTTGTTTCTCCAAAACACAGGCCTCTCTTAATTATTCACTTTACCTAGCTATTTATTTATTTGGTTTTGAATGTCCATAGAATTAGTCTAGGTTAAGCTAATCATGTCCCCAGAGGCTTGATGACATTGCACCACACCTTATCTGTTAGGTTTACTCCTGCTTATCTTGATGGGCTTAGGTCAACCCATCAGGTTAGGGTTATGACCTTGTGAGTCCTGCACCAAGTGGGGGTGGATTATGCACATCACATCCAGGGAGGAGGGGGTATGTACGTCATAGGCTCCATGGCCTAGGGCCGGGATATTTACGGGACCGCCTACTGCCACCATTAGCCTCTCACCGACCAGTGCGCTCTCACAGAGAGGGCCTCCTCCGGATACCGTCAGCTAAACAATGTCGGCTGGCGACCTCCAGGGGGAGGGCCTTCTCTGTGGGGGCCCCTACCCTCTGGAACGAGCTCCCTCTGGGGCTTCGTCAACTCCCCGATCTCAGGTCCTTCTGCCGCGAGCTGAAGACGTTGCTGTTTCGAAGAGCAGGACTAGCTTGAACGTAGTTTTAAATTGGGGTTTTTAAATCAGGGGTTTAAATGGGGTTTTAAATTTGTATTTAAAAGTTTTAAGGCATCAACTGAATTTAATTGTCTATTCTTTTTGCTGTTTTATATGTATTATATGTTTTCTGTTGTTTTATTGGCTGTGAACCGCCCTGAGTCCTTCGGGAGATGGGCGGTATACAAATATAATAAATAATAATAATAATATCCAGAGGGTGGGGGCTGAGCACGTCACTTCCGTTTAGGGGCATGATCTGGTGACACATGTGTTTGTTTACTTTGATGACGTCACTGATCAAAAGTACTGATAATTTTCATTAAATTTTGGTATACACTGAATCTACTCAAATACTAGAAATACTACTTCAAGCTGTCACTTATGACATGCTACATTGCCACATCACAGCTGTTTAATTGCAATTTTATTTGTGTAAACAAAATGTATACATTTCTCTCACTTATTAAAACCTTAGATTTCTATAGCAATTAAAATTCTTATACAGTTGAGTATTTAACAGTAGTCAACATAAAGTACACTTACAACTATATAATATTAAAAGAATCGTGCATATTATGGAAGTGGTTAATAATTACTTTAAACAGGTCAAGCCATTTATTAATTTCTCTCCTTCTCTAAGAGCTGTGCCACCTAAGTCTTGTCCAAGGAATGCCTCTGTTGAAGACACCAGTTCTCAATATTATTAATAGTAAGGAATTAATAAACATTATACTTTCATGGATTATTAATAGTAAAGAACTAATATATGTTATTGTGTTTTATGACTTTCTCTGCTGAATATTCAACAGGACAATAGGGTCCATCTACCCATGACAGACAAGTGTATTTAGCTATATATTCCATGACTTCATGCAGTGTCTTCCTGGCCTTGTTAATTTTCTCTGAGGTCTTTTCCAGGAAGCCACTGGGAAGATCCTGGAAGGATGTGGCAGTAGAGAGGACAGCTTGTAGCTCTTCTAAATCACACTGAGCCTGTTGAATTTTTTTTTGAAGATGTTTAGGAAGGCTCTGCATGTTAGTTATGACATTCTGGCAGACCTCCTGCATCTTCTGTGCAACAGTGTAGGATATGACTAGAGCACGGGATTCCATCTGTTATGAAACAAACAAACAAAAAGATCTGTTAATTGAACATCATAGTTGTTCATCTATGAGATTTTCTGAAGGGAGGGAGGGGGTGGAAAGAGAGAGAGAGACAGACAGATAGACAGAGGGCGACTGAATATTCTGGTTTATGCATGGAGACACCATTGTTTATTGCTGTTCCTGATTTCAGCCATACAGTACATGCCAGGTGGCAGAATTCAAATATCCTCCCGCTTTTCTTGCTCACACAATTTTCTGTATGTTCTGTAAACTAGGATCTTTGAATCAGCTCTTCATCTGACCTTTTTCATATATCCTGAGAAACACACCAAATCTTTTCTTCTGGTGCTGGGTATAATTTTTGCCTAAACACATAGTTTGTTTAATAATGTTGCAGGAGCCAATCTGGGTCAGTCACTGGGAGTAGAGGTTTAGTATATTTAATAATGAATAATAATTACTGAATAAATCATAATTGGCTAGGTTTACCCAGTATGCCAAGCCACAAACCACTGTCAAGGCATAATCTTCACTGAGCAATGGCTATTCCCTTTTTTTTTTTTTTTTTGGTATCTTCAAAAGATGAAACGTTCTCATGCTGAGATACCTACCTCTGCCTGATTTGCTTCACTGCTCTGATCCTGCTTAGGTTGACCCTTGTACCATTCCTTCCACATTTGGTACATTTTTTCCTGACATCTGTGAACTTTATAGTCCAATTCCTCCTTGGTATATTTTAGCTACAATAAAGCAAAAAAAGGAAAAGAAAAAAAAAAGTCAGGCACTGCAAGCTAATGTTTGTGTTTGGCACTATTACTACAGCTTTGGCTCAAAGGCCAGAGCTATTCATTCCCTACTCATATTATAAGAGTGCGGTGGCGCAGTGGTTAGAATCCAGAACTGCAAGCTATTTCTGACGGCTGCTTGCAATTTGCCAGTTTGAATCTTACCAGCTCAAGGTTGATTCAGCCTTCCATCCTTCCAAAGTTGATAAAATGAGAACCCAGTTTTTTGGGGGGCAATATGTTGATACTGAAAACTGCTTAGAGAGGGCTGAAAAGCACTGTGAAGCAGTATATAAGTCTAAGTGCTATTGCTATTGGTATCTTCCGTTATTCAGAAAAATATCTTAAGGAACTTCCATCAAGTTTATTCAGGAAGTACATGTAGTCCTTGACCTACACCTATTCATTTAGTGACTGTTCAGAGTTACAACGGCACTGAAAAAAGTGATCTACACTCGGTCCTCACACTTGCAATCATCCCCACAATCATGCAATTCATATGTACTTATGATGGTTGCAGCACCCAGGTCTTTGCCATTTCCAGCCAGCTTCTGAGAAGCAAAGACAGTGGGGGAAGCCAGATTTGCTTAATGATCATGTGATTCACTGAACAACTGCAGTGATTCAGTTAACAACCATGGCAAAAAAAAAAGATTGTAAAATCAGGTGTGATTCACTTAACAATCACCTTACTTAGCCACAGAAATTCTGGTCCCAATGGTGTTTGTAAATTGAGGTCTACCTGGATTACACAGAGATGGAAATACATACAAATTCAGAATGGATGATAAAACTGATTACTTTAACCAAAGAAAAGACTTTGTCTAGCTTTGTTTTTACTTGAAGGCCACATTGGACTTTTTGCTTGAAATGGAAAGGCATGAAACTTGATGTGACTTGATGATTGTTTATAGTATTGAGAACTATTTATAATTATAGAAATGTGTGTTTCTAATCTTAGAGTAAGAGGTCACAGTGACATATTGTGTATATTAATCTTAGAGTAAAAGAGTAAGAGGCTAATTTTGTACCTGTATTGGAAAGTCAGAAGTTACTCTATATTTTTTCTTGTTTTTCTGCACTCATAATTTTGGCTTTTTTCTGAACCATTCTTTCCCTATGATTCTATGCTTCTCTAATTCCTTTTGTTTCTTTACGTATTACCGTATATACTCGAGTATAAGCCGAGTTTTTCAGCACGTTTTTTGTGCTGAAAAACGTCCCCTCGGCTTATACTCGGGTCTATACGGCTTATACTCGAGTTTTTTTTTTTTTTCTTTTTTTCACATTTTACCGGACGGCGCGGGGAAGCCCTGCCGGTGCAGTGAGAGGGCGGGGCGGGGGAGCCGCCAGCCTTCTCAGCTGAGGGAGGGAGGGTTTCCCCAACCGGTAGGTGCCTCATTTCCCACCCTCGGCTTATACTCGAGTCCCCAGTTTACCCCAGTTTTTGGGGTAAAATTGGGGACCTCGGCTTATACTCGGATCGGCTTATATTCGAGTATATACGGTATTTCTTATTGAAATTTAATATTTTTCTTTAAAGATAAAATATTTTCCTCCAACAGACAAAAGAAAAAGGAACTAAAGTGCACAATCAGCTGGGCATTTTTTCTTCATTAAAGAACTGCCATAGCCTTTGACATTAGCATTAATAAACAAGGCTCGTTTTGGCCTGGGAACCTCAGAGGGCATAGTTAATGGTCCTGTAACATGAACAAAGTAGATGTAGTGAATATTTGGGGAGAGGGTACAATTAAGAGTTTTGCTATATATATTACATGTCAACTTCTTCAGTAACAGCACTGTGAACCTGCAAATTACTCTATAGAAAACATTCTGCCTCCAGCCCATGGCTGAATCAATGTCCATGGGTTCAGCTCCTTGGACTGTTTGCTAAAGAGACCATTCAGCATGTTATATGTTCCAACAAGGATGCGTGTCTCTCGCCCAAGGTCCGACTATTCACCCTTTCTTTTATTTCCCAAACCTAACATGGAATGGCTGAGTTTCTTACCAAGTAAAAGAGCTGTTCAAGCTGGAACAATGCCTGCTGTGCACCCAGTTTGATCTTTATCAGAGAATGATGATAGGCTCGACTACAGAGCTTGATTGACAAGGAACCCAGGCGCCTGTAGTAACTTGGCTCTTCTTTCTGTTTTTCAAGAGAGGCTGCTCCAGAGCGGTCCGAAAATGCAATGGCAACTAAACAAACAACAACTAGATCAAAAGAGATCCCCATTCACAATAGCTGAGCTAATATTATCAGTCAGTTTACTTCACAAATAACATTCCTCATAACTAAGTTTCTGAGAAATTTTAACTAGCAGCCACTTTATTCCTCAAATAAATCCACCTTGATTAAGCTTTGGGGAAATCTAGGCTACACTTAAGTATAATTAAAAAAGACTTCAACTCCTCTCCCTCATTGTTAATAATATTTAATTGGGGAAGTGAAGGGACTATTTTAGCATATGTACTACATTTTGGTGAAGACCCACAAAAAGGGATCAGCTTTGGCCCAGATTCTTTTTCACTGTCCCCCCCAGCAGTAAGCTATATTAAAATTTTAAAGTAGCATGTTGTGTGAACCCAAACTTCATGGCATGTAAAAACAAGATCCATGGCTTATAGGTTGTATGAAACTCTTCAGTCAGATTTTGTGAAAGAGTGCAAGATGTTAAAATACAACCCCTTTGGTGGGCACGGGTAGGTATATACATTTTATCAATAAATAAATTGATCTGTACCAGGCTCCATATCAATCATTTGCCACACTTTAGGGCAGTGTTTTTCAATCTCAGCAACTGTTAAGATGTGTGGTTTCTAACTCCCAGAATTCTGTGGGATGCTAGCTAGGAAATTCTGGGAATTGGAGTCCACAAACATAAAAGTTGCTGAGGTTAAGAAACACTGCTTTAGAATGGTCTTCCTAAAGTTAGAGCAGAACAGGAGTCTCCAAACTTGGAAAGTTTAACTCTTGAGGACTTCAACTCCCAGAATTCTTCAGCCAACAAAGGTGGCTGAGGAATTCTGGAAGTTGAAGTCCACAAGTCTTAAAGTTGCCAAGTTTGGAGACCCCTGGAGTAGAGTAAAGCATTTCATTTTTGGTGACCTTACACCAGTAAGGTGTAGTCTTGAACCTTTTAGATAGGTTGAATCCACAACTCCCAACAGACCACCAATTTCTCCTGCACAAGAATATCAGCAGAAGGAAATCAGCTGGACCTGATCTACATGTAGACTACTATTTTATTTTGGCTTTGAAGAATTTCCCTTTACCCCACTCTCCTTCCCTAGCCATTAGTTTTTATGTATTGCTTAAAGCGGCAGAAAGGCCCATGCCTTTCATTTCGGTTAGGTGAAAATAAGTCTTCAATAGTCTCCACAGCAGAGTTGAAATAACAGATACCCTTTTCACTTAACCTTCAACCTAATCTTTGCATATGTCTTAAAATCAGCTATAGCGAGGAGGGTCAGTTGGAAAGAGGAGTGATCAGAGGATAGAGGAATTTGGAAGAAAATTTATAAGACTGATAAGCCTATACTTTTATTTGCTAAAATGTGACCTATTTTTTTAAAAAGTAAAATTGTTTCTATTCAGGAGCATATGGATTGGATGCCTGGATTTGATTCTTAGAATACTTTATCCTGCAATGAAGTACATTTAGCCATGCCTCTAATTTTACTAGTTCATTTTTATACAACTGACTGAGAGCACTCGGCTTCCCTACAAATTTGGTCTTCTCCTGTGTCTATTCTATTTCCTGTCAATGCTTCAGACTGCATATCCTTCGGCTCAAAGATCTATCTTTTGCTGGAGATGCAGTACAGGTAGTCCACCACTTATAAAAATTCATTTAGTAACAGTTCAAAGTTACAATGGCATTGAAAAAAGGGACTTATGCCGTTTTCACACTTATGACTATTGCAGCATTCCCATGGTCATGTGATCAAAATTCAGATGTTTGGCATTTGATTCATATTTATGACTGCTGCAGTGTCCTAGGGACACGTGATCACCTTTTGCAACCTTCTGACAAGCAAAGTCAATGGAGAAGCCGGATTCATTTAACAACATGGTGGCTCACCTAATAACTGCAATGATTCACTTAACAATGGTGGCAAGGAAAGTCATAAAATAGGGCAAAACTCACTTAACAACTTTCTCACTTAGCAACAGAAAGTTTGGGCTCAATTGTGGTCGTAAGTCGAGGACTATCTGTACAAGCAGCTTTATCCTAGATAAGGTCATTCAGTTCCTCTATATTGGCTAGATAAAATCACACACAATGGGCTTGGGATCAGTTGTGGATGATCAATTATAGTTTGTTGAATAAGCTGCAATTGCTGGATTCTCACATCAGCTGGGTCAAAACTAAACAAATCTTCTTCTGATTTAGTATACTCACTGACAAGCAGAAACTCTCTAGGCAAGAGATTTCCCTATCAGAATTAACAGCTCTCAACTTTAAGAAAAATGAGCTAGAAAATATTAGATTCTATGATTTTTTAAAATAACTAGTCTGTTTAGCATACCTCCCAATGCTTACTTCTGACATATTTTCAATATTTTATACCTTTATTAGGCCAGTATAGCGTATTCTTAGTCTACTTTTTCTAGCCAATGCCTTTCAGATGTTCTAAACATTACTCAAAGGGAGAAGTATTAAAACTGAATGAATGAATAAATAAATAAATAAAGTTAGTTGGTTAACTATCTCAGCTATCGTATACATTTATTTTTGGATTTTAAAAAAATGAACCGTTTTATAGTTTTAGAATTATATGACGTCCCTAGTCACTTGGCAGAGAAAGATGGCTGTAGAAATAAGTAAATAAATTTAGAGGTCAAACTTATTAGAATGTGGATAATCAAGAGAGGGAACCGTATAGTCTTACAAAATTCCTCATCCGTGATTGGCAGAAAGTGCTCTAGTAAGTCATCCGATTTGAAGATCATCTTGTCAACACTACTGGCCATCATCTGTGCCATGTTGATTTCCATCAGAATGTTTACAGCATTCCTCACTGAACACAATGTCACTTCCACACTCTCTGCAGCAGCTTCAATGCCTATATCTAGCATGGTATCCATAACATCCTTTGCTTCAGTTAATTTGGTATAAATAGATTCAATGGCATTTGTCATGATCTGGCGGTGAAAATTCAAAAACAGAACATATCACAGTGAAGAATGATGAAAATTGACAGAATTAAGCACTAGCGCATATACTCTCCGCTCTAAATTCGGCTTATATGTCATTTTTGCATCCAATCTGAATTTGATTTGCTATTTGCCAGAATGCAGCTGCGCGGGTGATTGAGGGAGCCACACGTTGCTCCCGGGTAACACCGCTCCTGCGCAGTTTGCACTGGCTACCTGTGGTCTTTCGGGCGCGCTTCAAGGTGTTGGTTACCACCTTTAAAGCACTCCATGGCTTAGGGCCCGGGTACTTATGGGACCGCCTGCTGTTACCCTATGCCTCCCACCGACCCGTACGCTCACACAGAGAGGGTCTTCTCAGGGTGCCGTCCACCAAGCAATGTCGGCTGGCGGCCCCCAGGGGAAGGGCCTTCTCTGTTGGAGCACCTACCCTCTGGAACGAACTTCCCCCTGGTTTGCGTCAATTACCTGACCTTCGGACCTTTCGCTGTGAATTGAAAACGTACTTGTTCATCCAAGCAGAACTGGCTTAATTCTTAATTTTTAAATTTTGAATTTTTTGAATTTTAATAATTTTAAATTGGGGTATTCTGTTTTATTGGGTCAAATTTGACGGTTTTAAATTTTTCGGCCATTATAGAATATGTTATTTTAATCTGTTGTTTTAAAATTGTATATTGTATTGTTTTAATCCGGCTGTACACCGTCCTGAGTCCTTCGGGAGAAGGGCGGTATAAAAATCTAAATAATAAATAAATAAATAAATAAAATAAAATGTTTGTTTTTAGTGCAGCAATTACCTTTAAAAAAACAAAAACAACAAATATACAGGTAGTCCTCAACCTATAACCACAATTGAGCCCAAATTTCCATTAGCTAAGCAAGGAAGTTAAGTGACTTTTCCCCCATTTTACATCTTTTTCTGCCACAATTATTAAGCAAATCATGGAGTTGTTAAATGATGGGCTCCCCCATTGACAATGACATTGTCAGATGTCAGCTGGGAAGATTGCAAATGATGGTCAAATAAGATAGACACACACATGGACAGTGCAGCTGTTATATATACATGCCAGTTGCCAAGCACCCAAATTTTGATCATGTGACCATGAGGATGCTGCAACGGTCATTAAGTGTGAAAGCACTTAAGCAAATTTTTCGGTGCCTTTGTAACTTTGAATGGTCACTAAATGAATGGTTGTTAAATTGAGGACTATCTGTGCACAAAACCAAACTGATTAGCATGTTCTAACAATACTGAGAAATGGGTCAGGATAAGAAATGAAACAAAGATTCCAAAGAAAAAAACTTTTACTGGTATATATTCAAATATCCCCAAATCCTGTCAAATGGTTTATAAATCTTGAACTCAATTACCCGGCTGATGTTGAACCTATGAAGTGCATGTTAAAGGTGATACGTTTTGGGTAAACGTATTTAAAGGAGAAAACAAAATGTCCTTTTTTCTCCCAAAGGAAGAAAAAGTTGGTTGGCATTTCAGCATGACCTGGCTGATACAGCACCTCCTGATAACGGCTGCATCCAAAATCCATGCTTATGAAGCGTCCTTCACATTACCTGTCCTAGGGACGATGGGAGTTGTAATTCAATGAAATCTAAAATGTCACATGTTGCTTACAATACACAGATTGATAATCAGATATTATGGAAGGTCAAGTGATTACCTGGTCCACTGTCTGTTGCATAATAGGAAATTTGTGTTGTAGTCTGTCAAGATTCCTACAGGCAACCATATTTACAACAGAAACTGTAAATAGTAAAGATGAAAGAAAGGTTTGATTACTTAAAAGATTCCTGGTTATGTTCAACAACTGAATGTTACTTGTATTTGGGTCTATGCATATCATCTGAATGTACTTTGAAGCCAAGTTATCTTTTATATTTTAAAAGCAGCTTTGTGTTTTTAGCTTATTGACCACTAACTGCGTTAGAAAAGTTGCATCTCTCCTTTGATTGGAAAATAGATAATTTTAAGCATTCAGCCTTTTTGGGGGATTTCTCTTTCTTCATTCTTTCCCCACAACAAAGCATAATGTAACGTAATGTAACGTAATGTAACGTAACATAACATAACATTTTGTTATTGTTGTTAGTTGCGAAGTCGTGTCCGACCCATCGCGACCCCATGGACAACGTTCCTCCAGGCCTTCTAATTTTCTAATTTTCTAATAATAGAAAATTCTCTTCCCCACCCCCCAGGTATGATTGCTGAATAATAATGTTGGAAGAAATGTCCATCTGGATTCAGTTCCAAGTGGGAAAAAAAACACTGGAAGCATGGAGACTGCTTGGAAAGATGGTTTAATGGTGGACAGGATCACATGGTTTGGGTTCCTGAACAGAAAAAGGGATGCTGAGCGTGTGACCAGATGCTGAGCATGCCTTGGTTTTATGCCCTCTCTGAGCTTTGAACTTCCTGGGGCACAGGAAGAATACCTGATTGGTTGTCAGACTCCCAGGGGGTGGGGGTCTTAGCTAGCCTTGCTGGCTGATGTAATCTTCCCAGGTGCCATGTGGTGAGTTTCTGTTGCTAGATGGGTCCTATTGTGTTGCAGATGATGGTCCATTGGCAAAAGTGGGGGCCAGGAAGGTGGGAGCTGCTTTATCTTTAAAACATGTTTCTCCATTTCTCATCCAGGGAAATATATGCTGCCTTTTTAATATTTCCCCAAATATCTCATTCTTCTAGGAGAGGGGTGGGTGCTAACTTCCTACAATAATAAGCGGTAAAGCCAATTACTTGGGCAAGAGTAAGTAATCAAAGAACCCATTCTTTCACACTTCCCCAAACCCCCAAACCTGTTGCCCAAACATCTGTAGAGATTCTCAGTCATCCAGGTCATGGTTCTCTCAAAGGTGCTTTTTTCAGGAGGCAACTAGACTTTGTTTTTTTCTTTGAGGACGTTTCACTTCTCAACCAAGAAGCTTTGCTGAGAATCTTCTTGGATTTTTAGCATTAGAGAACGACTGAGAATGTCTACAGATGTTTAGCTACACAATTTGGGATAAATACCCTTTGAATGGTATGGGAGTAGGAATGGATTTCCAGGGAGAGAAAAAATTGCAGAGTACAGGAACCAGGAGCACTACTCAGGTGACCCTGAGGACGCAGATAAACCTCCAAATGCTTCAACCACCCTCTAAAAGGATACAAATGACCAGCTGTCTGCAAGGAATATAAATTCCCCACTATCCTGTCAGAGCTGAAGAAGCTTCTTGGATGAGAAGCGAAATGTCCTCAAAGAAAAAACAAGAAAGTCCAATTGCCTCCTGAAAAAAGCACCTTTGGGACTGCTGCCCAAATATTTGTACAAACAAAAAGCAAAGCTGATAAGATACAAGGACAGTATTACCTTTGCCAGAGTCACACACTAGAACCAATACATATGCACATCCATGCCCTTCAAGGATTACTCACTAGAACCAGCACAAACACATATCCCAGACCCCTCAAGCCCATGCCAATGATGAGTGCCCCCTATGAAACAACCTCTCTAAAACCTCATTTTCTCTGTAGCTTCCTTCGCAAGCAAACCTCTTTTGCTTTTGAGAATAAATAAACCTACTTTCCCTCACAACTTGTCTGAATTTCATTCTGATTCGTTTTTGTGCAACCCCGACTCAAATCAGAACCCCAAATTATTTTTTGGACAATATGCTGAGCAGTTAAAGAAAACTTTAATCCCAGATAGTAGAAAGTAGAAAACTCAATGTAAGAAAAGCTCTCATTTTTCTTGGATTTCTAGATAAATTGCAAGTATATGCATAGACAACCCAGTTATTTTGCTGTTCATATATTTGTTGAAGTAGAAGTGGAAGATTCTTGGAAAGAAATATGAAGGAGCAGGTCAGTGGGTGGTTCCACACATATCATGGCATGGCTTACCTAATCATGGGTTACTGAATAAATTACAGGTAGTCCTCTATCTCCCATCGTCCGGTGCGTTCCCACAGAGAGGGACTCCCCAGGGTGCCGTCAGCCAAACAGTGTCGACTGGCGGCCCCCAGGGGGAGGGCCTTCTCTGTGGGGGCTCCAACCCTGTGGAACGAACTTCCCCTCGGACTTCGACTACTACCTGACCTTAGGACCTTTCGCCGCGAACTTAAAACCTATTTATTTCGTATGGCTGGACTAGCTTGATTTTTTATCTTTAGATTTTAATTGAATTTGATGGGTTTTTTAAATTTTATAATTTTATAGGGGTGTAAGTTATTTTAATATTTGGGCTAATTTAATCAGTTTTTTAAGGGTTGTTTTAATTAGTGTGTATATTTGTATTTTACCTGCCTGTTCACCGCCCTGAGTCCTTCGGGAGAAGGGCGGTATACAAATTAAAATATTATTATTATTATTATTATTATTATTATTCTTGACTTACAACAGTTCGCTTAGTGACCGTTCAAAGTTATAACATCACTGAAAGTGATTTATGACCATTTTTCACACTTATGACAATTGCAGGATCCCCATGGCCACATGATTTTCATTTGCATACTTGATAACTGACTCACATTTATGATGGTTGCAGTGTCCTGGGGTCATGTGATTACTTTTTGCAACCTTCTGACAAGCTATGTCAATGGGGAAACCAGATTCACTTACTGTATTTTTCAGAGTATAAGACACACCTTTCCCCCCCTAAAAGAGGCTGAAAATTTGGGTGTGTCTTATACTCTTTCCGAAGCTTTTTTTTCAGCCCTAACAAGGCGCTAACGAGGCACTAGGGCAGTGGTTCCCAACCTTTTCTTGTTTGAGGCACAACCTTTTCTTGTTTGAGGCACCCTTGGAAAGCCTTTCAAAAGTTCCCGGCACCCTTATAAGGAAATAGATATTTAAAATCTCCGTAGCTCAAAAGTTCCCGGCACCCTCAAAAGATCTCACGGCACCCCTTAGTGCCGCGGCACACTGGTTGGGAACCACTGCACTAGGGGCTGTGCTTTAACAAGGGGCTAGCCAGTGAAGTGATCTCCAGGTTTTGCTTGCTGAAGCTTTTTTTAAACTAGGTGCTAGCAAGTCATTGCTGCTTCCTCTCAGCTGTGCCTTAGAAGCTGTTTTTTATCCCCAAGCAGGGGATAAAAACCCAGCAAACTAATGTGCTGAAGCTGACCAGACTAAGGTAGCCAGATGAATACCTGGTAAGCAGATTTTCCCCCATTTTCCTCCCCAAAAACTAAACTTCATCTTATGCTCCGGTGCGTCTTATACTCTGAAAAATACGGTAACAATCGTGTTACTAATTTAATAACTGCAGTGAGTCACCTAACAAATGTGGCAAGAAAAATCATAAAATGTGCCCAAAACATACTTAAATGTTTCTCACTTAACAACATAAATTTTGGGCTCAGTTGTGATAGTAAGTTGAGGACTACCTGTACTACTGGCAAACTATATCTTAAATTAGTGTGATGGGCCAAGCAGTCAGTACATTTGTGGTTAGTGTTGCGTCAGCGTTTCAGAAAACCCCCAACTCTAAGTAAAAACTCTGAAGCAAGCATTTTTCAAAGTTCTATTTACTAGAATAGGTAAACTGGCACATCTGGGAAAATCTGAATCTGAGAGGTCCGGGTTTTCCCTCAATAAATCAAAACTCCCAAAACCATCCCCTCACTCCTCAGTTGCTCATATGCTCCAATCACCATCCATCAACACTCAAGACAGCACTCCGACCATTCCTTCTCCAGATGCAGGATCAGCCTGACCTTGACCAATGGGAAGAATGCTAATATGTCTGAAGACAATCCCCCTATTAAATCTCCCCTCCTACTTTCCCACACACAAGAAGGTGGCAGCATGGAAGCTTCCGGCCTAATATGGCATCCAAAGCTGACATTGCAAGCCTGCTGGTCACAGTCTCCACATTTCAATGAATTGATTTCTAAAATATTTTGGCTGTAGAGAAGGCAAAACTAGATTAATTCCACTGGTTTAGATAAGATGGTGTGTCTTAGGTTTGAAAAATAAAATTAAGAGCTCAGGTTTGCTTCCTAGGCTTACCCTAAGGAACCTTTGGAATCAAAGCCTTTTAAGGATCCCCAGTTACAGTTGGACTAGAAGTCCTCTATTCTCTACTTAATGGCTTACAGCATCTCAAAAGCCATACATTGCAAAAACCAAGACGAAGAATGGCATGGCAAAGAATAGAATAATTTCCAGCTATAACCAATTACTTACGTTGTGGTTCAAATACGTCGAGAAGAGGCTCTGTGCTGCTTGCAATATTCTTCACCCCCGTCTCTGCCATCTCAAAGACTGCTTGGATAGCTGGATGAGACTGCTTGGCAAAATTATAGGTAGACGAAACCCACTCATAAGTAGAACTGACTAATGGCAGATCAGCAAACTTTTGGATGGCACACTAAGAAATAAGATACCATAGAGTCACCATCTTGCTGGATCCCAGAAGAGCTCTACATCAGGGGTCTCCAACCTTGGCAACTTTAAGATTTGTGGACTTCAACTCCCAGAATTCCTCAGCCAGCAAGCTGGCTGAGGAATTCTGGGAGTTGAAGTCCACAAGTCTTAAAGTTGCCAAGGTTGGAGACCCTTGCTCTATATTGCAGAATTGCAGTTAGATCCCGTATTCGTGAAAGGTGCACTTGACAATGAAGCTATGATTCATACTGGTATGTAAAACTGAATAAACAGTAAACTGATACTGCTGAAATCTAGTTTGTTACTGTCTCTTTCTTACAATATTATTGCACATTATTGTGAGTTTAAAAACAGCACAATGCAAGAATGTCTTTAAGAAGCACAAAAGCTTTTCTCAGCATTTTCTTAAGTTCTTTGATAAGTTTTACTGCAATTACTAACCACTGCAACTGCAATAGGAGCCTGTGAGCCTACAGCTCTTTGAAAATAAATCTATGAAATAGATTAGAAAACCCATGCTGGGTTCTATCCCTGTCACGTACAGTTTGACCCTTAAATGGTATCCTTGCTTCTTCCATATTGTCCACTTACCTGATAATCATCTACAACCCTTACAGGCATTAACTCTGCTCCAGGAGAATACATGATGACAATAATGAGAAACAGCAGCCAGCACTACAGAGAGACAAGATCCAATTCAGTCATCACACTAATACATCCAATTACATTACACACAATTTTAGCAGCTTTTGCAGAAGACGTAAGGCTAGCTAAATAAACAAACAAACCGTACCCTATACCTGTAAGCAGTGTTTATTCCAAGCTTGATCTATTTACATTACTAGGACATCTGGAGATCTCAGAGCAGGCTTTAGCGGTAAGAGCAAAAAGATTCCTTCTATTATAGAGAATATCCGATTTCATACATTTAGCTGTACTGTAATGTGATTTGTTTGCTTTGGGCTGACAAGCTATATTTATTCTTGCATTTGCTGCCAAGTAGCTAACTGTGGTTTATCTACATTATTCAGGTTTTGATTCACAACTTATGATTTACAAGTTAATAGTTCAGGTGTTTGGACAAAAGCTCTCTCTCATTTATGGCAGGGAAGTGGGCTTCAACTGCCAGAATTCCTCAACTAGCCATGCTGGCTAGAGGATTCTGGGAGCTGAAGTCTTAAAGTTGCCAG
The DNA here is from genome assembly GCF_028640845.1 of Ahaetulla prasina. Taxonomy (NCBI): domain Eukaryota; kingdom Metazoa; phylum Chordata; class Lepidosauria; order Squamata; family Colubridae; genus Ahaetulla; species Ahaetulla prasina. Next base: position 197,949,379 of record NC_080540.1, read on the forward strand.
GTTTGGAGACCCCTGATCTATAGAAAAGAAGAAAAAGCAGTGACGCTTTTGGAACAACCCGCTTCAAAGACTCCCTCCCCCTCAACAAAACAAATATTTCAATCCTGATTCTATAGTTATCAGCTTAATATAGCATAACTTTGTTTCAAAATAATCAGAAATCGTTGGCATTTCTGAGTGTTGGAAGAAATGTCCATCTGGGTTCAGTTCCAAGTGGGGAAAAAGACATTGGAAACATGGAGACTGCTTGGAAAGATGGTTTCCAATCAGTCTCCATGGACAGGATCACATGGTTTGAGTTCCTGAACTGAAAAGGGCCAAGATGCTGAGCGTGCCTTGGTTTTATGCCCTCTCTGAGCTTTGAACTTCCTGGGACACATGGAAACATGGAGACTGCTTGGAAAGATGGTTTCCAATCAGTCTCCATGGACAGGATCACATGGTTTGAGTTCCTGAATTGAAAAGGGCCAAGATGCTGAGCGTGCCTTGGTTTTATGCCCTCTCTGAGCTTTGAACTTCCTGGGACACATGGAAACATGGAGACTGCTTAGAAAGATGGTTTAATGGTGGTCAGGATCACATGGCTTGAGTTCCTGAACAGAAAAGGGATGAGATGCTGTGTGCTCCCTGGCCTTAAGCTTTTTTTTTTTTGAGCTTAACTTCCTGAGGCATAGGAAGAGTACAGATTGGTTGTCAGACTCCCAGGGGGTGGGGGTCTCAGCTAGCCTTGCTGGCTAATGTAATCTTCCCAGGTGCCATGTGTTGAGTTTCTGTTGGTAGATGGGTCCTATTGTGTTGCAGATGATGGTCCATTGGCAAAGGTGGGGGGAGGAATTGGGTTTCTGCCTCTGGCCCATTGACAAAAGTAGTGGGGGGAAGACAGGAAGGTGGGAGCTGCTTTTGTCTTTAAAACATGTTTCTCCATTTCTCATCCAGGGAAATATATTCTGCCTTTTAAAATATTTCTTAAAACATTTCATTCTTCTAGTAGAGGGGTGGGTGCTAACTTCCCACAGGAGCATTACAGGTAGTCCTCAACTTACCACAATTGAACCAAAAATTTATGTTAAGTGAGAAATTTGTTACATGAGTTTTGCCTCATTTTATTACTTTTCTCGCCAATTTTGTTAAATGAATCACTGCATTTCTTAAATTAGTAACACGGTTGTTTAGTTGAATCTGGTTTCCCCACTGACTTTGCTTTTCAGAAGATCGCAAAAGAGGATCACATGGTTCTGGGACAGTGCAGCCGTGATAAATGTGAGTCAGCTATCACACAAACAAATGTAATCACATGATCATATTGTAGGAATTTAGCACCCACCCCCCTCCTAGAAGAATGAAATATTCTAGGAAATATTTTAAACAGCAGAATATTATACCTTCCTGGATGAGAAATGGAGAAACATATTTTAAAGACAAAGGAGCTCCCTGCAACTTCCTGACTCCCCCCCACCTTTGTCAATGGGCCATTAAAAGCCTCAGCTAAGCTCACTCATTCTCCCCACCTTTGTCAATGGGCAATTAAGGCTTCAACCAAGCTCACTCAATCCCCCCATGATTTGCAACACAATACAACTGAAACTCACCACATGGCAAGGCTCAAGCAAGCTTGAGAGACAGCCAGCAAGGCTAGCTAAGACCCCCACCCCCTGGGAGTCTGACAACCAATCAGGATACTCTTCCTGTGCCCCAGAAAGGTCAAAGCTCAGAAAAATCATAAAACCAGGGAGCACACAGGATCTCGGACCCTTTTCTGTTCAGGATCTCAAGCCATGTGATCCTGACCACCATTAAACCATCTTTCCAAGCAGTCTCCATGTTTCCAGTGTCTTTGTCCCCACTTGGAACTGAACCCAGATGGATATTTCTTCCAACAATAGGGATGCTGCAACGGTCATACGTGTGGAAAACAGTCAAGTCACCTTGTTCAGTGCCATTGTAATTTTGAACAGTCACTAAATGAACTATTGTAAGTTGAAGACTAGCTGTATTCACAAATGTATGCATTTCATTGCAGTTTTAAATTCAAACTGGAAAGACCTTTATGGAGGTCAGTTTAATTCTCTAGCAGGGCCCTTCATTGGCCACTGTAATCCAAGCAAAGAACTGCAGAACAGGTGATAACCAATTTGATTTAAACTGGTATATCTGCTTTCCCTTAGAGGTGTTCTAAACAGCTCCACCCTTTCAATTTTGTAGACAAATGATTTCTTCCATAGATGGAAACTTTTTGAAGCCTTTCTATTTCAAGGAATTTGTCATGCTGGGAATCCTTGAGGTTTGCGGACTTGCAACCCCCAGCCTGCCACAATAATCTAATCAGGAAAGGCAGGTGAAACCGGGTGTGGCTGTGCTAATTTCTTAGAACAAAAGCAATTTAGCCACAGTATTTTAAGGAAATATTTCTGTAGAACAAGTCAGGGGGGGAAAAAACACCAGAACACAATCAAAACTGGCCCCTTTTAAGAAACTCAATTAAACTAAGTTTCTGGGAAATACCTCTTGTCTTAAAGTAGAGCAAAGTTATGTTGGTTCAGGAGCTTTTTTTGTTTTGTTTTGGTGTGACATTGTTGCACAGTGTAATATCCACGCTGCACAAGGCCAAGATTCTATATCTGACAAAAGTCAAATATTTTAGCAAAAGCTAAAACCAAGTTATAAGAACAATTAACCTCTTCCCAGCATTTGGTATTCAAAAGCACCCAGAGCAGTTGACTACCTGTGAATGAGGAATTTCCATTCAACTATTAAACCTGGGAGACCAACTCTTTGCAAAAATGTATTAGTTTTGCTTTGCAGAGTCACTTAAAAAGAAAACAGAAAGACCAACTTTAAACCACATTTCAGGAAAAAAAAAGCAACTCAGCTTAGTCATTTTTACAATTATACGTACCTCAAAGCCAACGATAAAGCCACTTCCGTCCTCAGTGGTCTTATATACCATAAAACATGAAAAGGCAGAGGCGGGCTATCATTGACAGACAGTTCCAAAAAGCAATCAAAAGCTACTTCCACTGCTGAATGGGAGGTAGGATAATTGTGTTAGGAAAGACAATGGCTGCAATCCTATACTGTATTCCTTTAACAACCCACAATCAGGTTGATTAAGAATTAAGTTAACTAGAATGCAAAACATCAAGACAGCCAGATGTTGGAAAGGATAGCTATAGATTTACAGTGACCATATTTCTTTTATTAGAAAGGGCAATCTTTTATTTCAAAAACCCCTGTCCTTCAGATTTTTTAAATGTAATCATTTTCTGTGTCTTGCTCTTTAATTTTTCTTTGTACTGCAAAGTTATAAACACAAACAATGAAATGTTTGTATCCTTATGAACCTCTTTCGGATTTATCCCTTTTGGAGCTTATACTTTATTTTTTCCAAGAAAAAAAAAAGAAATAGAAAAAATGTAGCTAGTAATTTTCTATTTACTCTGTACCTTTTCCTATTGCCTCTCTTAAGCAAATCTGGAACAATTTACCATCTGTGCAAAGTACATCTTGTGTGTTACAGTGAACGTGTATGCACTTTTCACTAGAAGCCATGAGATTTATTTCCTGACTTATCTGCAGCTCTCCAGTTGTAATTCAGCGGAGTTGCTTTTGTACAGATAAAATAGCTGTACAAAATAACAGACTGGTGGGTGCCTCTAGTGAAAGAAAACTGGCAGGGAACAGAGAGAAAATTCGTATGAGGTCATTCTGTTCTGCGGTTCAATATGTTACCAAACATCGTAACATATTTTGCAATGTGGTGTCCTGTAGTGCTATGAATTGTTTAGGTGTATAGCCTAAGAGTCTAATCCATTATTGAAAAAGGTGATGTGACAAATGGGTTGCTTGAAGTGGCTAATTGATTTCGAAAGAGGATGGGCCAGGTTTGCTTTTAGCTAATTCTTTAATGAGGCTTCTGAGCAAAAACAAAACAAAAACATTTTGCTGATGATAGGTTTAATTATCACAGAATTTTCTTCCTTTCTTCTTGAACAATGAGCATTCAACAAGGGGAAGCCTGTCTGTGGGTTCTATATTTGCCTGCCACTTCAGCATTTCTGACTGAAAAAAAAAGGTGACATTTCTGAATGTGTATGAATTTAGAAAGGCCATCTGTTTTCAATTAGAAAACCTTTTTTCAATTACGGAAGGTGTAGGTAATGCTGGGCCCTGCACTGCTCCTGAATTCTTTTTGGTGGGCCACCTGATTAGGGTGGCCAAATAATTAAAAAAAAATTCCTGCATTCTTAATACTTGTGTAAGAAGCCACAGCTGCAGCCTGCAGGATAAGTTGACATCTGAACACAGAATCACAGGGCTGGAAGGGACCTTGGAGGTCTTCTAGTCTAAACCTTTCTGCTCCAGGCAGGAGACCTTATACCATGGGCGTCAAACTTGCGGCATCACATTGCCATCATTTGATGTTTTGCGATGTTTTTCCCCTTCATGGAGCTGGGGTGGGCATGGCCTGTGTGTGACGCATCCAGCCCACAGGCTGCCAGTTTGACACCCCTGCTTTATACTGTTGGAAGAAATATCCATCTGGGTTCAGTTCCAAGTGGGGACAAAGACACTGGAAACATGGAGGCTGCTTGGAAAGATGGTTTAATGGTGGTCAGGATCACATGGCTTGAGTTCCTGAACAGAAAAGGGGCTGAGATCCTGTGTGCTCCCTGGCTTTATGCTTTCTTTGAGCTTTGAATTTCCTGGGGCACAAGAAGAGTACCCTGATTGGCTGTCAAACTCCCAGGGGTTGGGGGTCTTAGCTAGCCTTGCTGGCTGATGAAATCTTCCCAGGTGTCATGTGGTGAGTTTCAGTTGCTAGATGGGTCCTACTATGTTGCAGATGATGGTCCATTGACAAAGGTGGGGAGAATGAGTTTCTACCTCTGACCCATTGACAAAGGTGGGGGGAAATGAGTGAGCTTGGCTGAGGCTTTAATGGCCCATTGACAAAGGTGGGGGGAGTCAGGAAGCTGCTTTGTCTTTAAAACATGTTTCTCCATTTCTCATCCAGGGAAATATATTCTGCCTTTTTAAATATTTTCTAAAATATTTCATTCTTCTAGGAGTAGGGTGGGTGCTAACTTCCTACAATACTATTCTTGTCAAATGGTTGTCCAATCTGTTTCTGAAAACCTTCAGTGATAGAGTGAGTGCCCACAACTCTATTCCATTGATCAATTGTTCTCATAGTCGGAAAATGTCTGCTTTCTTCTAGATTGGATCTCAGTTTTAACAATCTTCCACCCATTATTTCCTGTTCTGCTGAGATTCATTCAGTCATTCGTTCTTCTGAAAAATTATTCACATTGCTCTAAGATGGAATAACATGGAATAAAATGGGAAAAGGGATTCATTACAATCCTAATGAATTGTGTTCAAATTCCACTCTTAGTATTAGAAGATTCATATTATACAGACAAGTCAAAAAACATTAAAGTGCTTAACCATAATTATAACTACAGGAAGTTCATAGCCGAAACCGCAGACAGCTTGACAGGAAACTGAACTTAGATCGCTTTGTAAGACACCTGTGCCCTAGTTAGCAGAAGGACACATGAAATAAGCTTATAGCAACATTTAGGGGGGCAACTGAGATAGTGGGCCGTCAATAAGCCAATCATGCTCTGATATATGCTTGTACAACCATATAGAGAAAGATGTTTTTTTTTTCATTTTCCTGTTTCCTGTATTGTCTCAAGTATAAAGATATGTACATCAGAACACCTCATTGTTCAGTGGGTTATATGTGCACAAAACCACTGATCCTGCGCATGATTAAACCTTTTCTGTTTGATCCCGGAATTCCTTGTCAATCCTTTGAATTCCATAACAAGTCAAGCTCTTTTCCTGGTGTTGGAAGAAATATCCATCTGGGTTCAGTTCCAAGTATGGAAAAAGACACTGGAAACATGGAGACTGCTCGGAAAGATGGTTTAATGGTGGTCAGGTTCACATGGCTTGAGTTCCTGAGCAGAAAAGGGTGAGGTGCTGTGCACCCCTGTCTTTATGCTTTCTCTAAGCTTTGAGTTTCCCTGGACACAGGAAGAGTGTCCTAATTGGTTGTCAGACTCCCAGGGGGTGGGGGTCTTAGCCGGCTGATGTAATCTTCCCAAGTGTCCTGTGGTGAGTTTCTGTTGCTAGATGGGTCCTACTGTGTTGCAGATGATGGCCCATTGACAAAGGTGGAGGGGAGTGAGTTTCTGCCTCTGGCCCATTGACAAAGGTGGGGGGAGACAGGAAGCTGCAAGGAGCTGCTTTGTCTTTAAAACATGTTTCTCCATTTCTCATCCAGGAAAATATAATATTCTGCCTTTTTTAATATTTTCTAAAATATTTCATTCTTCTAGGAGTGGGGTGGGTGCTAACTTCCTACACTGGTATACGTAGTCTTTGATTTACAACCAGTTGTTTAATAGCCATTCAAAGTTATAATGTACTCAAAGTTATTTGCAACCCATTCACAAAGTTACAACCACTGCACTACCTTATGGTGAAGTGATGGCATTTTGGGTGCTTGGCAGCCAGCTTGCATTTATGACTGGTTGCAATGGCCAATGGTCATGTGATCACATTTTGCAACACTTTTTGCCAATGGCACATTTTGCCATTTTCCAGCAAAACACTCATTGGATAAAATGGATTTGCACTTATGACCACCTGTTTTGCTTAATGAGCACATGGTTTGCTTAATAATCACAGTGACTTGCTTAATGATTGTCATAAAAATAGTTGTAAAATTAAATCTGGTCAAATGGTGCCTCAATGTATGACTGCAATGACTTAACAACTGACATTCATATTTTAGTTGTAAATTGAGGACTACCTATAGTGTTTCATTATCCTAGTAGATTTCTTTGTGCCTTGGTTTGTTTCTTCAGTGTTATTCAGCTTAGCTATTTATCATTGCTGTATTTTCTATTTCTTCAAGTTTGTTCTCTTTCTATTCTCATGGATTGTATTTTACAGGAATAGTTTCTTTTCAGTGACTTTATTTTATTTTATTTATTTTATTTTGTCATAACAATATACACAAGCATCACACAAAAAGATTATATAATATATAAACATATATATATATGTAGGTCTTTGGTTGTTCGGGTTTTCTCCCGTGTAAAATTGGAAATGTCTTGGCAACGATCACACATTGCTGCCAGAAGCACGAAGCTGAAGCCTGAAGATGACGAATGAGACTTCGTCGAAACGTTGCCAAGACATTTCCAATTTTACACGGGAGAAAACCCGAACAACCAAAGACCTACATACAAACACCCGTGAAAACCTCAGAAAACATATATATATATATGTAGGTCTTTGGTTGTTCGGGTTTTCTCCCGTGTAAAATTGGAAGTGTCTTGGCGACGTTTCGACGAAGTCTCATTCGTCATCTTCAGGCTTCAGCTTCGTGCTTCTGGGAGCAATGTGTGATCGCAGCTGTTTCTTCCTTTTAACTGCTAGTGGGGGTTTGAACTGATTGGGTGGGAGCTTGGCTGTGCTCTGATTGGATGGGGGTTTTTCTGTGCTCTGATTGGCTGGGGGTGTGTCCTGTGTTGGTGGGGGCTTGGTTGTGCTCAGTCTAGTCTGTGCTGCAGGGGGATTTGAGCTGGTGAGCTGCATAGCTGTTGTTTGGCTTTGTGGTGGTGCTACATCTGTCTGTGGTGCCTTTTATATATGGGAGGAGGGCTGTGCCGTTTTCTTGTTCTCTGTCTTGGATTTTAGTGGGGGGTTCTTTTTGGATTAGCTTGGTAATCTTATTTGTTTGGAATCCATTGGATGTTAGTACGTTAGTGAGAGTGTCTAGTTCGGGTTTTAGGTGTTGTTCATCAGCTAAGCATTTTGTTCTGGAGATGAGTGTCTTGGCTCTGAGTTGATCTGTGCTGGGTGGTGGTGTGAGTGCGTGCAGATAGCGGTTTGTGTGTGTTTTCTTCTGGTAGATGGTATGTCCTAGGGCGCCATTGGGTTTTCTGTAGACTAAGACATCCAGGAAGAGAAGTTGGTTATTAACTTCTGTTTCCATGGTGAACTGTATTTTGGGGTGTAGGCTATTGAGGTGTGTGAGGAAGTTGTCAAGTTTTTCTTTCCTTGATTTTCTAACTCAATTTTGTCTTTGGGGTTTCTTAGGATGGTGGATATTTTTCTGTTTGTGCAGAATGCTGTCTTGATGTTGTGTTTGTGGAGGATCTTGCTGATTCTGTCTGTGGTGCCTTTTATATATGGGAGGAGGGCTGTGCCGTTTTCTTGTTCTCTGTCTTGGATTTTAGTGGGGGGTTCTTTTGGATTAGCTTGGTAATCTTATTTGTTTTGGAATCCATTGGATGTTAGTACGTTAGTGAGAGTGTCTAGTTCGGGTTTTAGGTGTTGTTCATCAGCTAAGCATTTTGTTCTGGAGATGAGTGTCTTGGCTACGGAGTTGATCTGTGCTGGGTGGTGGTGTGAGTGCGTGCAGATAGCGGTTTGTGTGTGTTTTCTTCTGGTAGATGGTATGTCCTAGGGAGCCATTGGGTTTTCTGTAGACTAAGACATCCAGGAAGGAAGTTGGTTATTAACTTCTGTTTCCATGGTGAACTGTATTTTGGGGTGTAGGCTATTGAGGTGTGTGAGGAAGTTGTCAAGTTTTTCTTTCCGTGTGGCCAGATTATGAAGGTGTCGTCTACATATCTGAGCCAGAGTTTGGGTTGTGATCAGATTTTTCTAGTGCTTGGGTTTCAAAGTGTTCCATGTAGAGATTGGCAATGACAGGTGAGAGGGTGATCCCATGGGTGCTCCTTCTACTTGTTTGTATTTTTGTCCATTATAGATGAAGTATGTGTTGGATAGGCAGTGGTTGGTCAGATCTAGGATGTGCTTGGGGGTTATATTTGTTTTGGATAGCTGTCAAGGCTTCTTTGATTGGCACTTGGGTGAAGAGGATATGACATCAAAGCTCACGAGTAGGTCGCTGGGCTGTAAGTTTTGTTTCTTTATGATCTCTATGAACTGGAATGAGTTTTTACGTGTGAGGTGATGGATTCTGCATAGGGCTGTAGTTGTTTGGCAGAAATTTGGCTAGGTTTTGTAGAGGTGAGCCTATGGAGCTGACTATGGGTCTGAGTGGGGTTCCTTCTTTGTGTATCTTGGGAGGCCATAGAGCTTAGGGCATCTGGATGATTTCTCTGGGAATGATTCTTTGTTGGATTTCTTCGCTGATGGGGAGGCTTTTATTTTGGATCTAGTGGTTTTTCTAGGTAGGTGGTGGGGTCTGTGTTTAGGGGCTTGTATGCAGGGTCTTGGAGTAGGTTGGTTAATTTGGTTTGGTAGTCAGATGTGTTCATAACCACCGTGGCGTTGCCCTTGTCTGCTGGTAGGATTATTATGCTGGTATCTTTTTCAGGTTAAGTAGTGCTGTCTGTTCCTCTTGGGTAAGTTGCTTTTGGGTGGCTTGCTGGTGCAGAGGATGTTGGAGATCTCGAGTCTGATTTTGTTAGCATCATCGGGGTTGATTTTAGTCAGGCTGGTTTCAACTCCGCATATAATGTTGTCGGTGGGGATGTATTTGGGAGTGACTGCAAAGTTGAACTTTGGAAAGGACATCGGTTTCAGCTTTGGTGAGGATCCTATCTGAGATGTTATGCACTGTTTGTTTCATGTGTTGCTGTGAGGGTGGAGGGTTTGTTTCTGGCGTTCTTGTAGTCTTCGGAGTTTGTTGGTGTGCGTGTCTGTCTTGAGGGTGGTCTGTGTTTCGGCTCTCCAGACGGCAAGTTGTTTGGATTTGTCCCAAAGTGCAGGGTGCATCTTGTTGCTGAGTTTGAGGTGAAGTGTGAGGAGATCTTTGTTGATTTGATCTAGGAGGAATCTTTTTGTGTGAAGTTCATTTCTGATTAAGGCCAATTCTGTTCTTTTTAGGATGCGTTTGGTGGCTGCAGAGTTGGAGTGGAATTTCAATTGGAAGCATTTGGGGATTAAATTTTGATCGCGGCAGTTTCGTAGGAATGCGAGGTCACATAAAATGGAAGCTCTTTGGACTTCTATATATATATAGGTCTTTGGTTATTCGGTTTTCTCCGTGTAAAATTGGAAGTGTCTTGGCGACGTTTCGACGAAGTCTCATTCGTCATCTTCAGGCTAGGTGTTTACAGCTTTGTGCTTCTGGGAGCAATGTGTGATTGCAGCTGTTTCTTCCTTTTTAACTGCTAGTGGGGGTTTGAACTGATTGGGTGGGAGCTTGGCTGTGCTCTGATTGGATGGGGTTTTTGTGCTCTGATTGGCTGGGGTGTGTCCTGTTTGGGGGGGGGCTTGGTTGTGCTCAATTTAGTCTGAGTTGCAGGGGGATTTGAGCTGGTGAGCTGCACTGCTGCTGTTTGGCTTCGTGTTCGTGGTTATGCTACATCTTCATAGTGGGTGTCAGTCTGCTGCATGTATGGATTAGAGGGGTTTGAAATGGCTAATGTTGCAGCTGCGGTCTGGCTTCTGGTCCTTGGTCGTGCTTCCTGATCAGTGTGGGTTTGGGTCTGCTTTCTGGGTGGATGTCTGGGTTCTGGGTGGATGTGTGGTGGTGACATATATATATGTTTTCTGAGGTTTTCGCGGGTGTTTGTATGTAGGTCTTTGGTTATTCGGGTTTTCTCCCGAATTCGGGTTATTCGGGTTTTCATGGCTTTGTTTGAAGCCTATATATATATATATATATATATATATATATATTTGGTTGTTCGGGTTTTCTCCCGTGTAAAATTGGAAATGTCTTGGCAACGTTTCGAAGTCTCATTCGTCATCTTCAGGCTTCAGCCGTGCTTCTGGGAGCAATGTGTGATCGCAGCTGTTTCTTCCTTTTAACTGCTAGTGGGGTTTGAACTGATTGGGTGGGAGCTTGGCTGTGCTCTGATTGGATGGGGTTTTTGTGCTCTGATTGGCTGGGGTGTGTCCTGTTTGGGTGGGGGCTTGGTTGTGCTCAGTCTAGTCTGTGCTGCAGGGGATTTGAGCTGGTGAGCTGCATAGCTGTTGTTTGGCTTTGTGGTGGTGCTACATCTTCATAGTGGGTGTCAGTCTGCTGCATGTATGGATTGGAGGGTTTGAAATGGCTAATGTTGCAGCTGCGGTCTGGCTTCTGGTCCTTGGTCGTGCTTCATGATCAGTGTGGGTTTGGGTCTGGCGTTCTTGTAGTCTTGAGTTTGTTGGTGTGCGTGTCTGTCTTGAGGGTGGTCTGTGTTTCGGCTCTCCAGACGGCAAGTTGTTTGGATTTGTCCCAAAGTGCAGGGTGCATCTTGTTGCTGAGTTTGAGGTGAAGTGTGAGGAGATCTTTGTTGATTTGATCTAGGAGGAATCTTTTTGTGTGAAGTTCATTTCTGATTAAGGCCAATTCTGTTCTTTTTAGGATGCGTTTGGTGGCTGCAGAGTTGGAGTGGAATTTCAATTGGAAGCATTTGGGGATTAAATTTTGATCGCGGCAGTTTCGTAGGAATGCGAGGTCACATAAAATGGAAGCTCTTTGGACTTCTATATATATATAGGTCTTTGGTTATTCGGGTTTTCTCCCGCGTAAAATTATAAGTGTCTTGGCGACGTTTCGACGAAGTCTCATTCGTCATCTTCAGGCTAGGTGTTTACAGCTTTGTGCTTCTGGGAGCAATGTGTGATTGCAGCTGTTTCTTCCTTTTTAACTGCTAGTGGGGGTTTGAACTGATTGGGTGGGAGCTTGGCTGTGCTCTGATTGGATGGGGGTTTTTTTGTGCTCTGATTGGATGGGGGTGTGTCCTGTTTGGGTGGGGGCTTGGTTGTGCTCTGTTTAGTCTGAGTTGCAGGGGGATTTGAGCTGGTGAGCTGCACTGCTGCTGTTTGGCTTCGTGTTCGTGGTTATGCTACATCTTCATAGTGGGTGTCAGTCTGCTGCATGTATGGATTAGAGGGGTTTGAAATGGCTAATGTTGCAGCTGCGGTCTGGCTTCTGGTCCTTGGTCGTGCTTCCTGATCAGTGTGGGTTTGGGTCTGCTTTCTGGGTGGATGTCTGGGTTCTGGGTGGATGTGTGGTGGTGACATATATATATGTTTTCTGAGGTTTTCGCGGGTGTTTGTATGTAGGTCTTTGGTTATTCGGGTTTTCTCCCGAATTCGGGTTATTCGGGTTTTCATGGCTTCCAGAAGCACGAAGCTGAAGCCTATATATATATATATATATATATATATATATATTTGGTTGTTCGGGTTTTCTCCCGTGTAAAATTGGAAATGTCTTGGCAACGTTTCGACGAAGTCTCATTCGTCATCTTCAGGCTTCAGCTTCGTGCTTCTGGGAGCAATGTGTGATCGCAGCTGTTTCTTCCTTTTAACTGCTAGTGGGGGTTTGAACTGATTGGGTGGGAGCTTGGCTGTGTTCTGATTGGATGGAGGTTTTTTTGTGCTCTGATTGGCTGGGGGTGTGTCCTGTTTGGGTGGGGGCTTGGTTGTGCTCAATTTAGTCTGTGTTGCAGGGGGATTTGAGCTGGTGAGCTGCATAGCTGTTGTTTGGCTTTGTGGTGGTGCTACATCTTCATAGTGGGTGTCAGTCTGCTGCATGTATGGATTGGAGGGGTTTGAAATAGCTAATGTTGCAGCTGCGGTCTGGCTTCTGGTCCTTGGTCGTGCTTCATGATCAGTGTGGGTTTGGGTCTGCTTTCTGGGTGGATGTGCGGTGGTGACAACCTGTGTGGACCTCGTGAGTGTGGGTCTGGTGTCATTCCTCATGTTAGGGACTCGTTTGTCAATAAGGGCGGGTTTCCAAATGGCTGGTAGGCGGTAGGTATCATCTTTGTCTAAGCAAATCCAGAATATCTACAGAATCGCCTTCTTCAATTCTAACTTGCAAATTTGTTAAGATCATACACTGAATTTTTTCTTCAAGCCAACCAAAAAATACTTACTCAGACATACTTGGGGTCATTTTATTATCTTTTAGATATTAAATAAAATCTGTTCATTTCCCCTTATACAATGTGATTTCATAAACAATGTTCAATGAATACTTAAGGTGTTTTCTCACTGCTGAGTTGAAGTATCCTTAGCCCATCCTTGAACTGAACTATGTCTTGAAATTTCTTGCATACATTGTTGTTCCTCTGTTTTGACTTGCTGCTGACTTGATTCTAAGTGCACAACAAAGAATAAACAAAGTGGTTTATTGATTTCTAATCTTTGCTGTTTGCTCTTTTGTGTATTAGTGAGAAAAGTACTGTCAATCATAGCAGTAATGGAAAAAAATCCCACTGCAAGATTATTTTCTGTAGAGTTCTTGGTGTTCTCTGAGCTTTGTTGTTTGTTTGCAGACTTTCATTATCTGACTAGGTAACATCATCAGTGCCATGTGGTTTTCTTCTAGATAATTCCTTGATTAGGTTATTGTTTTCTACTTGAGTGTTCGGTCCATGTTAATCCTTGCTTATCTGGGTGTTGGCTGCATTGAGAATGTGTTCTCTGTTTCTTCCTTATTTTTTTTTTTTTTGGTCTCTTTGGAAAGGGGTGAAAACATGGTTTATTTCTATTGATTCTGATTTGTCTAAATGCCAAGCTCCTGGGAATTACCTAGCATTTTTGGATTTAGTTTGGTCTAAGATACTCAGTTTTCCAGTTGAAACTATGGTTGGGTCTATCCATCTGCTTAAAGAAATTTCATTGTATCTTCTGCTGGTATTCATACATGCCTTCTGTTAGTCTTCTGCCTGTATAGTGGCTATTAATAATTCTTACACTGTATATTGTATATGCTTTCTGTTTTTTTCTTCTTGGACTCCTGGGTCTTTTCATTTAGTTAAAATGTTTTTTTTTTGGGGGGGGGCTTTAGTTTGTGTGCCATGTGGTTGTAATAGTCTGTTGGTTGTTTCTGAGATGTTCTTCATATATAGAAGTGTTATCCTTTTCATGATTTGTGTTGGTTGTGCTCTAGTGAGTTGAGCAATCAGGCACTTTTTGATAAAATTGCATGAGTATCAATTTTGTTGGAAAATATTGTAGAGATACTCAGTTTCCTATTTGGGGTTGCTGCAGTATGTTTGTACTTGTCTAAATGATGCTTTTATATCATGGATTGCTACTTTGGTAATAGAACTGGGTTCATGTGGGTTGGTGTTTTGTTTTGTTTTTTATTGAAAAAGTTTTACAAAGTTTCCCCTCCCTTTCCCCCCTCCCCCCACCCCTCCCCGCTCTCTTCACAAACCCCCCCTCCCCCCCACTTCCCGGAACAAACACAAGGTATAGTTAAGAATAAAATAAACATATGCTAAAAAAATTTCCCTCCTAACTCAATTATACTCCTACAATTCTCATCAAATCCTAAACTCCCCCTAAACAATCAGAAATAATACATCCTAATCATTCAAAGGCAGTCTGATAACTCTTAGTCTGATATCTGGTTTGAATATAGTCAATCCATTTTTTCCATTCGTTTAAATATCTTTCTTGTGTATTGTCTTTCAAAAAGACTGAGATTTTTGCCATCTCAGCCAAATTGGCAACTTTCAATATCCATTCTTCTATGTACATGGGTACTTCTTTTTTCTTCCAATACTGTCCTATCAGTAATCTTGCTGCTGTTATTAGATTTAAAATCAATTTAGTCTCAATTATTGTAAAGTCTGTATTTATTTATTTATTTATTTATTTAATCAAACTTTTATACCGCCCTTCTCCCAAAGGACTCAGGGCGGTTTACAGCCAGATAAAAACAAGACAAACATAATAAATACAGAATAAAATACTATTTAAAAAACTTATTCGATTTGGCCCAAGTTAAAATCTTTAAAAGAATAAAACCCACTAAAATTAAAACCAAATAAAAACTAAAAACCCTATGCCAGTCCTGCGCGGATGAATAAGTATATCTTCAGCTCACGGCGAAAGGTTCGAAGGTCCGGAAGTTGGCGAAGTCCTGGGGGAAGTTCATTCCAGAGGGTGGGAGCCCCTCAGAGAAGGCCCTACTCCTGGGGGCCGCCAGCCGACATTGTTTGGCGGACAGCACCCTGAGGAGTCCCTCTCTGTGGGAGCGCACGGGTCGGTGAGAGGCAATCGGTAGCAGTAGGTGGTCCCGTAAGTAACCCGGTCCTAAGCCATGGAGCGCTTTAAAGATAGTAACCAGCACCTTGAAGTGCACCCAGAAGACCACAGGTAGCCAGTGCAGCCTGCGCAGGAGTGGTGTCACATGGGAGCCACGAGTGGCTCCCTCTATCACCCGCGCAGCTGCATTCTGAACCAACTGGAGCCTCCGGGTGCTCTTCAAGGGGAGCCCCATGTAGAGAGCAATAATTCCCAGCAAAAAAAAATTGCGGCAGGAACTTTATCTTCTTTTTCAAAACATTTTGTAAAATTCACCAAATTTTTATCCAAAAAGCCTTAATATTCTTACAAGTCCACCAAATATGGAAATATGTAGCATCAGCACAATTACATCTCCAACATTTTGCTTGCATATCTGGATACATACATGATAATTTCTTAGGATCTAAATGCCATCTATAAAACATTTTATAAAAATTTTCCCTTAAATTCTGTGCCTGCGTAAATTTAACATTTCTAACCCAATTTTTTTCCCAAGTTTCCAACAATATTGGCTCCTGAAAATTTTGCGCCCACTTTATCATACAGTCCTTTACCAAATCCCTTTTAGACTCTATTTCAAGTAACACATTATACAATCTCTTTATATGCTCCTGAGACTGGTTTCTAATTTGCTTTACCAAATTTTCCTCATTCTGGACTATACCGATTTTCTGATCTTCCTTCCATCTAGCACGTAATTGCCCATATTGAAACCAAGTATAATTTTTCCCTTCTTCTTTTAATACGTGCAAAGATTTTAATTGCAAACGACCTCTTTCGGTATATAAAAGATCTTTATATGTAATCATTTCCTGATTCTGTTCTAAATTTATATTCTCTATTGTACATCTAGGACTTGCCCACATAGGAACCTTGTAATTTAATTTATAAAAATATTTCTTCCAGACACACAAGAGAGCAATTCTTAACACATGATTCTTAAAAGCCTTGTCCACTTTTTTATCATAAATTAAATAAGCATGCCATCCTTGTATTTCTAATTTGGCTGTTGTGTCCTCTGCTGATGACGATTTCCAGAAACAATCGTGTGTTGTTGTTTTCTTCTTCACTTGTGAATTTTATTCCTTTGGAGATGTTGCTGATTGTTTAATGTATTTTCTCTAGTTGTTCCTTTTTCATGACGACATAGATGTTGTCTACATACTGGATCCACACATTTGGTTATTTGTGGGGGACCACTGCATTTTCTAGACACTGTATTATGGTTTCTACTATGAGTCCTAAGAGTGGTGATCCTATGAGTGTTTCCCCTTATACAGTGTGATTTCATAAACAATGTTCAATGAATACTTAAGGTGTTTTCTCACTGCTGAGTTGAAATATCCTTAGCCCATCCTTGAACTGAACTATTTCTTGAAATTTCTTGCATACATTGTTGTTCCCTACCAAGTCTCTGTTTTGACTTGCTGCTGACCTGATTCTAAGTGCACAACAAAGAATAAACAAAGTGGTTTATTGATTTCTAATCTTTGCTGTTTGCTCTTTTGTGAGAAAAGTACTGTCAATCATAGCATTAATGGGAAAAATCCCACTGCAAGATTATTTTCTGTAGAGTTCTTGGTGTTCTCTGAGCTTTTGGTTATTTGGTTATTTGTGGGGGACCACTGCATTTTCTAGACACTGTATTATGGTTTCTGCTATGAGTCCTGAGAGTGGTGATCCTATGAGTGTTCCCCTGATTTGTTGATACAAATAAAAAAGGAATAACTAGAGATGACACATAAAACAATTAGCAAGATTTTCAAAGGGAGAAGTGGGGTCGCAAATAACATTAATGTACCAGGACACATTTGTGCTTTAGTTAAATGCAAGTGGGGAAAAAGTATTAAGTATCCTTATTAATTAATTAATTAATTTTTAGATATCCTTAAGATTTATATTGACTGTTTCCCTATGACTCATTAAGTGTTGCACCTTATGATTCTTGACAAATGTATTTTTTCTTTTATGTACACCGAGAGTGTATGCACCAAGACAAATTCCTTGTGTCACACTTGGCCAATAAAGAATTCTATTCTATTCCTATTCCTGTTGCTGTTGCTGTTGCTGTTGCTGTTGCTGTTGCTGTTGCTGTTGCTGTTGCTGTTGCTGTTGCTGTTGCTGTTGCTGTTGCTGTTGCTGTTGCTGTTCCAGTTCCAGTTCCAGTTCCAGTTCCAGTTCCAGTTCCTATTCTATTCTGTTCTGTTCTGTTCTGTTCTGTTCTGTTCTATTCTATTCCTGAATACAGAGTTGGAAGGGATATCGGAGGTCTTCTAATTCAAGCTGCTGCTCAAACAGGAGGCCCTATGCCAGGGGTGAAATCTAAAATTTTTCCCTACCGCTTCTGTGGGCGTGGCTTAATTGTTGGGCGTGGCTTGGTGGTCAGATGGCTTGGTGGGCGTGGCCAATAACAATAAATAATAAAAATAATAAACAAAGTATAAAAAAACAATAAGAGGTACCAAAAACCAACTTTCACACTTTACACACACATAACACAACTGACTCACACACAATGTAAAAGCAGCTGCACTTCACACTTCACATAGCCACAAAAAGCTCAAAAACCAACTTTCACACTTTACACACACAAAACACAACACAACACAACTGACTCACACACAATGTAAAAGCAGCTGCACTTCACACTTCACACAGCCACAAAAAGCTCAAAAACCAACTTTCACACTTTACACACACACAACTAACACACACACACTACACACACACAATACAGCTTTCTGAGATTTTGTGTGTTTGTGTAGTTAGAGTGAAACACTACAGAAACACACCAAATCTCAGAAAGCTGCACAAATATTTTATTTTATTTTATTTTATTTTATTTATTTTATTTTATTTTATTTTATTTTATTATTTTATTTTATTTTATTTTATTTTATTTTATTTTATTTTATTTTATTTTATTTATTTTATTTTATTTTATTTTATTTTATTATTTTATTTTATTTTATTTTATTTTATTTTATTTTATTTTATTTTATTTTATTATTTTATTTTATTTTATTTTATTTTATTTTATTTTATTTTATTTTATTTTATTTTATTGTGGACTTCAAATCCCAGAGTTCCTCAGCTAGCAAAGCCAGCCAGTTGATCACTGAGGAAATAGATTAGCTGAGCGATTGATGCTTTCTGGCTGAAACTGAAACTGCTTTCGGGCTGTGGCCATGCGTTCATCAGTAATCAGGTAAGTGCCTTAGAATCTCTACTCTTACTTGTAGAAAACATGTTTTCTACAAGTAAGAGTACAAGTAAGGTTCTGCTGTTTTTTACTTTTAAAGGCCTGTTTCGGCTGAACCAAAACCGGCTTTTAAAAGTAAAAAAAACCAAACCTCTGCAGATGGTGCGGCTCAGCAGAGGCAGTGGGGGCAGGGCCAGGGATTTTTGCTACCGGTCCTCCGAACCAGCAGCCGCCATCGCTACTGGATCGCGCGATCCCCTCCGATCCGGGAGCATTTCACCCCTGCCCTATACTATTCTGGATGAATGACTGTCCAATCTCTTTCTAAAAACCTCCAGGGATGGTGCACCCACAGTGTCTGAAGGCATCTATGTAGAACTGTTATCTTTTTCTCCAATTATAGTGAGTATGAGCTGGTGAATTAATGAATCATTATGAAGTAGAAGTCAATGATAATTCTCGGATAATGTTTATATTTTCCCTTTCTAAATAATTCCTCTTCATTTTAGCAGAATGAGAATGAATATCTAGCTATATAAACAGAAATAGTGACATACCGTGTTTCCCTGAAAATAAAACCCTGTCTTATATTTTTTTGAACCCTGAAATAAGCGCTTCTCTGGAGACTACAGGTAGTCCTCAATTTACAACGGTTCATTTAGTGACCATTCAAAGTTACAATGGGTTTGAAAAAAGTGATTTATGACCCTTTTTCACACTTATGACTGTTGCAGCATCCCCTTCATCACATAATTTACATTCAGACACTTGACAACTGACTCAAATTGATATGGTTGCAGTGTCCTGAGGTCACACGACCTTTTGACAAGCAAAGTCAAGCCAGTTCAGTTAACAACTGAACAACTTCAGTGATTTACTTAACAACTTTGGCAAGAAAAGTCATAAAATGGGGCCAAACCCACTTAACAAACATTTCAGTTAACAACAGAAATTTTGGGCTTGATTTTGGTTGCAATGGATTTAGCAGTTGTAACAATGAGGTTAAGAGCAGGAATTTTTGTGGTTTGGCTAATTAACATATATGGTTTTTATCTATGTTCCATTATATTCTCTCCTTAGATCTTAGAACTGTTATCTATGTCTTCTTTTCTTTTCTTTTTTTAAAAAAGCATGAACACATTAGGTAGATGAAAATACAAACATCCCCATAGCTTTTTATTTCATCTGTATAGAAACACATCAGAATAGTACAGCATATGACACTCAAATTACATTCATTATACAAAAGATGGTGTATTTGGCCTTATATGATCATTTCAGTAGAAGATGAGGCTCACCTTTAAAATAATAGCAATCGGTTGTCATCCATCCCCCCCAGTATTGCTCATGTTGACCCAGCATTTAGTTGTGTGGGTTCTAATGAGTATATGTCTACTTGCTTTAAGATTGTTTTAGGACTTACAATAACTTTCACTCTCCTTTGCTTTTTGGTTGTATTAAGCCACTATGGCAAAAAAACTATGTTTTTAATAGGAAATCTGGTAATTGTACTCCTACATAGCAAACAAAACAAAACAAAACAAAACAAAACAACCCCCCCCCCACAAAAGAAAACCAGGATGGGGCAGGCTGCATTTGGAAGGTCTCTAAAATCCCTAATATAGATGGGAAACATACAGGTTTATGCATTTCAGTTTAGTATAGATAGGAAAACTTTCCTATGATTGTATCTCCTTTTGTTTCTGCAGGCTCAAAGAAGCAACAATGACATGTGGACTTACTGCTGAGTAGTTTTTTTTTAATTATTGTTTCCCTTTAGAGTTTAGACAGAAATTTGCCAGACTGAAGCAACTTCCTGCGTAAGTATTAAGTGGTCAAAATAGGCAGTGCTCTATCAAATCCCGCTCCTGTCAATAGCGGTGTCCCCCGAGGCAGTGTTCTAGGACCAACACTCTTCATATTATACATTAATGACCTCTGTGACCATATTATAAGTAATTGTGTTCTCTTCGCCGATAATGTTATTTAACTTAATGTTATTTAATTTAACACTACCAACAATGCGGCTACCCTTCAAAAAGACCTTGACTTTGTGTTGGAATGGTCAAAAATTTGGCAACTCCAAATCTCAACCAGCAAATGCTCTGTCTTACACATTGGAAAAAAGAATCAGAACACTAAATACAGGCTTGATGGACATTACCTTGTAGATGACCCTCACCCCGTCAAAGACCTTGGAGTTTTCATATCAAATGATCTAAGTGCCAAAGCTCACTGCAACTACATTGCCAAAAAGGCTTTAAGAGTTGTAAACTTAATCTTGTATAGCTTCTTCTCCAGAAAGATTACACTACTAATCAGAGCATACAAAACATTTGCTAGACCAGTTCTCGAATACAGCTCACCTGTCTGGAACCCACACCTCATTTCGGACATTAATACAATTGAGTGTGTCCAGAAATATTTTACAAGAAGAGTTCTCCACTCCTCTGATCACAACAAAATACCTTATAATGTGAACCGCTCCAATCTTGATTGTAGAAAATATGACTTCAGTAACATAGTTGTTAATGCCTGGAATGCACTACTTGACTCTGTGGTCTCTTCCCAAAATCCCCAAAGCTTTAACCAAAGACTTCTACTATTGACCTCATCCCATTCCTAAGAGGTCTGTAAGGGGCGTGCATAAGAGCGCCAGTGTGCCTACCGTTCCTGTCCTAATGTTCCCTTTGATTGTATCCAATTTGTATGGTTATTTCATGCTTATACTTATATATACTGTTGTATTTAACAAATAAAAATAAGTAAAATAAATAAAAAATAAAAATAAAAAAAGTATTAGATTCACTCTGTGAACTGCTAGGAGGGGTTCACCTTCTGCCTCTTCTTGCATACCAGAGATTCTAAGCTCCACTTGGTTCTTGGGTCTCTGGGGAAAGAGCCCCTCTTTCTTGTGACTCCGAACAATATTCCACCAGCTTCTCTTTTAACTAAAATAAAGATATGATGATATTGCAGCACATATTGGGGGTGGATTATGATTGTGAAATGCTGAATGGTGATTGGGAATTGTATCTATCTGATCTAGGACTTTATGAATTTTCAGGCATTTAGAAATACCTCATCAGAACAAAGAACACATTTTTTGCATTTCTAAGTCATATCATCAGTATCACTATACTTGGGGATTTGGTTGCAGTACGGAGTCTCTAGATACTGTAGTTGTATTACTCATGGTGTATGCCTTGTAAATGCTACTGATTATGAATTTTACTCTGAGTTTATGGTTTATTTGTTTCTTCTTCTTCTTCTTCTTCTTCTTCTTCTTCTTCTTCTTCTTCTTCTTCTTCTTCTTCTTCTTCTTCTTCTTCTTCTTCTTTTCTTCTCCTCCTCCTCCTCCTCCTCCTCCTCCTCCTCCTCCTCCTTCTTCTCCCCCTCCTCTCACTCCCCCCCTCCTCTATTTTCCTAGTATTTTTCCTGCAGGGGCAGGGTATGCTTTTCGGATCAACGAACACCATCTTGCACGATCATCATCTGGAGCATCTGGATCATGTCTGCATTTTGATGAATTTTGTTATTAGGTTGTTATTGTGCATCAGTGTCACCTGGCAACTGCTTGGACTAGTTGTTGCAATTTTTCTGGCAAGTTTTTTTGTCCTAATAGTGGTTTGCCATGACTTGTTTTCTAAGGCAGAGGGAGAAGGACTGGCCCAAGGTCATCCAGCATGCCTGAAGTGGAACTGGAATTCATGGTCTCCCAGAAGTTTTCCCCATGGGACCAATGGATACACAGTGGAAAAAAGTTGGGGAACTTTGTTTTGGTACATGAAAACAACATCAAATTTCCGTTATTAGTTTAACATGGGTGGTCACATAAATCTGATTCAATAACTTCAAACATTTCTTCTTTGCTTCTTTCCTTCCTATGTCCAAAATATCTACTGGACCTATACTAACCATAGTTAGGAGCCTTTATACTGTTGTATCTTGTGCACTAGTTATGGCTTTTCTTGGCTCAAGGTGCCTTTCTTATAATCACTTATTTCTTGACCAAGAATTCTTTTGATTATTGCAGTAAGCTCTGCATGGGGCTCCCTTTGAGAGGCTAGAATTGATCCAAAATCAATTGACTTGAGTTATGGGCAGTAGTTCATTTACTTTTATTTATTTATTTATTTATTTATTTTGTCACAACAATATATGTAGGTATCATACAAAAAGATTATATAATATATAAACACATATATGAGTAAATATAAGGAGGTATAAGCATATATATAGGAAGAAGAAAAGAAAAAAACAATAGGACAGGAACGGTAGGCACGTTTGTGCGCTTATGCACGCCCCTTATGATCCTCTTAGGAATGGGGTGAGGTCAATAGTAGACAGTTTTAGGTTGAAGATTTTAGGATTATGGGTAGAGACCACAGTCAGGTAAAGTATTCCAAGCACTGATGATTCTGTTACAGAAGTCATATTTTCTGCAATCTAGATTAAAGCGGTTGACATTAAGTTTAAATCTATTGGTTGCTCTAGTATTATTGCAATTAAAGCTTTTTTAATTTAAATTAAAAATATAAAAAATATTATAAATTATATATAATAATTATTTATATAATTAAATTATTTAATTATATTTTAATTAATTAAATTATTTAATTAAAGTAATTAATATTAATATTAATTATTATTATATTATATTATATTAATAAATAATATATTATTATTAATATATTATATATTATAATATATAATATATTAATATATCTTAATAATAATATTAATTATTAATATTTTATATTAATATAATATAATTATATTTAATTATATGAATAATTATTTATATAATTAAATTATATAATTAAAAATATAAAAAAAATATATGAGTAATTTTAAATTACTCATGTAACAGATCTATTTTGAGAACTGCACTGATTATCTCTTGTTCCTAGTGCAATTCATGGTGATGATTATAACCTTTAAAGCCCTTTATGGCTCAGGATCTTAGTGTATTCAGTGCCCCATTCAATCAACCCATTAAAGAAGCTGGGTGATTTTAGAGTTCATTCATTCATTCATAAAATTTATTTGCCTTCCATCGTGTATCCCAGTGATTCCCAAACTGGTGAGCGGCTCCCCAGGAGCACGCTATATCGTCATGGGCGCCTGAATATCTGCGCCCGCTGGGTCCGGCGCTGATGCGCCATTTCTGGGGCGTCTGGTGCGCATGCGCAGTTGCAGGTCGGATTTCCGGGGAGCCGCGGGCGCGTCTGGTGCGCATGCGCAGTTGCAGGTCGGATTTCCGGGGGAGCCGCGGGCGAAAAAGATTGGGAACCTCTGGTGTATCCAATGACTCTGGGCTGCTTACAATATAGAAACATTGAAAAAACACTAAAAGAATATGTAAAAACACAGCAAATAAAAAAACAACATTAACAGATAAAATCATGAACATAAGGGCCAAGACAAGTGACTGTATATACATGACATTATGGAATATCATCTATTCTATAGGGACCTCAGGGCATGCCTTCTAGAATGCTGCCCTCTTTCTTTGAAATAATATTCCAGAGACCAGTGCCCTGTGTTTCTGTTGTTTGGTAAAAGGATATAGCAATTAGCCTGTGAGTTAGGGTAAAAAGCTTTCTGCTTTTCCAATCCTAGCTTTTCTTTCTTTAAGTTGAATATTATTGCAGTTGTTATTTTCAGTTTGTGTCATTATGTCTTGACTACTGAAAGAGGTGTATGAGCTGCTCAGAATTATTTGCTAATTGGAATTGTATATAAGTTTAATAAACCTATTAAATAAAAAAGATTCATTAATAGTTGTAAAAATGCAGTACATGTACTGTTCAACAACACATGGTTAATAAGTACAACTGTGGGTTCATGCACATCTTTCAGTATTAGATTTGGTTTTATATTTGACTAGGAAACCCAGTCCAATCAAGATTCCCTAGATATACTGGTGGTGTACTGGTGTTTAAAGAGAAGTCTGCACTGCTGCTGTTTGGCGTCGTGGTCGTGCTACATCTTCGTAGTGGGTGTCAGTCTGCTGCATGTATGGATTGAAATGGCTAATGTTGCAGCTGCGGTCTGGCTTCTGGTCCTTGGTCGTGCTTCCTGATCAGTGTGGGTTTGGGTCTGCTTTCTGGGTGGATGTGTGGTGGTGACATCCTGTGTGGACCTCGTGAGTGTGGGTCTGGTGTCATTCCTCGTGTTAAGGACTCGTTTGTCAATAAGGGCGGGTTTCCAAATGGCTGGTAGGCGGGAGGTATCATCTCGTTTGTTCATGCTGTGTGGGCGTTTTTCTATCTCGATGGCTTCTCTGATTATTCTGTTGTTAAAGTGTTCAGTTTTGGCGATAGTTCTGGTATTTTTAAAGTCAATTTTATGTCCTGTGGCTTTAAGGTGTTGGACCAGGGAAGAAGTTGGTTCCTCTTTTTTGATTGAGTTAAAAAGGAAGAAACAGCTGCAATCACACATTGCTCCCAGAAGCACGAAGCTGAAGCCTGAAGATGACGAATGAGACTTTGTTGAAACGTCGCCAAGACACTTCCAATTTTACGCGGGAGAAAACCCGAATAACCAAAGACCTACATACACCCCCCCCCCCCCGAAAACCTCAGAAAACACACACACACACACACACACACACACACATATATATTTTAAACTTATAGGAAAAGGTCTGTCTAAGCAAGCATTTAATTGGAGATGTAATAAGGATAATGCTTTTTTAAAGCACATGTTTTCACAATGTCCTATTTTGGGAAAATAGTAGATTATAAAAATGTGTGCGTGCAACAAATGCTAACATTTCAGAAGATAACATTCTCTTGAATTACATTACCTATGACATGGAATTTGACAACTGAATAATATAAATGGATACTCCTTGCCTTGCTATAGCCAAGAGACTGATACTGTAGCAGTAGAAAGATAAATATATGGTCCATTCACTGAATGAAGACTTGATTACACTTGCCACCTATCAACAAATTGCCTCTAGATGTAGACTTTGTATGGACAAATATGAAACTCATTTATACTGTAGGTTAAAGATGAATGATACATTCTACAAATGTGTTAGAAATAAATATATATGTACTTTAATAATATTTAGATATATCTATACAGAATTATAACTCTTACAATATACTTTGCATTCTTCTATTTTTTCACTTTTTAAAAGGTTTAGTTAAAGAAAATTGTATTTTTTTTATATTCCTTTTTCTGTTATTATATTTAAAAGCAATTAAAAAAAGTTGGTTGAAATTCCTGCTAGACGCCATCCATCCCTCTTATTTCCAACTTTACACTTCCTTAAAAATTTGGTTTCGTTGTTATCGTTCTGCAATCTTTATTTTGGCGCGCTCGAATGAGACTGTGTGCGTATGTTTTGATTTTTAGTTAGACCCACTAAGTAAAAAAAGAAAATAAAAAATTGTCCATCCTGCTGAGACCGTTCACAACGATTTGTACGTGGCTGGGGATGATGGGTGTTGCAGCCGGACACATCTGGAGGCCCCATGCTGGGGAAGGCATATCTGCAGGAGGGATCCCGTGTCCTCTCCCCCTCCACCCCGCGCGGGAGCGCCTCTGTGCCCGAGGAGAAGCAGCCAGACCCTTCTCCCGATTCCTCCCGGGGATTAACTCGCCTTGCAATCACAGCGGGCGGAGGGAAGAGGAAATCGCTTTCATCAAAGATACGTGACTAAGGCCCGCTAGCTTCTTTCGGCTGACTGGCAGCCCGCCCGAAGCAACAATTTGAACGTAAGGAACGCAGCAGGAGCTTGAAGCGGAGAGCGCACCAACTTCGGACTAATCTGTCCGAGTCTCCCTTTGCAATCCTGCATCTCCTTGTCCAGCCGCCTTCTGCAAAACCATGGGCGACGACTACGAGTTCGAGTAAGTGGACGTTGCGACCGAGGCAGATCTAGTGAGGAGTAAACTTAGATAGTGGGCTCGGTTTTCCGTTAGTGGAAAAAGCTGGGACGGAAGACCACGCCGCGAGTTGCAGCCGGTCCTTTCCAATCTGCTTCTTTGTATCTCTTGGGTGGAGTTCGCGCGGCCCGGACATTGAAGGCTTGGGGGGAGGCTTCACTCTGCTGTCGGGTTCGGGGCTGAGCGGGGTGGGCAGCGCTTTAAGGCCACTTGTGCAGCTGAAGCAAGAAACGCCTCATCCCCACGGCCTCCCCTCCCGGTTAAAGAACGAAGTTGAGGGAGTGGGGAGGTTAGAGAGAAAAGCGAGGGGGGAAAAATTATCGCCTCCCAAATCTCCAAAGGATGCGGAGTTGAGATCTGGCTAAATGGTCAGCGCGCCATTACCAAATAAAAGCGGAGGGGAGGATATTCACTCCTGTTGCTTCTCTCTCTGCCTCTCTCTTTCCCCACCCACCCTTTGCGTGTAATTGAAACAAGTTAGGGGAGGGGGGGAGAGCCTTTTAACTCTTTCCTAGGTTTCTCCCTAATGGAGGGAACAGGTTTTTTTTTAAGGAAAGATGGAGAAGGGCTGTCAGAAAGAGACTTGGAGTTTTCTCCCACTATCAAAATGCAGCACTCTCTAGTGTGATATTCGATGCGCTGCTCCTGCCTCTATTTGAAGTCAGGCCAAGTCTTTTGACTATCGTCCAGGAAAACCCTAGGCTTGGGCCTTCCCTTGGCCCATGAATATGCTCTGGCACACCTGTTTTTTTTTTCTTTCTCTGCTGGGCCTCTTGACTGCCTTAATTCCATTCTTAGCCCATGATGAGACAGGCTAAAATTTAGCCATACCAGGGTTAAAACAGTGTTTCCCCCACTGAGAGCATATGCACCAAGACAAATTCCTTGTGTGTCCAGTTACACTTGGCCAATAAAAAATTCTATTCTATTCTATTCTATTAGTCTGGCTCCTGATACAATCCAAGAGATCCTATTTAAAAGCCTAAAACCGAAGATTTACAGAAGACTAATTTTTAGAAGAAAGAGTTTGAAAAACAAGTTACCCAATTAGCAAAACCCAGATAATTTAAAGATAATAGGATATGCATAGCACCAATTCATTGAAGACCAGGAAAATTATTTCATAATTATAATTATGAAAGAAGGATACAAGTAGTTCTGAAGTTACAACCACAATTGTGCTCAACATTTATGTTCCTAAGTGAAACATTTAAGTGGGTTTTATAACGGGTGAAATCCAGCAGGTTCTGACAGGTTCTGGAGAAATTTTGAACACGTGGCCACGGGGATGCTGCAATCATCACAAATGTGAAAAATGGATTCCATCTTGGAAAAGTCAATTTTCATCTTGGATTCCATCTTGGAAAAGTCAATTCCTATTCTAAAATGATGGCCTCAAATAGGGAAGGATCGACTAGTTCAAGCTGCAATGGAAATGGATCACTTAGTTGATTTCATTGTGCTGTTGCTGCCATGGACAGTGGAGTAAGGGTTTTATTATGGGTTTTATTATGCAATTAAAAAAAAAAATGTTGTAAGCCTCCCAGGATCACCTATTGTAAGTTGGGCAGCTATATACATTTTCTTAATAAAATAAAATACACATATTTCTCCCACACACCGCTGTACACACATACACGGACAACCTCTCACACATAACTGAATATATAGAAAACATCTTTAATGGAAGAAATGGGTAACTGCCAAAATGCCTCTTTTCTCCCTGAGAATCAAATTAAAAAGCCTTCTGGTATTATTAGCATTGTCAGTGAAAATGAAACTGTTATGTTGAAGAGGAATGTTCAGTTTCTGTTCAGGTAGGACTGAGGAAGTTTGAGAGGCTAGGAAACAAGTCATGAGCCTTTCAGCTGTATTGCCAAATTCTAAAGAATATGTTTGTTCTACACTGAGAAGTAGCTCTGTGCCACTCTTAGTCATAGATACCATCCAATGCAAATCATCTCCTTTTGATTGCTCTGCCATTGTATCTTGCTGAAAGCTTCATGGTGTCACTTACATAATAAATGCCATTTCTGCGCCTTGAAATAAGTATGTGAATACTCCAAATAATATACCAGTTATAAGTCTTTGTTTGATTGGCGTAGAGTGTGATGCCAGAGGCCACTTTCGTCGGTGGGAGAGGTCATTGTACCTCATTGGGCAGCTACTGCCCGCCTTAAGCTGGGCAGCCCCCAGCCAGTAAGGTGCTGCCTCGCCACGGTCTTCTAACCTCACAGGGTGCGTGGGATTTAGGGTCAAAGCCGACAAGCAGATCGATAACTTTGCACCATGCAATAAACATAAGAAAACTTTAGCCCTAAAGTTGGGCACCTGGAATGTTTATCCTTGGCGATTTTAATGCCAGAGTCGGAACTGATTATAGTTCTTGGCCCACTTGTTTAGGTCAGTTCGGCATCGAGAAGATGAATGAAAATGGCCAATGCCTGCTGGAGTTTTGCTGCTACTATGGTTTTTGCGTTAGCTATGCATACTTTAAAACAAAGCCTCAACACAAAGTCTCTTGGAGACATCCAAGATCGAAGCATTGTCACCAGCTTGACTTGATTCTTACCAGGCCCTCAAACTTCCCCAATATTACAATCACACGCAGCTATCAGGGTGCTGATTGCGATACAGATCACTCCTTGGTGTGCAGCAGAATTAAACTGCAAACAAAGAGATTGCATCAAGAAGGAAGGAAGACCACGAATCAACATCAACAAGACCCGCAATCAGGGCAAAGTGGAGGAATTTCAGGCCCGACTGAAGTAAATGCATCTGAGCAATGGGAATATTTCAAGAATGCTGTTTATAACACCACCTTGTCAATATTTGGTAAGGAGACCAGAAAGACAGCAGATTGGTTTGAAGCCCATTCGAAGGAATTGATGCCCGCCATCGAGGAAAAAAGGAGAGCTCTAATTGCATATAAAGACTGTCCCAGTGAGCGCAACCTACAGGTTCCAACAGACCGCCTGGAAATGTGCTAACGATTATTGGCTGCAAGATCCAGATAGCAACTGACACAGGCAACATCAAGGGGATGTATGATGGCATCAAGCAGGCCTTAGGTCCAACACAGAAGAAATCTGCCCCTCTGAAGTCTGCTACAGGTGTGGTTATCCAGGACCGAGCACAGCAAGATGGCACACTGGGTGCAGCACTACTCTGAGCTATATTTCAGAGAAAGTGTGGTAACTGAAGATGCATTAAATAACATCAAATACCTGACTGTCTTGGAGGAGTTTGACAGTGGACCAACTTTAGAAGAACTAAATGCAGCCCTGGACTCCCTTGCCTCTGGCAAGGCATCCGGGAAAAATAACATCCCTGCCAAAGTTCTGAAGCATTGCAAAGAGAACATCCTCACTGAACTGCATGAAATCTTCTGTCTTTGTTGGAGGGAAGGTGGAGTACCACAAGACATGAAGGATGCAAATATCGTCACACTGTACAAAGGTAACAGGGGTGACTGTAACAACTACCAAGGCATCTCTCTTCTTAGTGTTGTAGGAAAGCTGCTTCCCCATGTCGTACTGAAGAGGCTCCGGGTACTTGCAGAGAGAGTTGATCCAAAATCACAGTGTAGCTTTCGAGCCAACAGGTCCACTACTGACATGGTATTTTCCCTTAAATAATTGCAGGAGAAATGCAGGGAACAAAGACAGCCATTTTTCGTAGCCTTCATAGATCTTACGAAGGCTTTCGACTTGGTTAGCAGGGACGGCCTTTATAAAATTCTCCCCAAGATTGGATGTCCACCTCAGCTCCTCAACATCATCAGCTCCTTTCATGATGAAATGAAGGGCACTGTAGTTTTTGATGGCTTAACATCAGATTCCTTTGATATATAGCAGAACCCCTAAGCATAATCTTTGGAAAAGCCTTCATGACCGGTTCCCTTCCCAAACTTTGGTCACTAGTCACGGTCATCCCTGTCTTCAATAATAATAATAATAATAATAATAATAATAATGTTTTAATTTGTATACCGCCCTTCTCCCGAAGGACTCAGGGCGGTGAACAGGCAAATAAAATACAAACAGAAACATACACCATACTTAAAACAACCCTTAAAAAACTGATTCAAATTTGCCAGAAAATTTAAAATAACATTACACCCCATAAAAATTACAGAAATTTAAAACCCACAATTAAAATTTAAAATTTAGAATTTAAAATCAGGCCAGTCCAGCCAAACGGAATAAATAGGTTTTAAGTTCGCGGCGAAAGGTCCCAAGGTCAGGTAGTTGTCGAAGCCTGGGGGGAAGCTCGTTCCACAGGGTAGGAGCCCCCACAGAGAAGGCCCTCCCCCTGGGGGCCGCCAGTCGACATTGTTTGGCTGACGGCACCCTGAGGAGTCCCTCTCTGTGGGAACGCACCGGATGCTGGGAGATAGAGGCTGGCAGTAGACGGTCCCGTAAGTAGCCTGGTCCTAAGCCATGGAGCGCTTTAAAGATGGTAACCAATACCTTGAAGCGCACCCGGAAAACAACAGGGAGCCAGTGCAGTCTGTGCAGGATAGGTGTTACGTGGGAGCTTCGAACCGCTCCCTCAATAACCCGCGCAGCCGCATTCTGGACTAGCTGAAGTCTCCGGGTGCTCTTCAAGGGGAGCCTCATGTAGAGAGCATTGCAGTAGTCCAGACGAGAGGTAACGAGAGCATGAGTGACCATGCATAGGGCATCCCGGTCCAGGAAGGGACGCAACTGGTGGATCAGGCGAACCTGATAAAAAGCTCTCCTGGAGACGGTCGTCAAATGATCTTCAAAGGACAACCGACCATCCAGGAGCACGCCCAAGTTGCGTACCTTCTCCATCGGGGCAACGACTCCCCCCCGAAAAAGGAGACTCCAGCTTAGTTGAAAATTACAGACCTATGCAGTGTCACCTGTAAAGTTAGGGAATCTATCATCAACCAATCCATTACCCTCCATCTAGAAACAAACAATCTACTCTCAAATAAACAATTTGGATTCAGAAAAAAACAATCATGTAACTTACAACTTCTTCACTGCAAAAACATGTGGACTACAAATCTTGATCAAGGCAAAACAATAGATGCAATTTACATAGACTTCTGTAAAGCATTTGACTCAGTGGTACATGACAAACTTCTCCTAAAACTAAAATCCTACGGCATCTCCGGACCCCTCCACAACTGGATAACAGTGTTCCTGTCAAACAGACAACAAGTGGTCAAAATAGGCAGTGCCCTATCAAATCCTGTTCCTGTCAATAGCAACGTTCCCCAAGGCAGTGTTCTTGGACCAACACTCTTTATATTATACATTAATGATCTCTGTGACCATATTCAAAGTAATTGTGTTCTCTTCGCTGACGATGTTAAACTATTCAATACTACCAACAATACAGCTACCCTTCAAAAAGACCTTGACTTTGTGTCACAGTGGTCAAAAACTTGGCAACTCCAAATCTCAACCAGCAAATGCTCTGTCTTACACATTGGAAAAAAGAATCTAAACACTAAATACAAACTCGATGGATATTATCTTACAGATGACCCCAACCCTATTAAAGACCTTGGAGTTTTCATATCCAATGATCTAAGTGCCAAAGCCCACTGCCACTACATCGCAAAAAAGGCTTTAAGAGTTGTAAACCTAATGTTACGTAGCTTCTTCTCCAGAAACACTACACTGCTAACCAGAGCTTATAAAACATTTGCTAGACCAATTCTTGAATACAGCTCGCCTGTCTGGAACCCATACCACATTTTGGACATCAATACAATTGAACGTATCCAGAAATATTTTACAAGAAGAGTTCTCCACTCCTCTGAATACAACAAAATACCTTATGTCACCAGACTTAAAATCTTAAATTTAGAAAACTTAGAACTCCGCCGCCTTTGATAGGACCTGTGTTTAACTCATAGAATCATCTATTGCAATGTCCTTCCTGTTGAAGACTACTTCAGCTTCAATCATAACAATACAAGAGTAAACAATAGATTTAAACTCAATGTTAACCATTTAAATCTTGATTGCAGAAAATATGACTTCTGTAACAGAGTTATTAGTGCTTGGAACACACTACCTGACTCTGTGGTCTCTTCTCAAAACCCCCAAAGCTTTAACCAAAAACTGTCTACTATTGACCTCACCCCATTCCTAAGAGGTCTATAAGGGGCATGCATAAGAGCACAAACGTTCCTACCATTCCTGTCCTATTGTTTCCTTTCATTATATCCAATTAATATAGTTATCACATACTTATGCTCATATATATGCTTATATATTATATAGTTATTTTCATGCTTATGCTTATATATACTGTTGTGACAAATAAAATAAATAATAAATAAAAGAAATATTCGAAGTGGAGTGAAGCAGGGCTGTGTCCTCCTGCCAACTTTATTCGGGACCTTTTTTGCCATCATGCTTAAACATGATTTTGGAACTGCAACAGTGGGTATTTTGAGAGATATCTTTAATCTCTCTAGATTGAGAGCAAAGTCTAAAGTCCAGCTGAAATGCTTACGGGATTTCCTCTTCGCTGACGATGCTGCCGTCACTGCTCACTCTGCTGAAGACCTTCAACAAATTATGGACAGTTTTAGCAAGGCCTGCCAAGACTGAAAATCAGCCTGAAAAAACACAAGTCATGGGTCAGGACGTGGATTCACTTCCCCATATTACAATCTCTGCAGAAGAACTGGAGGTCGTCCATGACTTTGTGTACTTCGGCTCAACTATCTCTGACACTCTTTCTTTAGATACTGAGCTGAATAAATGTATTGGTAAAGCGGCCACCACATTTTCCAGACTTACAAAGAGAGTATGGTTTAATAAGAAGCTGACGGAACATACAAAGATCCAGGTCTATAGAGCCTGCGTCCTGAGCACACTCTTGTACTGCAGTGAATCTTGGACCCTTTATGCACGGCTGGAGAGAAAGTTGAACACCTTTCATATGCGCTGTCTCTGACGTATTTTTGGCAGGACAAAGTTCCAAATAGCGCAGTCTTGGAATGTGCTGAAATTTCTAGCATGTATATACTATTGAAACAGCGACGTCTACGCTGACTTGGGCATGTCATGTGAATGGCTGATGGTCAGATTCTGAAAGATCTCCTGTATGGAGAATTAGTGCAGGGGAAGTGTTGTGTCTCGCCTGCTTTCACCGCAGCCGGGGCCTTCTTATCTGTTTCCGAACGCTGAGGAATGTCCTAGTATGCCTCCCGGCCCCAGCCTTGGCTCCATGCCCAGACAGGCTGAGGAGGAAGAAGTACCTCCAGCCCCCAGCTCTGGCTCCATGCCCAGGCAAACGGAGCAACTAGACCCCTCCCCCTTCCCCACAGCATGTGAGCCTGAGGAAGGTCAATTACCAACAGCTGCCGACTGGAGTGACCCTCGCTTCAGAAGAATTGATAGGCGGCGGCGACAGAAGGAAGGGAGGGACAGACCTGGATAAGTGCTGAGTCATGGAGCCACACCCCATGGCCTATATAAAGGATCTGCTTTCTGGCATTCTCTGAGTCAGGCAAAGTCTAACATATCTTGCTGAAGTCACTTTCTGGTCTCCTGCCTGCCTTTAGGACTTTGCTAGGACTTTGGCAGAGCTGCAGAGGCATGCCTGATTCGGATTTCCCTGACCCGGTCGTCAGCGGAGGAGTGGGACACGACAGGAAGTGCCTCAGAGGGAGACCACAATTGCGATATAAGGATATCTGCAAGAGGGACCTAAAGGCCCTGGGAATGGACATTAACAACTGGGAAACCTTGACCTCCGATTGTTCAGCTTGGAGGCTAAAGATGCAGCATGGCCTTCTCCAATTCGAAGAGACATTTGTTCAGCAGGTTGAGGCAAAGAGGCAATCCCGGAACCAGCGAAATCTGGGGGCTGGGCAGGGGACAGAATGTATCTGCCCTCAGCGTGGAAGGGATTGCCACTCTCGAATTGGCCTTTTTAGCCACACTAGATGCTGTTTCCAGAGCACGATACCATAGTCTTTCGAAACTGAAGGATGCCAATAGTTTTACTGGAGCCATAAAGTTTATTTATTTATTTATTTATTTATTTATTTATTTATTTATTTATTTATTTATTTATTTATTTATTTATTTATTTATTTATTTATTTATTTATTTATTTATTTATTTATTTATTTATTTATTTATTTATTTATTTATTTATTTATTTATTTATTTATTTATTTATTTATTTATTTATTTATTTATTTATTTATTTATTTATTTATTTATTTATTTATTTATTTATTTATTTATTTATTTATTTATTTATTTATTTATTTATTTATTTATTTATTTATTTATTTATTTATTTATTTATTTATTTATTTATTTATTTATTTATTTATTTATTTATTTATTTATTTATTTATTTATTTATTTATTTATTTATTTATTTATTTATTTATTTATTTATTTATTTATTTATTTATTTATTTATTTATTTATTTATTTATTTATTTATTTATTTATTTATTTATTTATTTATTTATTTATTTATTTATTTATTTATTTATTTATTTATTTATTTATTTATTTATTTATTTATTTATTTATTTATTTATTTATTTATTTATTTATTTATTTATTTATTTATTTATTTATTTATTTATTTATTTATTTATTTATTTATTTATTTATTTATTTATTTATTTATTTATTTATTTATTTATTTATTTATTTATTTATTTATTTATTTATTTATTTATTTATTTATTTATTTATTTATTTATTTATTTATTTATTTATTTATTTATTTATTTATTTATTTATTTATTTATTTATTTATTTATTTATTTATTTATTTATTTATTTATTTATTTATTTATTTATTTATTTATTTATTTATTTATTTATTTATTTATTTATTTATTTATTTATTTATTTATTTATTTATTTATTTATTTATTTATTTATTTATTTATTTATTTATTTATTTATTTATTTATTTATTTATTTATTTATTTATTTATTTATTTATTTATTTATTTATTTATTTATTTATTTATTTATTTATTTATTTATTTATTTATTTATTTATTTATTTATTTATTTATTTATTTATTTATTTATTTATTTATTTATTTATTTATTTATTTATTTATTTATTTATTTATTTATTTATTTATTTATTTATTTATTTATTTATTTATTTATTTATTTATTTATTTATTTATTTATTTATTTATTTATTTATTTATTTATTTATTTATTTATTTATTTATTTATTTATTTATTTATTTATTTATTTATTTATTTATTTATTTATTTATTTATTTATTTATTTATTTATTTATTTATTTATTTATTTATTTATTTATTTATTTATTTATTTATTTATTTATTTATTTATTTATTTATTTATTTATTTATTTATTTATTTATTTATTTATTTATTTAGAGCGCACGGGTCGGTGAGAGGTATTCGGTAGCAGTAGGCGGTCCCGTAAATAACCCGGCCCAATGCCATGGGCGCTTTAAAGGTGGTCACCAAAACCTTGAAGCGCACCGGAAGGCCACAGGTAGCCAGTGCAGTCTGCGCAGGATGGGTGTTATGCGGAGCCACGAGGGCTCCATCTATCACCAGCGCAGCCGCATTCTGGACTAACTGCAGCCTCCGGATGCCCTTCAAGGGAGCCCCATGTAGAGCATTGCAGTAATCCAGGCGGGGCGTCACGAGTGCGTGGTGACCGTGCATAGGGCATCCCGGTCCAGAAAGGCGCAACTGGCGTACCAGGCGAACCTGCAGTAATTCACTTAATAACCATGGCAAGGGTCATAAACTGGTGCAACTCACAACAACCACCTTAGTTAGCAACAGAAATTCCCAACTATGGTAATAAGTCAAGGATTACCTGTAGCTTCTCATCATCTCTAAATATAAGGGAATCCAGATATAACCATTTTCCTCTTTTAACTCTGAAATTGATCAAAGAAACCAACTTGATCAATCTTCCCTGAATGCTTAAGGATGTTACTTTTTAATCCCTTCAGAAAGAGCCCCAAGTTAGTTTTATGTTCATTTTTGTAGCCATAGGTCTTATAAAACTTTTAACAGATTTAAAGTTTAAAACAACAGATTTAATATATCCAATGAATAACTTTTGTCCTTTTGTTTATCCCTTCTAGAAAATCATTCCAGACCTTAGCAAAAATCTTTTGTATAGCTTTTCATCCATTTCCTGAGAGTTGTTCACCAGCTTTAGGGAATAAATCAAATCCATTTGTATATCTATATGTTTCTCCAGATATCACAGTTAAATCCCCAAATCCACAGTTAAATTCAAAGCAATTTCAAAATTATCAGCTGCAGCTTCTTCTTGATCTGTAACTTTATTACAACATGCTCGGTCCAGTTTATTGAGATTATCTGGTGGTGGTTGTTTTTTTTACAACAGATTGGCCAAAAATATACAGTCAGGTATAGAAATCTGCTCCATTCTTTATCCTGTGGCTCCCTCTAGTGTGCAGCCTTCAAGGTCTCCTCGTATCATAAAAATCCCAAAACAGACATTTTCTCATTTGTGAGATAATTATTTCTAATTAGTGTAAATCAAAGCTATAAAGGAAGTCCTCAACTTACAACAGTTCATTTAATGACCGTTCAAAGTTACAACGGCACTGAAAAAAGTGACTTATGACCATTTTTCAAAGTTATAACCGTTGCAGCATTCCCATGGCCAGGAAAATCAAAATTCAGATGCTTGGCAACTGTAAGGTGGTTAGAGTGTCCCGGGGTCATGTGATCATCTTTTGCAACCTTCTGACAAGCAAAGTCAATGAGGAAGCCAGATTCATTTAACAACCGTGTTAGTAGCTTAACAAATGCAGCGATTCACTTAATGACTGTGACAAGAAAGGTCGTAAAATGGGGCAAAATTTGCTTAACTGTTTCATTTAGCAACATAAATTTGTGGCCGTATGTCAAGGACTACCTGTACTTCCAAACAATCTGGACCCTTAATCCATTGTAACTTTTGAAATCTATATTTTGAGTACCCTTTTGCTGTATATTTCTTCATATATTTCAAAATCTAACTTGCATTGTTTTCCGCTAAGGAGGAAGAGACTTGATGAATACAGGAAAATCTTGTTGATCTGAAGAGTCTTAAACTCTCCAACAATAATAAAAAAAGGAAATCCAAACGTTGATTAAGAATCGAGGCTCAATCAAGGTTAATGTCCATAAAAGGTGGTGTTGCAGGATTGACCTTGGTGGAATCCTCTGAGTAGGCCCTGGTTCTGGTCTTTTGGAGAATTTGGCCCTTGACACGAAACCTGTTTCAGGTCTCGAATTAAAGGAACTTGCATGCCCTTTTGTCAGTGGCTGAATATTTCTTAAGCTTTTGTTCTGGAATGTTATCGTTACTATATATCTACTTCATCTAAATAAGGTAAAAATAAAAATAAAATAAAATGTAAATTAAAATCTGGGATCGCTTATGTATGAAAGGCAGTTTGTAAATGAAACATACAGATAAAAATCTTGTATTTTTCATCATGTTTCTTTAACAGCTACACTTTCCAAGAAAATGATACTTGTAAAAATTCAATTGAAGTGGAGGTTTTTCTACATTTTTCGCTGATTCCATCAGTAAGTAGACCAATAATCTGACAACTATTGATTACTTGGATTCTCCTAATTGATGAGTGCGCCATAAAATTCATTTTAGGAAGCCCTTTTAGATGGATTTCCAAAGCTGGCAGACTCTGGATGCATAATCCAGATGCAATTCTCAATATTTTTGCACTTTTGGATGATCTCTGGCGGGAGCGGGATGGGGGTAGTGCATTCATCCTTGCTCTATTTGACCTCTCGGCGGCTTTCGATACCATCGACCATGGTATTCTCCTGGAGCGGCTTCGGGGATATGAGTGGGAGGCCTTGTGCTATCCTGGTTCACTTCCTACCTCTGCAGCCGCTCTCAGTCTGTGCTGATAGGAGGGGAGAGATCCAGCCCTCACCCACTGCTATGTGGGGTGATACAGGGCTCGGTACTCTCTCCATTCCTGTTCAACATTTATATGAAGCCACTGGGTGAGATCATCCATCACCATGGACTGAGGTATCACCAATATGCTGATGATACTCAGCTGTATATCTCAGCCTGTGGTGAGTTAAGTGATGCCGTGTCCTCCCTCTGACAGTGCCTGGAGGCTGTTAGGGGTTGGATGGGGAGCAATGGGATGAAACTAAACCCTGGCAAGATTGAGTGGCTCTGGGTTTGGGGTTCGTTGGCTCAAGGAGAATTGCCATCTTTGGTCTTGGATGGGGTGGCACTACCCCAAACAGACCGTGTGCGTAATCTGCGGGGTCTCCTGGACTCATGACTCCTGCTCAAAGAGCAGGTGACAGTCGTGGCCAGGAGGGCCTTTGTACAACTGCGAGTTCTGTGCCAGTTACGCCCTTTCCTGGACCGGCAATCCCTACTCACAGTCACTCATGGCTCAGTCATTTCCCGTCTTGACTATTGTAATGTGCTCTTCATGGGGCTGGCCTTGAAGAGCATCCAGAAGCTCCAGTTGGTGCCAAATGTAGCGGCCCACACGGTTTTGTGCAGACCCCGGTGTGCACATATATCACCTCTCCTGCGGGAGCTGCATTGGCTGCTGATTTGCTTCCAGGTGCTGGTCGTCACCTATAAAGCCCTTTATGGCTTGGGACCAGGTTATCTGAGGGACTGCCGGTCACATCTACCTAACCCATTGGAGTGGAGAGGCAGGGAATGTTGCGGGTCCCATCCCCGAGAGATACCTGGTCGATATCTCTCTGAAGGGCTGGTAAAAAAGGGTCTTCTCCATGGTTGCTCCCTCTCTCTGGAGCATTATTCCCCCAGAGATTAGAATGGTCCCCACTCTAATTCTCTTCCAGAAGGCGCTGAAGACCTGATTCTGTCAGTGGGCTTGAGGAACCCAGTGCAGGATGGAGCCCATTAAATGGCTCATATGATCGGCTGTCACTGGGGCGGGAGGTGGGCTGTCAGGGGTGATTTTATTACATTAATGTATTTGATTCTTTATGATTTTACTGTTGGTTTTTTTGTAAACTTTTTATATTTTTTAGACACAGACAATACAAAAAATATCTTTTATGAAAAAAATATCTGCTAGGTACATGTCAAATCAAATTTGTTATTTTCCAACCCTCCTTCCATGCCTTCATCAATATATTTTCTCTCATTTTCCCTTTCCTTGTTTACAATCTTCTTAGAAATCTAACTGCCTTTTGCCCCCATCTTTAATCTTTATCTCTAATTATACTTCTTTTTCCCCCTTTTCAAACCCTTTTATTTCCCTTTGATATATGTTCTGTTATATCTTCCAATTAAACATCATCATAAATCATATTTTTGTGTAACAATAACAATTTGTAAATTATTTTGCATCATCCAGAGGAAAGAAATGGGAGAAGAGAACAAGCAAAAATTCAATTTAGAAAATTTTACAGAGTAGTTTTTCCAATATCATTATAACTAAAGATGTATCATAATCTTCAATTAACTTTTCTCATATTAAAATCCACACTCATTGCTTAAGTATTTTCTCCCCCCTTATCTTTTTCTCCTTCCTCCTCTTAAAATTCTTCCATCTTTTTATTTGTCCTGCATTTCCATCCACTCTCCTTTTCTTCCCTTTCCCCATTTTTGTCTTTTCTCCAGTAATCCCTAAATAATCTTTTGACTTTGTATTTTTTCCTCCCTTTTTGCCACTCTTTGCTCTTTTCTTCCTTTCTTCCTTCTTATTTTTGCCCAATCTTATTTGCAATATTTTTCTTTGTAAAGTTCTCATCTTCCTCTTAATAATTTCTTTTTTCTTATTACTAGTCCCAGTGTGACCTTCTAGTTTCTCTATACTATTTGCCTTTTTATTTTCCCCTTCATTATACATCTTATCTTTTCTCTCTTTAAACTCATTTGGATTTTCACCCTTATTTAAAAATTCAGCATCAACATTTTTTCTTTTGTCTTCCAGTCCTCTTTCTTGTTTCATGGTTTCTTTATGTGGTGTAGATTCTGGTGCTGTTCTAGCTTCCTCTGGTTCTTGTTTTCCATATGGTCTTGTAATTATTCCTTTTATTTCTTGTCTGAAAGTCATATGCATTTTTTGATTATTCCCTGTGCCATTCTGTATTTTCAAAATTGTATTTCTTTTTATCATCAAAGTCAAAGACAGATAGCACACAGGGAAAAACCTCCTTTTCGTTTTCTCACCAGTCTTATCTTTTCAGCAGAGGAATTTTCCACAAATGCTAGTCAGTGTAATTTCCCCTTCTGCCTGAGGGTGTCTTTTTAGAATTTACAACCTAATCAACAATTAACAAAAGTATCCATTTTGTTTCTTCTGTTTAAAACTGCCCTTTGTCCAATTCCAGTTTTTTATGTAATCCACTTAGTTCCAAATTACTTCAATTTAAAGTCATTGTCCAAATTTATTTAATTCCAATTTACAGTAGAAGAGGAAGATCAGGGAATTTCCATGTCTTTTCCAAGTATCCCGTCTTCTTCTTCCTTTCTTCCCCTTTCTTGTATTCCAATAATAGGTTTTAAAAGTCCCAAATTTTTCCAACTTTATTTAAAGGGTTTCTTTCTCTCCCGCCCTTTTTTTTGAGAGGTCTCCGCTTTAATTTAAAAGTTTCAGGTTTTCTCAGATCTTAGGGTAGTGTTTCTGTTTCTCTTAATTCTATAATTTTTGTATTCCTTCTTAGTTTAGCCGCTGTTCCACCGCCAATTTTTTTTTCTCAAATATCAAATACAGTATTCATGTGAGTTGGTGTTTGCTCACTCACCCAGCTTTGACACCTTGCTCAAATCACTGTACCTGTTCAAATTTGTTTCTGGTTGCCTCAGTCTTGGTAAAGGGAGGTGCCTCTCCATCTTCACCATCTCTACAGGACGGTTCCAGTCTGAAGACCCCTCAACAGCGGTTTTTCGGCCCGGGGAATTCGCAAAGCTCAGCGGAGCACGCTCTTCCCCGTCCGTCTCGCCGTGACACTTCCGGGTTCTCGGTTTTACTGTTTTTTAAATGTGGTTTTATATATTCTGTAAGCCGCCTTGAGTCGCCATGGGCAAATAGGCAGCAATATAAATCAAATAAATAAATAAATAAATAAATAAATATTCTCATCAAAAAAGATCTAGCTGCAGATGAGGAGAGCTGTTTTTTAATGAATTTCTATGTCTATTTATTTATTTGTATCCCACCTTTATTATTTTTACAAATAAGTCAAGATGGCAAACATATCCAATCCTTTCCCCCTCCTATTTTCCCCACAATGACAACCCTACCAGGTGGGTCGGGCTAAGAAAGGGGGACTGATCCTTTGTCAACCAGCTGGCTTTCATGGCTAAGGTAGGACTTAAACTCATGGCCTTCTACAGTTTAGCCTGATGCCTTAACCAAGCTGGCTCTCACATATGTAAATAGTGGATTGAAGATGGCTGCCTTTGGGACAAGGCAAAACTTGCATTTATCTACATGCTTCAGCGGCCCAAGAAGAAGCTTACAAAGGAGCATTTGGATGCTTGTGTTTACAAATGTGAAAAGCAGAGCTCTCCCACCCTACAGCAGATGCAGGAGAGAAATGATAATTGACTTATCAAAGCCCTTAATTCTCTCTCTATCCAAGACACTAGGCAAGATAATACTTATTCTACTGGGTAGATTTGGGAGGAATTTGCAGAATGAACGCTTGCTCAGAATTCTGACCTAGTTTTGATTTACGTGGCTGGTGAAACATGTATCAATCTCTGAATTGTTGGGTACCTTAATACTTTTTATATTGAAGATTTATTGATGCCTTCATTGTGGTTCATGATAGTTCTTCATAATATTAATCACATTTTTTTCTGATCCTGCAGGTTGTCATCATTTTGATCCTGACCTGTCTTGAAAAGAGAACAAAAAGATTCTGGTTTGATGACAGATATCCCAAATGTCCAAGACGTTGTGGGTTACTGCTGTGAGTTGGACAATACTTGCTGGCCATTCCCGAGTAGCAGTCTGTGACATACATGTTTGGGGACTCGTAGCCTTTTGGGAGCAGAAACTGCAGTTGCCTAAGCTGTCCTTTAGGCCCTTGACATAAAAAATAAAATGATTCAGTCAAATATCTCCAAAGCATATTTATATTTTGTGATGAAAAATAGTTTTAATCATTCCAAAGCAGATAATTTATTTATTTAGCAGGTAAAGGAAAACACTCTCTAAGGCAATTGTTGCCTCTAGTTTTGGTCTGACTCATATCAACCCTAGCCAGATGGGAAACCATCACTGGAACTAGCACATCTGAAGGATCATACTACACATTGCTTGCACCCATCCACAGCACAAAGAAGTGATAGAGACACTTTTTTTCTGCAATGTCCCTGGGTTGTTGCCTTTACTTACCACCAGTTCATCAGATGTAAGAAGAACTCTACTTTTTTTTACTTTTTTTCTTTTTTTTATTTGAAAAGTTTTACAAAAAGAAATAAATGTTCTAATATAAAAAGATCTCGCTGCAGATGAGGATAGCTGTTTTTTAATGAATGTCTATGTCTTATTTATTTATTTGTATCCCACCTTTATTATTTTTACAAATAAGTCAAGATGGCAAACATATCCAATCCTTTCCCCCTCCTATTTTCCCCACAATGACAACTCTACCAGGTGGGTTGGGTTAAGAAAGGGGGACTGATCCTTTGTCAACCAGCTGGCTTTCATGGCTAAGGTAGGACTTAAACTCATGGCCTTCTACTTTTTAGCCTGATGCTTTAACCAAGCTGGCTCTCACATATGTAAGTAGTGGATTGAAGATGGCTGCCTTTGGGACAAGGCAAAACTTGCATTTATCTACATGCTTCAGCGGCCCAAGAAGAAGCTTACAAAGGAGCATTTGGATGCTTGTGTTTACAAATGTAAATAATAATAATAATAATAAAAAAAACTAACATTCATACA
Source organism: Ahaetulla prasina (assembly GCF_028640845.1). Lineage (NCBI taxonomy): Eukaryota > Metazoa > Chordata > Lepidosauria > Squamata > Colubridae > Ahaetulla > Ahaetulla prasina. Next base: position 197,992,462 of record NC_080540.1, read on the forward strand.
TTAAATTTTTAAAGTCTAACACAATTATAATCCTTCTCTTTCGCATATCCTGACTTCCTCCTTTAAAATCAAAAATTACGTCCTTCATTCAAAGGCAGTCTATATCTCTTAGTCTGATATCTATTTTGAATATAGTCAATCCATTTCTTCCATTCGTTTAAATATTTTTCTTGAGTATTGTCTTTCAAAAAGGCTGAGATTTTGGCCATCTCCGCCAAATTAGAGACTTTCAATATCCATTCTTCTATTGTGGGTAGTTCTTTTTTCTTCCAGTACTGTCCAATCAGTAATCTTGCTGCTGTTATCAAGTTCAAAATCAATTTAGTATCAGTTACTGTATAATCCATCGTAATCCCTAAAAGGAAAAATTGTGGTTGAAACTTAATCATCTTCTTCAAAACATTCTGCATAATCCACCAAATTTTTATCCAGAAAGACTTAATTTTCTTACAAGTCCACCATACATGAAAATATGTAGCATCATCACAATTACATCTCCAACATTTCGCTTGCATATCTGGATACATACATGATAATTTCTTAGGATCTAAATGCCATCTATAAAACATCTTATAAAAATTTTCCCTTAAATTCTGCGCTTGCGTAAATTTAACATTTCTAACCCAAATTTTTCCCATGTTTCCAACATTATTGGTTCCTGAATATTCTGTGCCCATTTTATCATACAATCCTTTATTAAATCTCTTTCAGAATCTATTTCTATCAACACATTATACAATCTCTTTATATGCCCCTGGGTTTGATTTCTAATTTGTTTAACCAAATTTTCTTCATTTTGAATAATACCAATTTTCTGATCTTCTTTCCATCTAGCCTTTAACTGTCCATATTGAAACCAAGTATAATTCCTCCCTTCTTCTTTTAATGTATACAAAGATTTTAATTGTAAATTTTCCCCCTCATTATATAAAAGATCTTTATAAGTAATCAATTCTTGTTCCTGTTCTATATTTATATTCTCTACTGCGTGCCGAGGACTACCCATATAGGAATTTTATAATTTAACTTATAATAATACTTCTTCCAAACACGCAAAGAGCAATTCTCAACACATGATTCTTAAAAGCTTTATCTACTTTCTTATCATACAATAAATATGCATGCCAACCATATAATAAATCATAACCTTCTATATTCAAAATCCTTTCCTCCGTCAAATTAAACCAATCACTTATTACAGAGAACAACTGCTTCATAATACAGTTTTAAATTAGGCATTTTAATCCTCCTCTTTCCGTGTATCTTGCATTATTTTCATTTTGACTCTTGCTTTTTGCCTTCCCATATAAATTTATTAATTCCAATCTGCCATTCTTCCAAATTTTTATCTTTCTTAATTATTGGTATCATCTGAAACAAGAACAAGAATTTAGGCAAAACATTCATTTTATAGCTGCTATTCTCCCAACAAAGATAATTGTAATTTTTCCAAGTATTCATTTCCTTCTGAATTTTTTCCATAACACATCATAATTATTCTTATACAATTTCACATTTGATGAAGTAAGAAAACTCCTAAATATTTAACCTTTTTTACAATTTCAAATCCTGTTATTTCCTCTAACTTTTCTTTCTGATTCTTAGTCATGTTTTTTATAATCATTTTTTTTATTTTGATTCACTTTAAACCCTGAGACCTTTCCGTATTGATTAATTAATTCCAACAAATATACACTTGAGTTTATAGGATGAGTCAACATGATCTCCAAATCATCTGCAAATGCTCTCACTTTATATTCATGTCTTCTAATTCTAATACCCTCTATCTCCCTAAATTCTCTTATCTTATCCAATAAAGGCTCCAAGGACATAACAAACAATAAAGGTGATAAGGGACACCCCTGCCTCTTTCCTTTCGCAATTTTAAAACCATCTGTCAAATTAGCATTAATTATTATCTTATCTTATCCAATAAGGGCTCCAAGGACATAACAAACAATAAAGGTGATAAGGGACACCCCTGCCTCTTTCCTTTCGCAATTTTAAAACCATCTGTCAAACTAGCATTAATTATTATCTGAGCTGTTTGCTCTCCATAATTTCTTGTAAAACTATTTCCAAATTGCATTTTATCTGCTAATTTAAATAAAAACTCCCAATGCAATCGATCAAAAGCTTTCTCTGCATCCAAAAAAATAAACGCTGCTGGAATTTGATTTTTCTTTTCTAAATATTCTAATAAATTCACTATCTGCCTGACATTATTCCTAATTTGTCTGCCCTTTATAAATCCTGACTGATCAGTATGAATCCTTTGTTGTACAATTTCCATTAAACTATTTGCCATAATTTTCGCAAAAATCTTATAATCATTATTCAAGAGTGAAATCGGTCTATAATTCCCAGGCTTGGTACAATCCTGATCCTCCTTTGGTATCAATGAAATAAAAGTGGTTCTCCATGATGGGGGCACTCCTCCCGCCATCTGTATCTGATTAAATAACTCCTTAAGTGGACCTACTATCTCATTCTGTAAATTTTTATAATATATTGCTGTAAGTCCATCTGTTCCCGGAGATTTACCTAATTTTAATTGCTTTATTCCCAAAATAATTTCTTCAGAAGTTATAGGCCGATTCAACTCTTCCCTTTGTTCATTAGTTAAACCTTTAACCTTATATTCTTTCAAGTAATTATCAATATCCATATTCAATATTATATCTCTAGCATATAAATTTGTATAATATTCCAAGAAAGCTTTTTTAATTTTACCCTGTTGAAATCTCTCTTTACCTTTGTATTCTATTCTTTCTATATTATGTGCTTTCTGTCTTTTCCTTAACATATAAGCCAACCACCTCCCTGATTTATTGGCATTACAAAAAGTATTATGTTTAGCATATTGTATATTGGTTGCCACCTGATCTGCCATTAACATATTAAATTGATTCTGTAATATCTTTATTGCATCATTAATTTTTGAATTACGTGGATTATATACCAGTAATTGTTGTTTCCTCTGAATTTCCTCTTCTAAATCCCTACGCTGTTTTTGTAGTTTTCTCCTCTGTCTACTATTAATATATATCAAAATTCCTCTCATATAGGCCTTACTGGCATCCCACACCATTTCTATCAAAGTTTCCTTATTCAAATTATAATCAAAAAATTATTTCATTTGTTTTTTACATTGATTTACATTATCCTCATATCTAAACAAATTTTCATTTATTTTCCATGATCATCTTCCTCCTTCATATTGCAACTCCATCCATACGATCAGTTAAACACCTTGGAAATATCTTTGTTTTCTTAACCCTAGAAAGCAAGTCATTGGTAATTAATATAAAATCAATACATGAAAAAGATTGATGCCTATCCGAAAAATAAGTATACTCTCTGTCATCAAAATTCTGCATTCTCCAAATATCTCTCAACTCAAAATCTTCCATCAAATCAAAAAAGATTTAGGCAATTTTGCATGCGTAGGAATTTTCTTAGAAAGAGTTCTTTTATCTTTTCTAATATCCATTACACCATTCCAATCCCCTAATATAATAAATGTTTTATAGTCCCAAAGAGTCAATTTTTCATGTAACAGTTTATAAAAATGTTCTTGTTGTTGATTAGGTGCATATATGGCAATCACAAGTGTCTTTTTTCCTTCTAATATCAATTCAATAGCAATATATCTTTCTTGAGTGTCCGCTTCAATTAATTTAGCTGATATATTTTTCTTCAAATATATAACTATACTATTTTTCTTATTCGAAGCAGAAAAAACAAAATGTTTACCTAATTTCGAATTAATCAAATATTTCTGATCTGATAATTTTATATGTGTCTCTTGCAAACATATCACATCGTTTTTAAATTGTTTCAAATAATGGAATATTTTTCTTCTTTTCTATGCTGAATTCAAACCATTAACATTCCATGTCAAAAATTTATTTGCCATCACTGGCCTCTTGAAGCTTCTGAGCAATTAGCTGAAGACTTTCACTCTTCGGCTTGGCTCCTCCCACAGCTTCAGTAGTAGAATCCCGTTCCTGTCTTTGAAGTCGTTCCTCTATCTCCTTATGCCTAATAGCTCCCTTGTCACTCTTTGTTCTTGAGGTTGTTCTTCAGCTTTGAAAAGGAGATGAGCACCGCCCCCTAGAGTTGAGAACGACTAGCACATATTGCGAAGGGAACTTTTACCTATAGTTATATTTTATAACAAGCATTGCCAGGAAATTCTATAATAGCCTTGTGGTTAACTTGATCTATATCAAGCACGTGAAATAAGGAGTCCGGGCAGTTAAATAAATATATAAGCTTATTGCAAGCTTAAGCTCTCTACAAAAATCCAAACTACTAACAAACCAAATTGGTGTTAGATAAGTGTGCTGTCCCGCGCTCTCACATGCACACACGTAACTGTGATTTAGTAGGCTTATTAATATTCCCCCACAACTCCTTTCACCAAAAACCCAGAACTGTTCAAATTAAGTCCAGCCACAAGGAGACCAATGCTACTCCACAGAACAATGCCAATTAGTCCACAAGGCGCTTGAAAGTTTCCCAATCAAAATAAACCCAACACAAAATTAAATCCACAATACAAGAGGGTTCACAAGGCAAGAAAAGTCCAGAGTTCACAAGGCATGATCCAAGTCAAGGCACGGTGTCAATTCAAAGCAAGGCAAGAATCACAACGACCAGAAAACATACAACTAGGAAATGTTGTTCCCAGCATGACTTCCCTCTCTCTGTTGTGCTAAATAGCCATCTTCTGGTGCAGCCTATCAAGAAGGGCGAGGCTTTCTCATCACAAGTAATCTGGCTGACCTTCTCCGCTCCTGCCTTTTCTCTGCCCTCTGTGTTCTTGGATCAGGTGCAGCAGGCAGTTCTTCTTCCTCATGACTGACTGGCTCCAGCTGCATGTTTGTCCACTGGAATCCTCTGGGCTATCTTGCTGAAGCTGTGTTTGTGCTAAATCCCTCTCATATGGCTGCTTGGAACCATTAACCAACTCCCCTCTGGACATGCCTGGAACTGCTGATATCTGGAGAGCTAACTGGGGAAGCATCCAGGGAGTTCAGGGCGTGGTAGACTTAGATCTCTCATGGGCACGAAGGGACTCAAGACCAATGATGCATTTGACCCTTCTTCCCTTGGGCACAGCCTGGTCATCTCCTACAATCCGTGCACATTTTGCACTCAACAGTATTGCCTGCTCAGCTAATGGTCATAATCTCTTCCTGTGAAATTAATCCTTTTCTTTTGGGAGACTTTCATCTAATTCCTCAGGCAGCAAAGATTAATTAATTTCAGCTACTCTGAAATTGTTTCAGGTTATAACACTGGTCTTAATGTTGAGGCTCTGTGATGAGAAAAACTATCTTGAGGCACACCAGACTGAATTTTTGAGGATTCATCTTGCTGCACCGTGAAGTTCTGCCAATGCCCTTCTTAGGTTATAAATTGGGGTGCCCAAAATTGAAGTTAGGTTAATGTTAAATTGCTGCTTAAAACTCCAGTTCTTCTCCTTGAGCTTACTCCCATTAATAATGGCTGTTGACTGCCACCTAGGCTGGAACAATCTCATCAAACACACACTGAGAACAATAGGGTTGCCATCAAAGTACATTAGATAGTTGAGATACCAACATGCCAAACATAGACTCCCATAGAAACTACAAGCAGTCCTCACTTAACAACAGTAATTGGGACTGAATATTTGCCATTTGTGACCCGCTAGCATCCCCAGGGGCTTTGCTTTTGAAAGCCAACAGGGAAGGTCACAAAAGCACAGGATGACCACAGGATGTTGCAGTGCATGTTGAGAGCAAGTTGCCAAGCACCTGAATCGTAATTCCATGATTGTGAGGATGTTGTGATGGCCACAACTTTGATGGCCAATCATCTAATTTGTTCAGTGCTGTCATAATTTTGAACAGTTGCTAAATAAATAGTTGTGAAGTAAAGACTACTCGTAAATGATATCAAAATTCATATTGAAGTAAATAGTTTAGCAAAACAGGGCAAAGGGTTCCTGGGGAATGACCAATTAACTGTTGACATTTCCCAAACTAAGGAAAGTTTTCTTCTGCACTACAGTATGTTTAATAACCTCTCTTTGGCATTACTGCAAGGAAGATACTTTAAGACTCCCCTGGAAAAATGTGTCTGCTCTTCTGCAATTGGAGACATTGAAGTAAGGCCAGTATTTTATTATACTATAGTATTTGCAGGGATATCCAAAATGTTCACCTTCTGCTTTCTTTCAACAATGCAGATGAGCATAACTCAGATGGTAGGAAATACTGTGAAGTAGCAGAAAAGATGAGAGACCAGTTATTGCAAAGTCTCCCACGATTATAATCCAGTATTATCCATTCCAATGTTTTTATTAGATGATATTATCACATCCAGAAGCCTGAGGGTTCTTAAAAAGATTTCCACTCATTCTGTCCTTGATTTCCATTGCTGCCATCTTGGCTTTTGTTTTAAGGTCTATTTCCATGACACTTTCCTAAGGTCTCAGTTAAAAGCATAAGAAATGTGTTAAGTCCCTCGATGTGCTCTGAATAACAATTCAACCAGGCACATTGCATTATTTGCAGTGGTCTAACCATGCTCTTAGTCCATTATATGCAATAGCAGAAATAAACTTGGGATTAATACTATGTGTCCAATTTGGATTTTTTAGTCCCTAAAAATAAACACACACTTATATGCATATATGTTAGGTTTGTAATTCCTGGTTTGTAAAGACACTTTATTTACAATATAGGAGAAAGATTCTTTTACGGAAGAACACCAGTTGCAGTATGTTCAACAGCTGCTGAGAAAGCCTGTGCTTGGGTGAGGAGGCATTTTTTCTTTGATGTATTCTGATAATTCTTTTTTCTTTTTTCCAGTGTCAGGTACTAGGCTAATACTAATATGAGCAAAATCCTAATATGAGCTCACATTCCATAAAATGATAGGATTAGCTGAAAAGCATCTGGAATCTCATGAATTCCTAATGGTTAACCGTGACTTAAGGTTTGACTGAGTATAGCCATCAGATGCATTTATGCTTGTGAGAATATGGACTGTACTGCTGAAAAGCTTACCCTAGAATAAACATGTTAACCTTTGAACCCTTGGGATCCTCAGTAAAATCTATAGTATCTTGCTGGCAAAGTGACATGTCTTGATGCTTTGATTCTTGGTGACATTCTGATGAAGAGAGAAATATTTTGACAATGCTGTTTATAGGTAGTCCTCAATTAATGACAATAATTGGGACTGAAATCATCCCTGAGTCATGTGGTTGTCAAGCATGATATCATGTGATTACATTGCTGAGCAATAACAATCCAGCACTCCCCATTGCCAGCATTAAATGTGGTTATTAAGTGAGTCCCAAAAGGATCAAAATTAGACCAGCAGCAAGTAAGTGGGGTGGCTTTTGGTGGGACGGTGAGTATATAGGAGTGGCCTGAAGGGGAGGATGTGAGTTACCAGATCAACCTGCAACCTTCCCTACCAGCTTCCTCATTGACTTTGCTTATGGGAAGCTGGCAGGGAAGTTCACAAATGGAGATAACTGCAAAAGTAGTTTGGGGGGGAAAAGAGCATTGATCACCCATATCCTGTCATCGTTTTTGTTATTATTCATATATTCTTATCATCTACAATTCATAGAGGGATAAAAGCCCTCACAATAAGGGTTCTGTTCATAGAACTAAGCAAAGTAGAGAGTTTCACATTTAGAGAAAGAAAGGAAATTGCCTTTTTTCTATCACATGCAAAGCAGCTTTCGAGAATGACCTGATTTTTTTTGTTACTTAACACCCCTATATTTTTATCTGCCAACAGGAATCCCCAGAAAAACTGGTTTCAGAGAAAGTTATATCAATGGGACCCCTACTTTAAATTCCCCAGCAGAATAATCAGCACAATTGTCGTTATGTTCCTATGTCTTTACATGGTAAGGCAAGGCAGTGCATGATGCTTTCAGGAAGGAAGTCACTGCTGCTTTTGGTCCAATCAAATCATCTTTGAACTGAAAGGATTCTGGGCATCAGCTGTTATCTGTAGTCCAAAGAACAGGCATTGATCATTGAAGCTATAGTCTCTCCTCTTGTTCTTTCCAAGTGAAGCTACTGTATATGTTATTCATATGAATTGTACCTATTTTGACTCAAGGGCTTAACTGATTCTGGGAGAGTACAATGGGACCTGCACCAACAGCTGATGGAGCCAGAGTCTTAGGGAGGAGGACCCTCAACACCTTCATGTGCTCTTTGAAACATGTATTTGAGACACACTCACATGCAATTTAATTCCCTCTCACCAATTAGGCTTTAAAATAGCCTGTATATATGTGAATATTTTTAAAGGCAAGAGAATGAACTCCTGGAAATAGAAGAATGTTTTTTATTAAAGGAAATATCAATTAGAAATTAGTTTCTAGACAAATTGTCACATAGCTTTAATCTAGGATTGTAGTAGTCATACGCAATGCTATTTGTCACAGATTAAGTTCATCCATCAAGCCAGGCAACATTTGTTTTAAACGTGCTTTGCTAAATAACCATAGTTCTTGTATCTGATAATCACAGTTAGTTGGCTTTATGTAACCGTTAAGACAAAAATATATCTTAATGTTATATCTTGTATTAATATAAGCTATGGGAACACATATAGAACATATAGAAAGATGCTGGGAAAGATTGAGGGCAAAAGAAGAAGGGGACAACAGAGAACGAGGTGGTTGGATGGAGTCACTGAAGCAGTAGGCATGAATTTAAATGGACTCCAGAGGATGATAGAAGACAGGAAGGCCTGGAGGAATGTTGTCCATGGGGTCGCGATGGGTCGGACACGACTTCGGAATTATCAACAACAACAACAACATGGGAACACAACAAAGCCAAGTTATTTACTGTACTTGAAGTAGCATAGAAACAATTCCTATATAAAGATTCTGCCTGCCCACCAACCAGGATATTCTGGGGAGAAGCAGTAATTATGATCCTCAATTAGCTTGTGTTGTCACATCTTTTCCTGTCCTTGGTCAGGTTATATGGTAGAAATAAGGCAAAGGGAAAAATCCCTCCCCCTTTCTGCTAATTGTGGACTAGAAGGGCAGATTGAGATTATCTAGAGAGACAGGTCTCATGACATGTACAAAAAAATTAACACCAAAAATATCTTTGTAAACTAGTGTTTACAAATACTTATTTATAAAAAATAAGCATTAGAGTTGAAGAAAGGATTAGGCTTCAAGAAGGGAAGTATGAACAAAGGAACATTTACTCTTAATCAGCAAAGGAAATTCCATCTAAAATGATGATTGGTGAATCCTGAGAAGAAGCTAACTTTGCATGAGTTGCCCTGAGCAAATACAAAATAAAATCAAGACTGATGACACTATATCAAGTTAATCATTACTTTTAGAAATCTGCAAAGGTTGGATCCCTTCCTGTGATCTGTGAAAAACAGGGTGGAGGATCTATATTATATTATATTTTATATAATATTAGATACGTTTCTTTCTTTGCCCATAATGAATCTGTGCTTCTGGGAGGAATATATCTATATCTAATCTATATATCAAATCTCCAGAAAATTCCTCCCTTGCTATTTAACCTTTAACTTTAATTGAGGTATTTAGCAAAAGGATCTCCCCCAATTTAAATTACTGTAGGTGTGAAGGTCTACAGGTCAATTGTGAATGCATTCTGACCTAATGGGAATCCCTACAGGTATCTATTATTATCTTATATTGTCCTATAATTTTCACTTCAGACTTTTTAATCCATCAATATCTTTTCATTTCTCTCCCAGTTTATTGTGACAGAATATATTGCTATCAATTTAATTTTGAAGATGCTCAAAGTAGTTCTTCAGTTCTTAAGAAGTATTCCAGATTCGGAAAATGAACCATGGATCCAAAGCTTTGAAGAGTTTATTCATATCTTTGAAGGTAAAGGCATAGTATTTTGTGAATATGTATGCATTACATTTTCCTGAGTGGTATAGTGTACCAGTTGCATTGAAAAAGAGAATGACAGACTTCTAATAATGTAGTCCCTAAACAAAAACCTGATAGTGCTTGAAGAAAAAACAACAGCCATTTTTTTAAAATTTGAATTTATATCCCGCTCTTCTCCGAAGACTCAGGGCGGCTTACATTGTGTAAGGCAATAGCTCTTCTACACCCATTTTTTCTTTCCTTAATGTGAGGAGGAGGAGCTAGATTGCAAAATGCCCTTTCTGAAGGGCTAGAACTTCAAATCTCTAAAATTGAATTTGAAGAAAAGAAACTTCTCCTTTGTGCAGAATCATCTTCCTTATTGGAACCCAGCATGGTTTACAAATACTTATTTATAAAAAATAAGCATTAGAGTTGAAGAAAGGATTAGGCTTCAAAAAGGGAAGTATGAACAAAGGAACATTTACTCTTAATCAGCAAAGGAAAGTCCATCTAAAATGATGATTGGTGAACCCTGAGAAGAAGCTAACTTTGCATGAGTTGTCCTGAGCAAATACAAAATAAAATCAAGACTGATGACACTATATCAAGTTACTCATTACTTTTAGAAGTCTGCTAAGGTTTGGATCCTTTCCTGTGATCTGGGAAAAACGGGGTGGAGGATCTATATTATATTATATTTTATATAATTTTAGATATGTTTCTTTGCCCATAATGAATCTGTGCTTCTGGGAGGAATATATCTATATCTAATCTATATATCAAATCTCCAGAAAATTCCTCCCTTGCTATTTAACCTTTAATCTTAATTGAGGGATTTAGCAAAAGGATCTCCCCCAATTTAAATTACTGTAGGTGTGAAGGTCTACAGGTCAATTGTGAATGCATTCTGACATAATGGGAATCCCTACAGGTATCTATTATTATCTTATATTGTCCTTTAAGTTTCACTTCAGACTTTTTAATCCATCAATATCTTTTCATTTCTCTCCCAGTTTATTGTGACAGAATATATTATTGTCAATTTAATTTTGAAGATGCTCAAAGTAGTTCTTCAGTTCTTAAGAAATATTCCGGATTCAGAAAATGAACCATGGATCCAAAGCTTTGAAGAGTTTATTCATATCTTTGAAGGTAAAGGCATAGTATTTTGCGAATATATATGCATTACATTTTCCTGAGTGGTATAGTGTACCAGTTGCATAGAAAAAGAGAATGACAAACTTCTAATAATGTAGTCCCTAAACAAAAACCTGATAGTGCTTGAAGAAAAAACAACAGCCATTTTTTTAAAATTTGAATTTATATCCCGCTCTTCTCCGAAGACTCAGGGCGGCTTACATTGTGTAAGGCAATAGCTCTTCTACACCCATTTTTTCTTTCCTTAATGAGAGGAGGAGCAGCTAGATTGCAAAATGCCCTTTCTGAAGGGCTAGAACTTCAAATCTCTAAAATTGAATTTGAAGAAAAGAAACTTCTTTGTGCAGAATCATCTTCCTTATTGGAACCCAGCATGGTTTACTAAGCCAAATAAGGTAAAAGGGAAAGGCCACCATTTCTTTAGTAGAGTAGAAAACTCACTGTCATCCAATGACTTCTCAGGAGGAGATGTTATATTCTCCATTGGCCCTCCTTCCCAGAGGCTGCAGTTGATGATCAGGTAGACTATGTTACACAATCATTATTTCTAAGTGTGTGTGTTTTTGTATAAAATGTGAATGTCATACAAATAAGTTCATAGTCCTATACTCTGGTTAGAGATAGACAGCCCCCCAACTATAAGATTAATTTCTCTCCTAAAATTTTCCCTTCCAGATTTCCTACTGTAAGAGCATTTTCTAGCTGGAAGATAGAGGATGAATTCTTTTTTTCAATATTCATGATAGCAGGGAATGATTAAAATGTACATACAGTATTTTAAGATGAATGGCAATTATATTAAAAAGGTTGTGGGATGAAAGCATGAAGATGGAGTATAGTGTGAGATAATTACTGGTACCAGAAATTTTTGCTGTTTAGGTGCAGCGTGGTTTTTTTTTGTCTAGCAAAATTCAATTTTCAACAGAACTATTTTCATCAGATTTCCTTGGTCTTTGAGGTCATAGATCCTTTTAATTTTCTCAGTTAGATAGCCCTATGTGGATGCAGTTCTGGGAGCAAACTATAATTGCCTTTTAAACCTTATGGCCATAATATTGACCTGAAAATGAGCTGTAACCTCTAGCTGATCAGGAGTCTTTTTTCCTTTAGCAGATTTCATTCCTTGCATCCCCTAAAAGACTAAGGTGTTTTTTTGGCCTTTCTAGCATGAGTAAGATATCTAGAAATGATTGCATCAGAAGAAGAAGAAGAGCAAATAAAGGTAACAGAAATGATAAGAGAGTAAGAATAATTCCCTGTTTTTAGCTTCACATGAAACCAGGTAAGGGAAGGCATGGTTTTGAGTAGCTTTGATTACAGGTAGTCCAAGACCAGTTACACTGGGCTTGGAAAAAGTGATTTGCAACCTGTACTCACACTCATGGCTGTCACATCACTCTTGCATTCACATGTTCATTATTCGGGTGCTTGGCACCTGACTCTCATTTATAACAGGTGGCAGAGTTCATGGTCATGGGATTGCAATTTGGGACCTTTTTTTGCATAAACTCCTAGGGAATAAAGTGGGTGAAGAACCTCTTGTCGATGCTTGCTTGCTTCTGGAATGTGTTGATTGACCTCTCTGGGATACAGAAAATGAACTGATAGCCATGGAACTGACCCAAGACATCTTTTCTTATATACATATTGTAAATGTACACTCTTGTCCATACATATTTTTCTAAAGAAAGTAAAAATAAAACAATTTAATCCTGTTTCTGGAATGTGTTGTTGTTTTTGTGTGAAGTTTTTTATTTTTTATTTTCTTATATACATATTGTAAATGTACACTCTTGTCCATACATATTTTTTCTAAAGAAAGTAAAAAAATAAAACAATTTAATCCTGTTTCTGGAATGTGTTGATTGACCTCTCTGGGATACAGAAAATGAACTGATAGCCATGGAACTGACCCAAGACATCTTTTCTTATTGTTCAGGCCTTTCCTTATTCTAGAGATTGATTAGGGAGTTTCAGGTTTAGAAAGTCACATTTACATTGTAGTGTAAACCAGGAGTCACTGAACTTGACAACATTAAGATTTGGAGACTTCAACTCTCAGAATTCCGCAGCCACCCATGCTGTTAAAATTAAAGTTGCCAAGTTTGGAGGCTCCTGGTTTAGACAAACGAGAAGACATATAAAAACATTTACTACAGCATTTACATTTAATATATTTGTTAGATTAATATTCTGTCATTCTTTAAGGAGTAGTTAGTGTTTTCTCCTTTTGACTTATTCCCCACACTGCAATCACATGAGAGATGACAGCTGGTCCATAGACACCAGTGAGTTTCTGCAGCTGAGTATGGACTTGGATTTGAATGTGTCCAGATTTACTCCAATAGCTGACAAACTACATCTGACTAGCTAGAGTTGTTCAGAATATTAGATATTTAGAGTTACTCTAAACATTAGCATTGATGAATAAAGCCCATATCTATAACTAGATAATGAAAAACAAAACATCATAACATTTCAAGATTATGAAAAGATGCAGGCATTAAGAAATTAATGAGTTTAACTATATCCCGATGTAAAAAGAAGAAACAAAAAGAAGAGAGATTAAAGAATGTTTATAGGGTATTTGGTAATTTTGTATTTTACCATGACGACTCCTGACTATGGTGAAGAGTATTTTGAGGGAATCATCTCTGAATTAAGATTCTGTTGTTTGTTTTACAGGAATTTGGATTGCTACTAATGTTATTGCTTCTATCACATGCATCGGATATGCATTTAACATCTTAGTCTGCTACAGGTACAGAAATCTTGTGTAGATGTAACATTGATGCTGTGATTAGGTGACTGAAAATATCTACGGTCTCATTAGCCTGGACCCTGTTGCCAGGTTTTGTAGAAAGCCATATATAGTACCATTTTTCACAGTGTTTCCCTTCTATTTACAAGAAGCTAATATATCAGCATAGCTAATAGTGAATATTGGTGGGTGTGGGGAAGAGCATTATGAAAACAGGAGGATTGTTCTACTTTCATTCAAGAACCAACCTTCATCTCCATGTTCTATGCAAAGTGTTTCATAATTGAAGCCTATTTGCTCAATTGTACATTTTCTCGTAATCAAGAAATTTAGAGTACATTTTATTTCTCATATTAATACATTTCTCAATGACCAGCTGAAGAATTAAAAAAAGAAAAATGCATCTTCTGCTTGGCACAAAATCTACATATGGTTCCCAAATATTACCAAATAATGGTCTATTTTACATTCAGAACTTCTAGTTACCCTTATGGACTTCATTAAGTCTCCAATCTTTCAACACAAATCATTCATATTTTTAATGAATTGCTTTTTTATAGATACAAATATATTTTATAGAAGTGTTTGTATTTGTGCATGTATATGTACATGTATGCATCCATACATATATGCATTTATATTTATATTTCTTTCCCTCCTAGGAAACAAATTAAACTGCTGAGGGCAGGCAAAAAGCACCTACTTGTGTCAGAATCTATGAAAGTGTCACCTTCTCTAAGTGTGGTGAGTTTTCAGCAATCAAAAAAGAACTTCTGATTGGGATTGTGGGAGCTTCTCTTAACTTCCTTTTTTTGTTTTTGTTGTGACTATAATTCTCAGGATTTTCAGTCTTTTCCAACACTTTTAGAATGGAGAAATGGTGAAAACAAGACAGTAAGCAAATAAAAGAAATGGCAAATAAAGAGACAATTGGATGAGTGCTTTTAGGCTTGGTGTAAAACTACAAATATGACAGGAATCTAAGAAAAGGCTGAAGTGTGCACGTGCCTGTACACACACACACACACGCATAGGGTTGCTGGGAATAAAGTACTTATGGAAGACAGAACAAAGTGAGCATAGAACTGTGATATGACTGGGTATCAAAAGATTCATCTTCAGTCTTGAAAAAAGATCTTAGGAAAGTTTTGACTGAGTAAAGTTAGTTTGACAAAAACCATGTTATAAGAGCTTAATACATACTGATATGCAACTCAAAGATACTACAAGATGCAGAAATGGGCTGCTGGGGGTTCGCAGGGGTTTGGGAGAATCTCTAGCTAAGATTCTGTTCAGTTCGGAGAAACCCCAAATCCCAGTCCTGGCTGGCCACGCCCACCCCACCCCTCCCCTCCCAGGAGTCCCCACATGGCCGGCTTTGGATTAAGTGCAGGATGTGCGCAGAGGCTTGGGGAGGGCGAAAAACGGGCCTACCAGAAGTTTGGGAAGGCCGGAAATGGGCCCGTTTCTGATCTCCAGAGGGCCTCTGGAGCCTGGGGAGGCCGTTTTGCCCTTCCAGAGGCTTGAGGAAAGCCTCTGAAGCCCAGGGAGGGCAGAAATGCCACCCCCCCACCATGCTGCAGAAGGTCGACTAGGCCAGGTCCACCATGGCCATGCCCACCCAGCAACCATGCAGAGAACCCCTTGCTAAAAAATTTTAAGCCCACCCCTTACAAGATGTACATATACTATAATTAGCCAGAACTGAAGGCCCCTCCTAAATGGAACGATGGAATAATCTGGCTCCATTATTGTTCTTCAGAAAATGTAAGATAGTTATCCATTTTTAAGGGATATGGGAAAACATCATCTTTCTTTTGAAAAGATCTTGGAAGTGGGAATATTTCAGAGATAGGCTGTTTTCCAGTTTTCTGCTAGATTGTACCAGTTCTCTCAGTGTAAACTTGTCCATTTTAGAAGGTTGCTTGGAGATTAATTCACTAGGTAGCTATTAATCAACTAAACATTTTAAACTTCTTTGTCCTCTTCCAACATCAAGTCCCTTTCTTCTAATGAATTTAATAACCCATAAATAAATAAACAGCTGTGTTTAATTGGTTTTCAAAAGAAAACATTCTTGAGCCAAGGTGTCAGGATAATGTCAAGAACAAATAAACAACAAGGCTATAGAAGAAGAGAAAACTAGCTTTCCTGCAGAGTGTCATTCATCCATATTTCATTGACCATCTTTTTCTTTTTGGGATTTCTTCTAATTTGAAATTTTATTTGGATAAAAATAAATGGGGAGAAAGAAGTTGGATCTGAGGATTCAGCACCTTATTTTCTTCCCCTCAGTCTGATCTAAGGCATTATGCTGTCAGAATTGCTTTCTGTTCTTATACAGATATAGTTCTATAGTTATACAAATATATCACTTAGATTTCCTCAAAATATTGTATATTTCTTTGTATGTTTGTGAATTCCTAACTGAGCTCTTCTGTTCTTTTTACACAAACAGGTAGCACTATCAAAGTTCATCTCGTTCCAAGTTGCATACATAATGTGGGGTATGTGAACAGCTGTCTTAAAAGGGTTAGAATAAGTTATTGGGGACTTCTAATTCTCCCCATTTGTTAACCAGTTGTAAATTTTCTTTTCTAGGATACCTAATCATGCATTTGGTGCAGTGGTTATTTGGAATGATATTTACATATATTTTGATTTTACCCATGATACGTGGCAAATGGATGGAGCTTTTCAGCAAATGGGGAACTGTGATGTAAGTGCCTGCAATCCCTGCCTTTCAGAATTACATAAACTGGAAATGTGAAGATTATCTGCATAATCAGCCCCTGTTGAACATTATCAAAGCCTAGAAGACAATCTGGCTGGATGGGATTGGGGAATTTTTGAGCAGTTACTCCATCATCCCCCGCATTGGCTGGATTACAAAGAAGGAATTTGTATATCCTCAAAAAAATATTTACAGAGCAGGTGATTCCTTATTCTGCTGCTCTGATCGCAAAAACATTGTAAGTCAGAAATGAGATGTTATATCATTTGAAATACCATTTGTCTGTTTGATAGGAAGAAATGCATAGTATGAACGACCTCAAAATCTGTGCCTTCATATATGCAGTTCTGCACTATGTTCATAGGATTCCACCTTTAATCTTTTTTTATACTTTTGAATTTGGAAATTGGATAGAATTGATTACCAAGGAATTCATAATGATGACCATAAAATTTTGGATCCCAGAGTAAGAGGATGGTAGCAAAACACAATCCTGTCAATATTATTTATATATATTTTTATTGGTTTAGCTTGGTTATAAAATGCAATATTGTTTTCTTTGTTTTCTATCTCTTAGCCTGACATTTGTCATTGTCCTAGTGATCAAGAAGATACAGGTGCTTGTAGGTGCCAGGTTTTTTCTCCAGCCAAAAATGTCACCGAGTGACAGTCAAAAACCTTTGGCTCTTGATAACAGGTCAGTGCTAGAGAGTGATATGCCTACTGCTATTCTGTGAATATAATTTTCTCCGTTGCACAGCACCTGGGTTTGATAGGCTTCCAGATAAACATCTTTTAGCAGTGTATTTTGGAAGGTATATACCGTAGTTCTGTGATATAATTCTACAGAACTACTGCTTTATAGTTCTGCAGGTGTTCTTTTCTTATTTTTAAGATGACTGTTCAGAAAAAAATATGAAATAAACAAGGGATACGAAAAGGATTCATATTTGCACAAATAAAAACCATATTTGGAAGTAATTACTCAGGGAAGCTAATGTAATTCAGCCTTTAATTTTGCCATTTGTTAGTCACTATGAGAACACCTTGGTGGGAAAAAGTTAAATGTTCACTGGGAATCAGTTAAGTACAAAAATACAGTTTCAGAAGAACTATGTGGCATTTATATTATGCTATTTTAATCTATAGAGAAAACAGATTCAAATGCTTTTTCATGTTGAATATTGCATGAAGAAAACTAGGGAAGATTCAACAATATAATTCTCCTCACTTCCGTTCTTTTTATCCTAGTCTTATCTGTTGATTAGTTTATCTTATTCTACTCAAAAATCTTTTAATATTGTGCCAATGTTGCAATTTATAGAATAATTTCAATTCAATGAAATTTGTTTATGCATCTGCATTAGATACAAGAATTTGTATTTCATTGGTGGGACTTGTAAATAAATCTTATTCCTCTTCTCATAGGCTCAGTAAAGTTTTGTAACTTTCTGCAATTTATTGTATTTCCTCAACTGAGCGCTAGGAAGAATTACTAAATTTTCCTTTTTGGTAAAACCCCATTGGGGATGTATCTGCCTCCAAATCCTAACACAGCACGTGATTTAATTCAAAAGATAGCTACTCCACCACCTCTGCCAGTTTCGCGATCGGACCAGTAAACGTGATATTCTCTTACTGTGATAATGGAGTCAGGGAGGGATGATTTTAGCCATGTGTCACAGACAAATATAATGTCAAATGTAGCAGTATTTAATAAGAGGAGGAGTTGAAGCATTTTGTTTACAATGCTTCTTGTGTTTATTAGTTTGCATTTAAGGTCAGTAGTGGTTGGTATTGAGGAAGTAAGGGGCGTGCATACCTTGTTTTGGATGACGGATGGTTGGATGTTCTGGATGATGGATGATTAGATGTTTTGGGCGATGGAGGGTTGAATGTTGGGTGATTGGTTGTAGGTTTTACTTTTTATTCAGTCAGTGTGGTAGTTGATGTATAGGTTAGATTCACCTTGGTCGGTTTCTTTTGAGTTCTGTGCAGAGTTCACGGGAGTGGATCCATTGTAGTAAGGATCGATCAGGCCATGATCGAAGTTTGCTGTGTTTGGGGTTGGATCTGGCAATTGAATTTATAGTATAAATGAACTTTTGTTTGCTTGCCTCATTTTTGCAAATGACTCTACAGAATCGTGGGGCCACTGAACTATCTCTATTCTTGTATTCTGGTCCATGTCTGGAGATTTCGATGATTTCGTCAGTGGAGATGGTTTTTGTATTATGGTTGCTAATGATGTTATGAATCTTTGTGATATCAGGTTCATTTGTGTTATCTAATCCAAATAAGATAGCATTTTGAAATTTTTGTTCTTGCTCAATGGCATCTTCGATGAGTATAGAAATGTTGTTTGGTTGGTTGGCAGATATTTGTGGTTTTGGTTATGGTTGAGGTAATGTTTGTTGAATTGGGGCAGGATTTTGATCTGTTGAGTTTTCAGTTTTCTGTGCAGTAATTTTTTCTCCCAAGATATGTAAAATGTGATTCTAAACATGGTAGTATACCTGCTTCTAAACTTGTTTCAATGGAGTTATGGTTATTTGCTGTGTCTTTATAGTTGTTTCTATGGTATGGACCCTATCAGACATGGCAATTAAGTTGTTGAATTTTGGCAAACAAGATGGACATAGATGGAGAAATGTAGGATATTCTTGTGGGAAATTGGCTACCTGTTTGTTTATTTTCAGGCAGGTGTGGTGGGCATATTTGGAACATAAACGGCATTTCTTGAATTCATCATATTCGATAGATTCATTACATTTATAGCATGTGCTGGAGTCGTTGGGGTCATTGCTGATAGTGATAACTTTAGTTTGTGGGTGTTTGGTGGTGGATTTTTTGGAGTTTTTGCCTGGCATGGTCAACGATCAGTCAATATTTGACAAAATTAGTCAATATCAATAATAAATCAATATCTAGCAAGTAATTAATCAGTAAACAAATTAATCAGTGTCAATAATAAACCAATCAATTACATAATTAATTAATAATTAATTAAGTAATGTCAATAATAAATTAATGTTTAAGAAATTAATCAATCAACAAATTTGTTGGTATTACTTGACCAGTTGAATAATTAATTAAATTTTTGATTTTGTTTGAATTTCTAGCTAGATTTCTTCCTGGTAATTTATTTATTTGTTATATTTATTTGCTGGTAATCAATGTCACACTAATCAATAACACCAATTTTTCAATATGATAGTCAATTAATCAATGCTGCACTAATCACAGTAATTACAGTTATAAAATAAATCAGTAATTAAAGTTATTCTTATCAATTAAACTAATATATTAGTTTACTGGCAATTAATCAAGTACTATCAATCTATTACAGTACATTAATCAATAGATCAGAATTATCTGTTTCTGCCTCCATAGTTGGAGAGTAAGCATGAGATTTCTCAGTGATAGCCTCTTGTTTTACAGGAGACTCTTCGTAAACTTCAGTTATTTTTTATTCTTCCATTCGGTGGTCGTGGGCTTAACTTCCTGTCTGATGAGACTGTTCCGCAGTATCATTCTTGGGGCCTGGCTGGTTGGACGGATAGATAGGCCAGTAATGCCAAAAGGCTATGAAGAATGTGATGCAGGTGAGCATTTGAAAGACCTTACAGAGAAGACCTCTTCTACTTTTACATAAGAGCACAAGCGTGCCTACCATTCCTGTTAGTTATTACATACTCATGCTTATATATAAGCTTATATATTGTATAGTTATTTCATGCTTATGCTTATATATACTGTGTGACAAAATAAACAAACAAACAAACAAACAAACAAACAGGATTTTCCACTCATTGGCATCTTTGTTTCAAGCCTTGGATGGAGTGGGTAGGACAAGAAGCTGCATTTAACATGCAAAAAAGAAATGAATACCCATGATTTTTCTGCAGGATATACAGTTTGGATTGGAATGCTTTTTCTGGACCACTATCACACAAATCCCATCCTTGTCTGCTTCTGCCAAATCCTTTGTGACAAACTCAAACAGAAAACCCTGTCTGCCGATTCATACTCCTCTGCGTATAAGCCATTGGAAATAGGTAAGCTTGAATCACAAGCCACATGGCCTTTTAGGACGTTAAGCAATATGTAAGATATAGGGCAGGTTAAAATAGAATCTTCACTTCTGGGGAAGAAGCTCTGAACATTGCAGATTATTTTCACCCCCTTCTTGAATGTGGGTTCCATAACTAAACATTTCCATTTCATCAACGGTTTGACCTTTTGCACAGGCTTCTATTATGAAGACAAAACTATGTCCATATACTTTATTAGAAGTTTCCATTTCAGGTATCTATGCTATGATGCTCACTGGATTTCAGGAATAGCTTTCTGAAGGTTATCTGCTCAGACATTTGTGACATCATCATCCCCCTAATTTTGTTTATCTGAGGGTGTAGCATTTCTTTGCAGGGTGGAGTTGTTTAGATAGTGAGATATAACACTTGTGCAAGGCTCTAGAGATGTTATGTCGATCTATCTCCTTTCTCCCCAAAGCTTTATCCTTTGTATTAAAAAAACCTTAAACTGAAATTCCCTCCTCCCCAAAAAAGAAATTCCAAAATGCATTAAGATCAATTCTTTGGCAGCAAGGGATGAACTGAAATACAATCCTTATGATACAGAGTCTCAGAACCTGCAGAACATACTGTACTCACTTGAGTATGTTGGTCAGTAATAAACAAGAAATTATCTGGGAAATGTTTATTTTATTTATGACATCCTGCCCTTTTAGTCTTACAAATAACTCATGACAGCAAACTCATCCCATCCACATTCCTCCTCTGATTCTCCCCATAACAGCAACCCTGTGAGGTGGGTTGGGCTGAGAGAGAATGGCCTCCTAAACATGGCAAAAATTAATAATTGTTTCTTATTCTAGTTCCCAGAGTGTCTAGCAAAGCCAGGACAAGATGGTTCCTGCTCTATACACTTCTGAACAACCCCAGTGTCCAAAAAATCCGGAAGCTAAAACCTCTCTCTTATTGAGTGGACTCATCAAATCTTTTTTCTTTTTGACAATCTGTGCTAAATATGCTAAGAGCATATGGTTGCCTCTGTGGTCAGCAACGACTGAGTATTTGATCCAAGTTGTGATCAGGAGGAGCTTGCTGACATATTCATTTGTTTCCTGAATGAACCCGTGCAGCATGGCTAGTATTTATTATGTCATTATGCTGTATATTCAGTCCTAGCACCATTATTGATAACTGCTGTGTGATTATTATATGTGCAAAAATGAAAAGATTCAGCACAAGCCACATTGGAGGAATGGTTGGCAAAGATGACAGAATTTGCAACGACAGCAAAATTAACTTCCTCAATTAGAGAAAAGACAATATCAACCCTTATTATTGACTGGAAACTCCCTATAGGGTTTTTTTGTTGCTTGAAACAGACAAAAAGAAATTGTAATTTATGGTTTTGATGATTAAAAATAGAGATAATGATAAAAAGAAAATTTTCTTTCCTTGTAACCATAGACTAAGCGGTAATTTTGTATTGGTGCTTGTAATTATTGTAAAGAAAATTGGAAGCCACTTCTGTTTCTTTTCATTTTTTGCACCTTTGGCTTCCTTCCTTCCTTCCTTCCTTCCTTCCTTCCTTCCTTCCTTCCTTCCTTCCTTCCTTCCTTCCTTCCTTCCGTCCTTTCCCTGCTCTCTTTTATAATTTATATTAATTCTTGTTAATTTTTTATCTTTGTCTTAAAATACCTAATAAAAATTATTTGCTTAATAGCTTGTGTGTATCCCCAAGTTGGAAATCGGGCTGGGATTTTGTTTAGCAGACTTTCCAGAGAATAGCAGTAGGAATTCTGGTTCTCCAAACCTGCTTTTAATGAATGTCACTGGGGGCTGCTTTCTGTTTGGTGTAGAATAAACATTTTGAACATCAGTTGACAGAATATTTTGGGGTGACAGGAAAGCAAATGTGTATCTCCATCTGTGTCCCTTCTCCAATTTTGCACCTTTAAATCCAAATTTCTCAGATCAACTGTTCAAGTCCCCAACTATGTCTCTAATACGTGTGAAACTGGAGACAGGCCTCATGAAAGTGCAATATGGATGACAGTACTGAACGTATGTTTTTCTCCTTGGCCTTCTCCATTAATTATGAGGAATGATTTTCAGTCCACATGGGAAAAGGCTGTGGCAACTAAAATCACAGCTTTGCTCTTCTCTTCAGGTCTTTTACTCAGCATGGGAGATGATCAAGCCAAAGCACTCATTAAACAGTATGTAGCAGATATAGAACGCCAATGCACTCTGCCTCCCTCATGGCACACTTAACTAACTACAAAGTACCTAAACACAAAAGGGCCTTTATTCTGGCACAATGGCCTACCTTCCCCTCAGGTGTCCTTGAAGGCCGATACAGGAAGGTCCCCTATCTAGAGAGACAGGCCTTTGTGATTCTGACCCTGTAGAAACAAGAGAATATCTCCAATTGCCAGAACTATAGAGACTTTCATACTAGGCTCATCTCGCCATTATTGCATAAAATACCCAAATTACATCTCGCTGTTACTTTCAGGCACTAACCCTTCTAACAATAAAACAGTGCTTAAAATCTGTCAGCTGACCTGTGCCATACACTAGTCTTAATGAACCTTTAGTTATTCAAAAGTGCTTTGTATTGTGATAGATTCAGTTTGCCGTATGCTAAATTGTATGCTCCCTCATATTGACCTAATATTTCTATCTCTCCCTTCAGATTTTTGAATCTTATTTTTATATATTTTAGCATTGTTTTTCTTTTCAATTAGATTTTGTTATATCCTTTATACTTTTTAATCTTGTGTACGCCATCCTCCTTCAGTATAAGTTCTATAAGATCTATGACTGTATTAAAGATTTGAACTTTGAAGGTGTAGGTGTGTATGCCATAATATGATTCTTATATACAGTAGCTCTTTGATGAAGCCATACAGCAGAATTGGGGAAATTCAATATGCCATTCAGATGCTGTTGAATATCAACCACAATCCTCTCCATAGACATGTCTAGTAATCATGGATAATGGAAGATGTCCTTCAGGAACGTCTTTAGAATTCAGAAACTTCCTGAATAGAGGTTATTTGCTGTGGTGGCCCAGTTGTTAGAATGCAGTATTACAGGCCACTTCTATTGATTGACTGCTACCTGCAGTTTGATTCTCACCGACTTAAGGTTGACTCAGCCTTATGCTGACTCTGTAAACAGCTTAGAGAGGGCTGTAAAGCAGTATATAAGTCTAAGTGCTATTGATATTGCCTTATACACTGTAAGCCGCCCTGAGTCTTCGGAGAAGGGCGGGATATAAATGTAAATAATAATAATAATAAAAAAAATTGCTAAAGGTCATGGATGACAAAGCCCAACTTACTGTACTCACGTTGACATTATCTTTGGATGGTATAAGAATAAGAGAGAAAATGCTGTTTAATACCAATATATGAGAAAAATGCCTTATTCCTGTCTCATTCATGTGCTGGGGCTGAAATAAAAACAAAATAGAGAAAGGAAGGAAGGAACAACAGTTCGACTTACAACAGTTCATTTAGTGACCATTCAAAGTTACAACGGCACTGAAAAGAGTGACTTATGACTGTTTTTCACACTTACAACTGCTGCAGCATCCCCATTGTCATGTGATCAAAATTCAGATGCTTGGCGACTGGTTCATATTTATGATGGTTGCAGTATCCCAGGATCATGTGATCAGTTTTTGTGAACTTCTGACAAAGCTAATGGGAAATCCCGATTCATTTAACAACCATGTAACTAAATTAACAAATGCAATGATTTACTCATCAACCGTGGCAAGAAAAGTCGTAAAATGGGGCAAACTCACTTAACGCGTTTCACTTAACAACATCCATTTTGGGCTCAATTGTGGCTGTAACTCGAGGACTTCCTGTATTTCTGTTGACCACATGTTTACAATAGGTAAATGGGCATTTTGGATTGATTTTGCTAATTTAAAAGAGTGTTCTTGAGAGGGATGTGATGAAGAGCAGGAGGGCATCTAATTCTGTATTCCAAATCTAATATTTTGCAGTTATTTTGTATTTATATTATATTGATATTCAATAAAAATTATTTAAAAATCAAGCTTTGTTTCTATTTCCTTTTGAAGGCTTGTACTTAGGCAGTCCTCCAACTTTGCTTCCCCTAAATATGGAACAGTTGGTGTAAACTCTTCCCGCCTATACGGTGCCAGCTGTGTCTTTCTATATAGGCTAATGGCCCACATCTAAGTGAGACTGAGACGTATGTATATTCTTGCAGGGTTCAGCTGTCATTGAGTGCTGAGTGGCATCATAGCAATATTTATCTTTTGGGAGGATGGATATTGTGTTTGAAAACCATCTAAGGTGTGTGAAGCCTTTTAGAAGGCTTATGCATCATTGTCCTTTCCCTTTTCTTCAAAAATGGGTGGGATTTTTTCTACAATTAGATGGTTTGCTTCTGAATGTCTATGGTCCAATCAGTGGAGTTTCTGAGACTGGAAAAAAAGCGGAGTTGGGAATTACATATCACTCAGGGTATTTCTTGCCCATGATGCAAAGTACCTGAATTTCACATAATATTATATTTATATTTTTTATCATGTCTAGTGGACTTGTAAAAAATCTAAGAAATTTTGGGTTCAAATACATAGAATGAGACGGAGTTGTAAGAGAAACGAAAAGTAAACACAAATGATATTGTTTTTATTTTCTTGAAAATTTCTTTAATAAAAACTATATACAAAAAACCGGATTGCATGAAGTGTTGTTCTGGAAAATCATTCTTATCAATTCACCTTGTGCTGTTCAAGTCTTACTGTTTTGCATTTCGCATGTTCTCTTGAACTTTTCTTCTGAACTTTGTACGCCTGTATTTTTCTGTGTAATGCCACTGAGTGGAAGCCTTTTTTTTAAACTTATAATAGTTAAATGTCTGTAGATACCTGGGAGTCTCTTCCAGTTGGTTAGCTTCTACACAATTTCCTCATTGTGCTCTTATGACAGGCAAATATTTAACTAAATGTTTGCTTTATGAGTAGCTAGTTCTGTTGGAATTAGAAACAGTCTTGGAGTTACCTCTGCAATCTCAGATCAACAGAAGGATTAAGAAAAGAACATGACACAAAGAAGACGTACACACTATATTGTTTCCTGGGGTTGCCTATAGAATTGCTTACATAACACCTACATCTCTTCTCAGCATGGCCATTATACCCTCTCTGGAAACATGGTAAGTTTTGAATACGAGAGATATAACCATGAAATTTGCTGAACTCACAATGCTATGTGGCAGGGGGGAGGGGAGTGGGTTGGAGAAGGGGGCATTTTTCAGGGATTATCATATGAGAGAATTAAAGGGGATGCTTAATTCTTAACTTGTTGTGGTTTTTTTTGGCTTTCCTCCCCTTAAAACAAACCCAGGGGAGCATTAGCAGCTGCATCTCGCCAATTGCAGAGGAACTATTTGACTTGACCCACAGGCTTGAAGCAGATTTGAGAACTAAGGGGAGTTTTAAGCACCAATTGCTCTCCCCTGTTTCTTCTATAGAACTCTTTTTCCATCACTTCCATGACTTAGGAGGCACTAGTTTGCTGGTGACATCTAGTGTGGGTTGCTTGCCAGAGATGTAAGAGACTGTCTATATTCTAAATTGCTTGACATATTATTTGAAGGCGTTGTAGCTTTTGCACGATATTTTTTTTAATTTTTATTTTTTTATTTGAATTTATATCCCGCCCTTCTCCAAAGACTCAAGAGCGGCTTACATTGTGTTAAGCAATAGTCTCATCCATTTGTATATTATATACAAAGTCAACTTTTATTGCCCCCAACAATCTGGGTCCTCATTTTACCTACCTTATAAAGGATGGAAGGCTGAGTCAACCTTGGGCCTTGTGGGACTTGAACTTGCAGTAATTGCAAGCAGCTGTGTTAATAACAGACTGCATTAGTCTGTTGAGCCACCAGAGGCCCATAATAATATTCCCATAATAATACTTTATTTTTGATAAAAAGCACATTGATTTTCAATTTCAAAAAGTTTAGCACATTTGAACAATACAGTAATTGAAGAGAACTTCCTAATTTGAAGAGAACTTCCTAATTTGAACAATACAGTAATTGAAGAGAACTTCCTAATCCTCTTTTGTAGTTTATGACTACTGCAAATTCCATCCATTTTTGCCCTATACATCATCCCTGCTTGATCCCTTCCTCACCAAACATACTTTGCTCATGTTTGATTGCAATTTAACTCTCTTGTTCAATTTTGACATGCTACCCCAAGTAGAATGCAAGTGTAATCCTACAGAAGAAATTTGTTCCCATCCTGTCCCATCTGCTGTGCTTTGTTAATGAAGACATGATGTTAGGAATAATGAATGGGAGGATGAACTAATTTGAGCATCCGGGTTAATTCTTCTCAGAATGAGATGGTTGCCTCAGGGCAAAACTTCTAATGGGGATATGAGAGATAGCGGTGGATACCTCTCTAGAGACCAACTTGGGGTTTCCTTACTTTCTTGGAGGACAGGATCTGAGTTGTACCCACTAAGTAGTGTATTGTCCTTAATGGTAGATGATGTCTTATCATTAAGGCTAAAGGAAGATTTAGTTTTAAGTATGGTTGACTTCCTTATGGGAAATGGCATCATCTTGGTTGTAGCTTCAGACTGAATGAAAAGGGCAGGCTATTTCTTCTGAATATGGTTAATAAGATTATTTCATGGACATAGTTCATGGAAGCACTGGTGCTGATGAGAGAATGTTGGACCAAGTCTGTGTTCAACCCGCTGAAGGTGAAAAGCTCAGAGGGTGTCCTGGGTGAATTTCTTGAGTTTCAGGGTAACCCATTTGTAGGTAGATACACAGAACTGTTATCCAATGGTGTTCTCTGTTTTTCATTTTCAGAAACTTGGAATGCTATATAGATTAGGATACAGGTAGTCCTGACATTCACAGTTGAGCCCAAAATTTCCATTGTTAAGCAAGACAATTGTTAAATGAGTTTTGCCCCATTTTACCACCTACCTTGCTACAGTTGTTAAGTGGATTCTTGCAGTTAAGTTAGTAACATGGGTGTTAAGTGAATCTGATTTCCCCATTAACTTTGCTTGTCAGAAGATTGCAAAAGATGATCACATGACCCCAGGACACTGCAATCATCATACATACATACCAATTGCCAAGTGACTGAATTTTGATGACGTGACCATAGGGATGCTGCATGTGGAAAAACAGACATAAGTCACTTTTTTCAATGCTGTTATAATTTGGGACAGTCACTAAATGAATGGTTGAAAGCTGAGGACTAACTCTAGATGGTATATTTTTGTAGATTGCAATCCCACCCTTCAAGTATAGAGTTTTGCATTGAGGGATTTTCTAGCCCTACCAGGTGATGCCAGATATAAAAGCTGAGCTCTTTTGCCTACAAATTACCACTATATTATTGTGCTTTGGCAGTTTCCCCTAACATGATAAAGAAGTTGAGCCAAGAAGACTGCACAGATACTTAGAATTGCATTTCTTTATTTGTCCCACAAAGGCATTTTCCCTTTTTTCTATTGGAAACTACAGTATTATTTAATCTACAGTATGTAGCTTTCAATTAAATATGTTGTTTGCATTTGTGTATTCTATGCAGTCAGTCCCCAAATGAAACCTATAACGAAACCTGTACAAGTCTAATAGATCTGGAGCCTGTTTTGCATTATTCACTTCTTCCATCAGTAAGTAAGATTATAAATAATTTACCATAATTTCGAGCAATATTCCTTGACTTCTTGGAACCCATGGATTTTCTTTTCTTCTTTTGTAGATTGCCATAATTGTGGTGCTGTCTTGTCTTGAAAAGAGAACCAGAAGAAATGTAATTGATGAAAAATGCCATCTCCTCAACAGGAGGTGTGGGGTTGTTGTGTAAGTCTGTAGAATTATTTTGCTTCAGTCTTCTTTATTTCCTCTTTTATTGCTTTCAGGTGTTGAGGGAGATACAGAATTCTGGCTCCTGCACTTTTGGCAGCCTCAACCATTGTTAGTTTATGTTGTTGTAGTGTGTCTTTGATATTGTGTCTCTCCATCATCTTCTGAGTCAGCCTTGTGTTCTTTGACCTTATCCTCTTTTTATGTATGCTTTGTTGTACGATATAGAATCCCACAACATCCTCTCCAGGTGAGCAAACTTCTTTATTTGCTGTTTTTATATGCAATTGAAGATTGGTTCTATGCCAATTCTTCCACTTATGGTCTCATTTTTCATTTACTTCAGTACCTGCATAATTATAGCATATTTTGGGCTAGAGCAGGGGTGACAAACTCAATTTCATTGAGAACCGCATCATGAGGGTGTTAGATCATGGGGGTAGGGCCTGTGTGGAGCGTAGCAAGGGTGGGCGTGGCCAGCTTGATGTCACTCGTGTTGGAGGGCGCCTGTGATGGCCAGAGCATTCTGCCAGCAAAAACAGGCTCATGAGCTTTGTTTTCGCTGTCAGAGGCACCGCTGGCCAGATCTGAGAACCCCTGGGCTAGAGAAGTGCGGGTAGCCTTTAGTATTATAGACAATTTCTAATTCTGAGTTAGAAGAATATAAGAGGAGCTGCCTTGCTGGACTGGAACATAAAGCTACCTAGAATCACAAGGAATAGAAAATATACAGATATAGGTCAATCAATCAATCAATCAATCAATCAGTCAATCAATCAGTCAATCAATTAATCAATCCCTACTGAGATCAACAAGTCTAGTCAAGTAGATGCTACAGATATCTAAAATTGGTAGCCATCTGGAAAAAGAGAGTCCCCTTGCCTACTACTGCAAGTTTTTTTTACTGTGAAATATTTCATTCCATGTAGACATTCTTCCTACACCTAATTGAATATTTAAATATGCAATTTTAATATCTTTTTTTTTCTTCACAGACCCTTAGATTTAATGGGTGTATGCAGCAGTCGGTGGGCAATGGGTTTTGCCTTTGGAGCTACAGCTAACAAAGTCATGATACTGTTTACAGATGGTTATTTCCCTCTGCGAGTGCTGCCACAATGGATTAAAGGTGAAAGATCCTATTAGAACATTTTAGCCTAAAGCCTAAATTACTTCCCTTCAGATTCTGATCTGTCCTCATTTCTGTGAGGTAATTTACAAAAAGGCATTGGGAATAAGGTAAGGAAACAGCCAAAATAAAAAATACAGCACAGTGGCTAGGTTAACCTGAGGCTACATTTAAATGTGTCATAAGACACAGTTAACTTACTTCTAACTTTTCTGTGTCACATTAATCTTTTCTCCTGATTCATCATCAATTTATTCTGCATTACCTTTGGGGATCCATTTAAGCAATATTCTTGTTTAAATGCATTTGCTGAATATTTGCAATTCAGTAAGAGGACATCTGGCAAACTTCTTCCAGATCAACACTCTTGAACTATTAATTATTAAATTGTATATACTATGCATCTCACTCTGAAAAGTGACTCTGGGTAGATAGAAAATTCTAGCTAGAACTAGAAAATTTACACCCAATTTAAGCATTCAGTTGTGCCAGTGTATTTTTAATTCTGGTACTAGAAATGTCCTGAATAATGAAGAGAAACAAATATGTCAAACTCTGGGCTTCAAGCTAAATACATAGCAGCCCTCAACTTAACATGATTCACTTAACAAATGCAGTGATTTGTTTAACAACTGTGGAAAAAAGATCATAAATGGAACACAACTCACTTACCAACTGTCTTGTGTAGCAACAGAAATGTTGGGCTCAACACTGCTTCTAAATTGGGCCTAGGACTAGGACCAGGTTAAATCAACCTGGTCCCTGCAGATTTGTTGAGAATGCAGCCATTTTGACTATGAATTCTGGAGTTTGCTATCCAGTTTAGCTGTGACAACCATCAGTGCCAGCACCAGGAAATGAGTTTAGCAACTGCCCACATTTTATTATTGAGCTATGGGTCTTCCTAAGACTGGACTTTAGTGCATTTATACTTGCCCATTATCTTCCCATTATGGGGATTTCATTATCCATTTTCTATCTTTTTACAGCCATTGCTATTCTCATCGGTGCCACAGAGGTGGGCCTTTCCTCCTATCCGTTCTTTGCTTGCCTTTCAACACCCATGCAGATCACTGGGCCCACACTTGGATTTCTTTACACAGCAGCTTGGTGAGCATCCTGAGAAATTGGTTTGATTTGTGCATAAAATGATGGGCATCAGAAGGGCAGTTGTGGGAGAACCTGATATAATGTCTGCCCCAGTGGTGGGATTCAGGCAATTCGTACCACTTCGGGAGAACTGGTTGTTAACTTTCTGAGCAGTTTGGTGAACTGGTTGTTGGAAGAAATTATTAGGGCAGAGAACCAGTTGTTAAATTATTTGAATCCCATCACTGGTCTGCCCACAGCTCAAATATACAGTATTTCCAGAAAGGGAATATGTTCAAATAGTTAAGAGTTTTAATTACTGTTCAGTTTTATTAGCCCAACTTAAAGAATTAAGGCCTTTGAACTCTGGTGCTGGAGAAGACTCCTGCGAGTCCCTTGGACTGCAAGGCGAACAAACAAGTCAGTCCTAGAGGAGATCAACCCTGACTGCTCTTTAGAAGGCCAGATCCTGAAGATGAAACTGAAATGCTTTGGCCACTTAATGAGAAGGAAGGACTTACTGGAGAAGACCTAATGCTGGGAAAGATTGAGGGCAAAAGAAGAAGGGGACGACAGAAAATGAGGTGGCTGGATAGAGTCATCGTAGCAGTAGGTGTGAGCTTAAATGGACTCCAGAGGTTGCTAGAGGATAGGAAGGCCTGGAGGAATGTTGTCCATGGGGTCGCGATGGGTCGGACACGACTTCGCAACTAACAACAACAACAACAATATCCTAGAAGGCTATCACAGTTTTTTTTCAGATTCAATTGTTAATCATGAACAATGCTAGTAAGTTTTCACCATTTCTTCCTAAAAGACTCATTTGTTTTTGAAGGCCCAGCACAGCTAACACCGGAATGCCATAGTTTGCTCTGTCCTACTAGACAGATATCGATCTGTTGAACACTGCAGCTAAAAAAAAATCAATTTCTTTAAATGCTTTACGAATACTAGAAGACATGACCGGACAAGAGGACAAGAGGAAGACAGAGCACTGAGAATGAGGCAGTGTAACACTTGAGAAGTATGGAAAAGAATTCTGAATGAAGGAATGTTTAGAGAAATGGATTCCCTCAGCCCTGTGAGAACCTAGGAGAAAAATCCCTGAAAAAAATAGACGGAGAGATCCCCATACAAAGAAATAACTCTGTGGCACAGATCATACAATAAGCTAGGCTGAAATGCAAGTGGCAAGCTTGTGCTTCAGTGTTTTTTACAAGATGAGCCCATCTGTTTATAATTGTTTATAATTCAATGTCTTGGGTGACTGCAGAAAATAGAGTAAAACAGAGGATCACAGATCAGTTAAGTATGTGTGGGAGTGTGACAGCTCATTATGGGAGGCATAGCTCTGTGCATAGCCTTAGCTTCACACATTTTCCTGCCAGAGGTCAAGCCACTGCAAGCTCCTTCTCTCTTTTTCTTTGTCCACAAGTCAAGGCAGAAAAGACATGTCATATTCTCTTGTTATCTCTGAGGACTTTAGATCCAGCAGCAATATCATATTTCCTCATAAGCAAATAAACACCTAGCAAACAATGAGTGTCACACTAGATGTTTTATCACTCATTTGCCAGTTTATCTAGTTTGGTCCTATGTTTTTATGATACATCAACACCCTCAGCTCACAGAGGAACACAGTTTAAAGTTGTCTGTAGCTGTTCCAATTTTAAAATCAGTTTTATTCCAGAAGATTGGAAATCTGTACCAAAAATTCAAGAATATTTCCAGAATGAGGCCAACTGGCAAAGAAAAGAAAGGCCTGGAAAAAACCAGGAGGAATGCCAGTTTGGCAACTTGATGGACAGATGTCAGTCTGTTTGAAAGCAGGAGGAATCGGGTGGTGTATCCTGGCCATGGAATGGCAGGGGTTTAGTGGGATGGGGTGGGGAACAGGATAGATGGATGAATAGATGGACAGTTAGGCAGAGAGAAAGACAGAAAAAGATCACCACAATAAAATGCTGCATAACAGTTAGCAGTTATAATGAATGGTCACACAGTTACTGTATTGTCAGTTTGCATAACCATTATAGCAAAAGTTGATGACACACTGAAAGCCCAGATATTATATTGGTTATCAAAGAGGTAATGGGATACTGTGAATTGTATTCCTACCTTAGGCATGAAAGCCAGCTGGGTGATCTTGAGCCAGTCATTTTCTCTCAACCAGCCCACCTCACAGAGTTGTTGTTGTGAGGAAAGTAGGAAGGGGAACATGAGCTGATATGTTTGCTGTCTTGAGTTATTTGTAAAAATAATAAAGGCGGATGCAAATAATAATATAATATAATAATAATAGAATAGAATAGAATAGAATAGAATAGAATAGAATAGAATATAATATAATATAATTATTATTATTATTATATTATATTATATTATATTATATTATATTATAATATAATATAATATAATATAATATAATATAATATAATATAATATAATATAATATAATATAATATAAAATTCTACCTGTCCTTTTTATATGGGTTACGTAGGTACCTCTCATTTCAGTCATATGAACCTTATGCACATTTATCAGCCAGTATATATATCAAACCTTACTCAGCCCAACTATGTAGAAAGGCAACAGCTAACTGGCAACTACAGAGGACCACACCAACCTGAAACAACCGTGTGACTCTCTGTTTATGCTGGATGGTGAAGAATAAGACATTTTCCCATCCCTTGAGGCTTCCATGAGTGGTAATGAAATAAGGAGAATTACCTCAGGATACCTTAACTTTACTCATTCATGAGCCATGAGATGAAGGCAAGGAAGTGTCATGAGAACACAACAA
This sequence comes from Ahaetulla prasina, assembly GCF_028640845.1. Taxonomy (NCBI): domain Eukaryota; kingdom Metazoa; phylum Chordata; class Lepidosauria; order Squamata; family Colubridae; genus Ahaetulla; species Ahaetulla prasina. Next base: position 198,025,986 of record NC_080540.1, read on the forward strand.
CAACAACAACTATGGAAAGATGTTGGCAGGGCATATTTGTAGGAATTCTCCCTCTGGTTATGTTTTAGTAGCAGTACTTGGTTATCTTACTTGCATCAGTTCCTTGGGCTTCTGTAGGCCCAGCCACTGATTCATTACTCTGCAGGCTTCCTTCCTTGAAGGGAAATACCCAACTCTTTTGCATTGCAGCATGTGAGTAACATAATGCTTTATTTCCCTTTCCTTGGGAGATGTAATTTGTAACTAGTTGCTGAGCAACGTTCTTAGAGAGATGCTCTGAGGAGCAGAGAGTTTCCATAGCATAGCTTTTCTATGTCCAATGAGACATCTTTTCCCTTGTCAGTTTTGTCTTTTACTTTGCATTGTTTACTCTTTCTTTCTATTTTTCATCTTTTTTTAATTTTATTTTGTCACAACACATCATAAACAGAAAAACATATATGTAAGCAAAAGTATGCAACAACTATATTAGTTTGATACAATGAAAGGGAACAATAGGACAGGAACAGTAGGCACTTTTGTGCTCTTATGCACGCCCCTTATAGTCCTCTTAGGAATGGGGTGAGGTCAATAGTAGACAGTTTTTGGTTGAAGTTTTTGGGATTTTGAGTAGAGACTATAGAGTCAGGTAGTGAGTTCCAAGCGTTAACAACTCTGTTACAAAAGTCATATTTTCTGCAATCAAGATTGAAGCGGTTAACGTTAAGTTTGAATCTATTGTTTGCTCTTGTATTATTGCGATTGAAGCTGAAGTAGTCTTTTACAGGAAGGATATTCCAATAGATGATTCTGTGTGTTAAACACAGGTCTTGTCAGAGTCGGTGGAGTTCTAAGTTTTCTAATCCCAGGATTTCAAGTCTGGTGGTATAAGGTATTTTGTTGTTTTCAGAATTAGTTTTTACTATTGCAACTGCAAGCTTTAATAAAATTATATATATATATATATATTTTAAAAAGTACCGGATAGGAGACTGACAGGGAACACCACCACTGGAGAGGAGATGGGGTGGTCCCCACCTCCCTCAGCAATAGAAAACAGGATTCTGGTTTTTTTGACAAGAAATCACTAGGAGTCAAGCTCATATTAAGAGAGCTTTAATGTACTTTTTATGTACATGAAAAACAAATTTCATAATGATAATTAGATTGCAGAATACACTCATAATGTTGGGGTGGTCTGCTTTTTAGGAAAGAGTATTTGTAGCTCAGGGTTGAAAAGTAGGTCCTTGGTGCTCTCTGAGGTTGGTTGTTTTCTTGCAGATGTTTCATGACCAAACTAGGTAACATCATCAGTGCTAGTAGGGAATGAGGTTTGCTCTCATTTTATATTCTAGTGGTGTGCTCTGTCAGGGTTGGTGGTTCCTTGATTGGCCTGTTGTTTACTGTTAGCTTCTTTGGCAGTTCCTTGAATGGGGTGTTGTTTGCTTTTTGATTGTTGGTCTAATGTTAATCTTGATGTTCATCTATTCTGGGTGTTGATTGCTGGTGAGGAGATGTTTTGGTCTTTTTGGTCTGCTTTTTTAACAAATTTAAACATAGATATTAAGTTGTATTAGTATTAAGAATTGTCATACTTTGCATTGCCTTGGAATAGACTGGTGTGAGGATTGACTCTTAAGAAATCTCCCTCCGCCACATCCAATGCTGGAGGAAATTGGATGCTGAGTCTAATTTTTGAGGTACTCCAAATAAATACAATCCTAAATCAGCCCAGCAATGAATAGCTTTAGATCTTCATATAAGGTGTTCTCAGATTCAAAGAAATGAGCTTTCTTTTTAGTGAGAGAAGCGTGGGGTATTTTTCAAGTATATGTTCCTCCACAAATGTTTTTTCCTTGCAAGGCAGAAATAAAAGAATTTCTTTCTTTTCCAGTTAAAAAGCATGGGGCAACAAATTAAAAGAAAGTAAAAATAGTTTTAAATTGATTCAGATGTAGTAGAAACCAGGTAATTAGACATTGTTCACTTTAATAATATAGTAGACTACAAGGAGCATCTCTTTGCAATGAAACTATGTTAGAAATAAGGGAAAATGAGTTTTGGAGCAGATAAATTGTTATACCACTGTTGGGTTGATTATTGCTACATAGACATGATATGGCATCGAAATAATAATAGGAAAAAAATCAAACTGCTTAAACATGTTTGCATTATAAATACGTTCAAAATATTGTGACATTTATAAAATAAGGTTATCAGGTCTGAAGCACATTTGGATGTTGTTAGAAGCAGCAGAGGTGGAGTAAATTCTTAATATTTTGTTTCCATCTAGTGGCAGTCTAGATTTTTGCAGCCCAGATCTGCTAGTTACTTCACCATGCCATAATAGGGCTTAAGCATAGCAAGTGTGGTATTATGTGTATAATTTAAGGTAGAATTATAGGAAATATTAAGAATGATGGGGATTACATAAAAATATAGACGGTGGAGATCCCTCAATTATTTGTTGCAGGTGACTGTAGATGGTTTGTGGGACTATTGGATTTCCACCTACACAATTACTTCAGTAAATAAAATCTCTGGAAGCATTATGTCTTGTACAGATGTATTATAGATCATTTCTGAGGAGTGGCATCTCTATTAAATGATGAAGGTGCCAAGTGATTGGGGATTATCTTGTTTGGATAATTCTCCCCCATCTCACATTTCATCTGACAGATTAGTGCTAATGGTGGATGCAAATTACTGTTGCTTCTTAACATTTAATAGCAAATGAGGCTCAGCAAATTCTTTATACTTTATGATGCATGGATATTAAGCATTTAGTTTTCAATCCCTTTGTCTTTTGAAGAACAGGTCAGAACTGGAATAGACTTTTCTCTCACTTTAACACAAAGGCTATTTTTGGTGACTGTGCATCTGTGTCCGACAATTGGAAAAATCCTGTCATTAATTCCTTCTATAAAGAGAATGCTAGAAAATGTGAAAACAAAAATTACAGAGGAATTAATTTAAGTTTTGGCAGAATTATGATAGAAAAGATAAAAAAGATAAAATAGAATTGCTTTAAGTTGGTCAAGGCTGCACAGTTCAGGTTTTGGTGTTCAACATATCCTTGAGAATAAATAAATAAGAAAATTCATGGTATATTAGTTGATATAAAGCAGGCATATGATAAAGTGAATAGGCTGGAATCATGAAACATTTTGTGAAAAAATGGAAAGATACAATGGAAGTAAATCATGTACGAGAATAAATGGGATACTAGTGAATAGTTGTAACACCGAACAGAAAACCTCTCTGGGGAAGTTGATTATGGATGTGACTGTGCATGCATCTTTGTATTTGAACAATGTCATGTTGATGATTCAGAGCCCAGATGATTTGCAGTAAACATTAGACACATTGTAAAATGAAACAAGGAGTGTGGAGCTAATATTTTTTCTGCTGATTGCATCTGACAGGCAAAATACAGAATACTGTTATACGTGAATTAAAAAAGAGATTTTACTCTGTGTGTCTTAATAGTCAGTTTATCAAACTAGGGCAACAGAAAAAAATGTAAGATGTGCAAACAATAGCAGAAAAGTAGTGCACAGTTTAAGGTTACTTATGGTGTGAAATACTTTGGCCACCTAATGAGAAGGAAGGACTCACTGGAGAATAGCCTAATGCTGGGAAAGATTGAGGGCAAAAGAAGAAGGGGACGCCAGAGAATGAGGTGGCTGGATGGAGTCACTGAAGCAGTAGGCATGAGCTTAAATGGACTCCAGAGGATGTTAGAGGACAGAAAGGCCTGGAGGAACGTTGTCCATGGGGTCGTGATGGGTCGGACAACACTTCGCAACTAACAACAAGAAAATGGTGTGAAAGAAATGAAAAGTTATTTATTTATTTTTACAGCATTTTTTTATACAAACTCTCGCAAGATTCAGCCAGACAATGACCATGTTTAAGGACATGCTTCTGAGAATTTTATCATGTAGAAGTGAGAGTTGGATATATTAAGAAAAACCTAAAATTGGGAATACGTACTCAAAACAATGGGAATATGTACTCAAGAGGGATGTGTAAAAAGGAAAAACAGAATCATGAATGAAGAATGCTGAATAAATATGGAGTGAATACAAAAGTAAGTGATGAATGAAACAAATGCATTGAGGTGCTTCACATAGAGGGAATGGAGGAGGATCATTCAGATGTAAGAAAAAAGAATGAATGAGTTGAAAAGAAAAAAAGTCATGGCTGGATGAAGCTGATGGAGGGGGAAGTTTAAAGAATAAAAAGCAGTATAGGATCAGGACATGGATAGAATGAAAACAAGATTTTCAAGGAGAGAAGGATATGGAGAGGTAACTAAGCAGTTTCTCATATATCTTGTCCATGCATTATTTTTACCCTCTATTTCTTATTTTTTCCTGCACATTGAAGAATAGCAAGTGGTGGGATGACTATGTATACAGGTATAAAAATACAAAATATATGCTCAGCTTGGGAGCAGCATCTAGCTAAAGTTTGGCTAATTCTGAAAAACTAAGTAAATTCAGGCCTGGTTAATAAGTGGGTTGGAGATTTCCAGGAAATATCAGGATTAAAGGCTTCAAATAATATCCTATAATAACGTTTTGGGCACTGGTTCCATGGAGAGAGGTTTTCCACGGATCGGAGGGGGCATGGTTTCATCTGTTGCCTGCCTCCTGCGGATGGGCCTTGTTTGCTTGTTTGCATGGCCCAGTTTCTGGCATGCTGCGGACCGGTGCCAGTCCACGGACTGGGGGGTTGGGGACCCCGTCCGAGAAAAAAGCAGTGGTCAACCACTTCCAATTAAATATTGCCAAGAAAACTATAGGAATATATACATGAAGTCACCAAAACTGAAGCTCAATTAGAATATGATACTTTTTATACATAATTATTATCACAGTGTATTTTCAAATACCGTACACTATTTTTTTTTCTACAGGACTTATTCATATGGGTATGGGTATGGGTGTGCGTATTTGTTGTATATTTTAAGGTATTATAGGACTCTTGATGATTTTGTTTTCCCCAAATTAACTCTCCCATCAATTGCTTTTTGGTAACAAAGGATGGGGGCGCAGTGGCTCAGAGGCTAGGACGTTGAGCTTGTCAATTGAAAGGTCGGCAGCTCAGCGGTTCGAATTTCTAGTGCTGCTGTGTAACGGGGTGAGCTCCCGTTACTTGTCCCAGCTTCTGCCAACCTAGCAGTTTCGAAAGCACGTAAAAATGCAAGTAGAAAAAATAGGGACCACCTTTGGTGGGAAGGTAACAGCGTTCCGTGTGCCTTTGGCATTGAGTCATGCTGGCCACATGACCACGGAGACGTATTCGGACAGCACTGGTTCTTTGGCTTTGAAACGGAGATGAACACCATCCCCTAGAGTTGGCAATGACTAGCACGTTTATGCGAGGGGAACCTTTACCTTTACCTAATAAAGGATACTACTGCCACTTCAGAGAGGTGGAGCCTCATGGATCCCTCTAATGCAGGGGTGAAATCTACTTACCTTTCATACCGGTTCGGAAGTGCTTACTTCACTTGTGCGTGTGCATCACATACACATGCGGATCCTCTGCACATGCGCAGAGGGTAAAAAACAGGTTCCTTCCTGGTTAAAACCAGGAAGTAACGATGACTGGGCAGGTGGGCGGAGCCTCGTGCTGCCATCGCTACCGGTTCTCCGAACCACCCGCCACCATTGCTACCAGATCAGCCGAACTGGTCTGAACTGGTAACATTTCACCCCTGCTCTGATGTTTAGGTGAAATGCCACAAAAATCAAAACCAATCAAAGATCAGAGGTCGACCGCGAGGGACCTCACTTGTGGGGTGCCGCAGGGGTCGATTCTCTCGCCCCTTCTGTTCAACATCTATATGAAGCCGTTGGGTGAGATCATCAGTGGCTTTGGGGTGAGATACCAGCTGTACGCTGATGACACCCAGCTGTACTTCTCCACCCCAGGCCACCCCAATGAAGCTGTTGAAGTGCTGTCCCGGTGTGTGGAAGCCATACGGGTCTGGATGGGGAGAAACAGGCTCAAGCTTAATCCCTCCAAGACGGAGTGGCTGTGGATGCCGGCACCCCGATTCAGTCAGCTGCAGCCGCGGCTGACTGTTGGAGGCGAGTTATTGGCCCCAAAGGATAGGGTGCGCAACTTAGGTGTCCTCCTGGATGAACGGCTGTCGTTTGAAGATCATTTGACGGCCGTCTCCAGGGGGGCCTTCCACCAGGTTCGCCTGGTTCGGCAGTTGCGCCCCTTCCTTGATCGGGATGCCTTGTGCACGGTCACTCATGCGCCGCTACCTCTCGCTTGGATTATTGTAATGCTCTCTACATGGGGCTCCCCTTGAAGTGCACTCGAGGCTTCAGTTAGTCCAGAATGCAGCTGCGCTGGTGATAGAGGAGCTCCGTAGCTCCCATATAACACCGCCTCCTGCGCAGACTGCACTGGCTGCCTGTGGCCTTTCGAGTGCACTTTAAGGTGCTGGTTACGACCTTTAAAGCGCCCATGGCTTAGGGCCTGGGTACTTACGGGACCGCCTGCTGTTACCACATGCCTCCCACCGACCCGCACGCCTCACAGAGAGGGACTTCTCAGGGTGCCGTCCGCCAAGCAATGTCGGCTGGCGGCCCCAGGAAGGTCCTTCTCTGTGGGGCTCCACACTCTGGAACGAACTTCCCCGGGTTTACGCCAAATACCTGACCTTCGGACATTCCGTCGCGAACTGAAGACACATCTTTTATTCGCTGGGCTGTCTTAAATTGAATTTTATCAAATTTTAAAATTTTATTAACTAATTTTAAATGGGGTTTTAGCTCACTGTATATTTTAAGGTATTATAGGACTCTTGATGATTTTGTTTTCCCCATGTTAACTCTCCCATCAATTGCTTTTTGGTAACAAAGGATGGGGGCGCAGTGGCTCAGAGGCTAGGACGTTGAGCTTGTCGATCGAAAGGTCGGCAGCTCAGCGGTTCGAATCTCTAGTGCTGCTGTGTAACGGGGTGACCTCCCGTTACTTGTCCCAGCTTCTGCCAACCTAGCAGTTTCGAAAGCACGTAAAAATGCAAGTAGAAAAAATAGGGACCACTTTGGTGGGAAGGTAACAGCGTTCCGTGTGCCTTTGGCATTGAGTCATGCCGGCCACATGACCACGGAGACGTCTTCGGACAGCGCTGGCTCTTTGGTTTTGAAACGGAGATGAACACCATCCCCTAGAGTCGGCAATGACTAGCACGTTTGTGCGAGGGGAACCTTTACCTTTACCTAATAAAGGATACTACTGCCACTTCAGAGAGGTGGAGCCTCATGGATCCCTCTAATGCAGGGGTGAAATCTACTTACCTTCCATACCGGTTCGGAAGTGCTTACTTCACTTGTGCGTGTGCATCACATACACATGCGGATCCTCTGCACATGCGCAGAGGGTAAAAAACAGGTTCCTTCCTGGTTAAAACCAGGAAGTAACGATGACTGGGCAGGTGGGTGGAGCCTCGTGCTGCCATTGCTACCGGTTCTCCGAACCACCCGCCACCATTGCTACCAGATCAGCCGAACTGGTCTGAACTGGTAACATTTCACCCCTGCTCTGATGTTTAGGTGAAATGCCACAAAAATGAAAACCAATCAAAGATCATGGATTGCACCACTGAAATTGGGGATCCTGCGTTTTTCCGTATTCCTATGATATAAGTACCTGGATCTGAGGAGTATGAATTTTCTTCAATCTTACTGATAGATCACAGGTTGCAACATAGATGCGGCTAAACTTAATATTTTAATTTAATTTAATTTTAATTTAATTTATTTACATTTATACCCCGCCCTTCTCCGAAGACTCAGGGCGGCTTACACTATGTTAAGCAATAGTCTTCATCCTATTTGTATATTATATACAAAGTCAACTTATTGCCCCCAACAATCTGGGTCCTCATTTTACCTACCTTATAAAGGATGGAAGGCTGAGTCAACCTTGGCCCTGGTGGGACAATTATTGAACCTGCAATAATTGCAGGCAGCTGTTGTTAATAACAGACTGTTTAGCAGTCTGTTTTTGTTTCTTACTCCTGCTACCCCCCATTAACTAAAAGATTAGGAAAAAAATCTGAATGTTCTAAGAAGCTGATTAATTCTTAATCTCATCCCATGATTGGTGCTGGTCAGTTTCTATCGCTACATAAGGTTCTGATGAAACACATGTAATTAAGTCTAATTTCAGGACTTCATAACTATATTTATTTGTTTGTTTGTTTTGGCAGGTTTGTAATTATGGCTATGCACATTGGACAGTGCCCACATGGAGAAGTTAGTATGTACCTATTTAATAAAAGTGCAAAATGTGGATCACTCTCTCTCTCTCTCTCTCATATCTCTCTCATTCTGTCTCTGTTTTGCTCTCATCTGTCAACTGTCATTCATCTATACTATCTATCTATCTATCTATCTATCTATCTATCTATCTATCTATCTATCTATCTATCTATCTATCCATCTGTCTCTCTATCATCTCTCTCTATCTCTCTCTTTCTCTCATTCTGGCTCTCTCTTTCTCTCTCATCTGTCAATTGTCATCTATCTATCATTTATATCTATCTATCTATCTATCTATCTATCTATCTATCTATCTATCTATCTATCTATCTATCTATCTATTGTCTATATCATCTCTCTCTCTCTCTCATTCTCTCTCTCATATCTCTCTCATTCTGTCTCTGTTTCGCTCTCATCTGTCAACTGTCATCCATCTATCCTGTCTATCTATCTATCTATCTATCTATCTATCTATCTATCTATCTATCTATCTATCTATCTATCTATCGATCTATCGATCTATCGATCTATCTCACCTCTCTCTCTCTCATCATCTACCATTGTGGTAATGTAATTGTGAAACACTTATAAATACTGATCCTAGACATCTTACAAGTCAGTTACCTCCACCTTCCATATACATTAGTTTACAATTCAACTCTCCTTACCCAAAAGAAAGAGGAAAGATTAAAGAGGACCAGGAAACAAAATGTCTACTTCTATTATTGTATTCTTGGGAAAACCCAAGATGAATTTTCCTCAATTCAATCCAATCCAACCCAATCCAACTATTATTTATACGTTTGGAAATAGAAGCATTCTTTATGTCCCTTTGAGATTCAGGAGCAAAGGTGACATATAAAATAAATAGGGAACAAAGGTGGCTTCAAGCAAAAGAAAGTTCAACGCTCAGATGTGCCTGAGTCTCCACGGTGAGTTTGTAAGCAACATGAGATTCATATTCGGGATTTTTTGTTGTATGGTTCACTGTATTAACTGAAAGGCCTCTAACCTTTCTGGTAGAATGGATATACTTTGAAGAGCTAACTTATAAAATGGTGACCGTAGTGGCACCGTGGTTAGAGTGCAGTACTGTAGGCTACTTCTGCTGCCTGCCGGCTGCCTGCAATTTGCCAATTCGAATCTCACCAGGCTCAAGGTTGAGCTGATTGAGTCAGTAAAATGAGGACCCAGATTGTTGGGGGCAATAGGCTGACTCTGTAAACTGCTTAGAAAGGTCTGTAAAGCACTGTGAGGCAGTATATACTGTAGGTCTAAATGCAATTGCTATCTGTACTAATCATAAAACAGCCATGTAACAGAAGACAAACAAGGCCATTTATATCAGTTTCATGTCTAAGAATGCCATTGGGGTCTAAATATGGCAGAGAAGGTGAAACAAAGCTTACGGGTCACCAACTCCTATGGGAATATGATATTGAGGGCCAAAATATTACTCATTGTTTCTATAACAGCTGGTTGTAAAGCTGGTTGACATCCAGAAGAGAGCGTAAAATTTGGCACCATTTGTACAGAATCAGTTTACAATATGGCTACATATGTGAGCTAGCATATACTATTAAAAAAAACAAGTAAAGGAGTCGCTGCGGATTTTACTCTGCTATTCATATAAAGAGCATATAAAACATTTGCTAGGCCAATTCTTGAATACAGCTCGACTGTCTGGAACCCATACCACATTTCTGACATCAATACGTGTCCAGAAATATTTTACAAGAATACAACAAAATACCTTATGCCACCAGACTTGAAATCCTGGGTTTAGAAAATTTAGAACTCCGCTGCCTTCGACATGACCTGAGTTTAACTCATAGAATCATCTATTACAATGTCCTTCCTGTCGAAGACTACTTCAGCTTCAATTGCAACAATACACGAGCACACAATAGATTTAAGCTTAATGTTAACCGCTCCAATCTTGATTGCAGAAAATATGATTTCAGCAATAGAGTTGTTAATACTTGGAATACACTACCTGAGTCTGTGGTCTCTTCCCAAAATCCCCAAAGCTTCAACCAAAAACTGTCTACTATTGACCTCACCCCATTCCTAAGAGGTCTGTAAGGGGCGTGCATAAGAGCACAAGCGTGCCTACCATTCCTGTCCTATTGTTTCCTTCAATTATATCCAATTAATATACTTATTACATACTTATGCTTATATATATGCTTATATATTATATAGTTATTTCATGCTTATGCTTATATATACTGTGTGACAAAATAAATAAAATAAAATTCATTGCCGACTAAAGGGGGAGGTGCTCATCTCTCTTTTAAGGCCATTGAGCCAGCACTGTTCGAAGACATTTTCACAGTCATGTGGCCAGTATGATGTCATGAGCCTTCCCACCTGAGTGGTACCTATTTATCTACTTGCATTTCCATGCTTTCGAATTGCTAGGTTGGCAGGAGCTGGGGTAAGGACAGGAACTCACTCTGTTGCATGGCGCTTGGGTCTTGAACCTGGGCTGTTCGCTTTCCAGCCTTAACTGCTTAACTGCTTAACTTAACTGCTGGGCCACCGTGCAGCTGATAAATACTAAAGCAGCTTCAAATGTTGCTACAGTAGTTAGTAAGCTTTTTCTTTAAACCAGTTATTTTTCCTTTTAACCAGCTATTTTTCTTGCTTCTCAACTGCAGTTGAGGAGAGGAAAGCTATGCAAAATATTTTATGTCCCATTGAAGCAAACACTTTTGACTTCCATAGTCAGTTTTTTTTTTATAAGACAAGTGGAGAATAGTTAGAAATGGTTGCTTCCCGAGTCTTTTTCTACACTTCTGGCAATGCAACATCTCTTGCCCACTTGCTCTTCTTCACTTGTTTCTCATGTACACCATCATGCTGGGTCCTTCCTTCTTTTATGGGGGGGTCGGTGAGAAAAGGGAGGTGTGAGCAAGTGCTGTCATGTCACTTTGAAGATGCTGCTCTGCAGCTCCAGATGCGGCCTGGACAAAGATATAAAAAAGAATCTCAGGGAGACTTTGTAGCGTTTCCAGCTAACATCAACAGGGTAAGCCTTTTTCGTCAAGCCAGCATGGTTTAGACATGTTTCAAGTTGGCAGCTGCAAAGCCACTTATGGATTTGCTGGCAGACGAAATGAGGGCAGAAGGCCAGCCATTCAGCTGCGCTCCGGATTGATTCAGAGCCTGCAGTCCAGCTGAACGTTCAAAGTGTTAATGCTGTGGCTCAGAAGGAAGAGAGATGTGGGCAGCTTTTGCGGATGGCAACATATGGCCGAAGGGCTAATCATTAGGTGTCTGCCTGGCATAGAAATGATTCATTGTAACACCAGCAGATAACAGCTTGATCCTATTTTTCTGTGCACAGATTCTGGGGTATTATGAGAAGATCATTTTCTATTGGCCTTCCTTGGTCTGCCAGCTTTTCCTGCTAGGGAAATTCACCCATATGTTGATAATAGCGTCATGGGCCCAGTTCCAGACCGGTCTTCCAACGGTGAGTATTCCTGGAGTATTTCTTCCCCTTTGTACGCCATGGGTCCCTTTGCAGGAGTATTCTGTGTCCTCCAGATGTTGCCCAATATCATCACAACTCATAATCTAATGTGCAACACCTCCAATAGCTGGAGCTGTTCGACATTAGAACTCAGGATCTGGAGGTCCATCCCTATTTTAGGGGATCTTTTTGACTTATTTCCAATTCATCCATCTAATTCTGAGAAAAGAAGATGGACAAATTTATCAATGCATTTTAAATTGTATACTGTAGTGTCTGTATTTTATTGTTGCCTGTACACCGCCCTGAGTCCTTTGGGAGAAGGGCGGTATAAAAATCAAATAAATCAAATAAATAAATAAATAAATCAACAGCCACAACATTTATTTAATCCAACATTTTTAAGATTTGGGTTTCCTTTATAATATGTGAAAGCTGAACACTATACAAGTAGTTCCCAGCAACCACTTGTTGTTATGCTCAAATTTATAATGGCACTGAACGAGTGGTACTTACGACTGGTCCTCAAAGTTCTGACCATCAAAGCACCCCTGTGGTCAAATGGTCACCATTTGCAACTTTCCCTGCCTTTATTTTTTTGCAAAACCATTCCAGGAGGAATGGGAGGCTGTAATTCAGGGGTGGGGGTATTATATGACTTGTGGACTTCAACTCCCAAAATTCCTGAACCAACATGGCTGGCTCAGGAATTCTGGGAGTTGAAGTCCAAGGGGCCCGTAGTTCCCCACCTCTGCTGTAGTTGGTGACCTTGCAGGCAGTGGCGCCCATTGTTGCTTCCATCTCTCACTGCTATATGCAAATATGTGAAGATATTTTCAAAATAGTTTCAAAATACTTTGGATAAATGACACACTGTTATCTTCACCGTAAATATGAATTAAATATTGGGCGTTCCTGTAATTCTGTACCTAGTTTTTTTTAAAAAGTGATGGTAGATAACTTTTTCAAAGTCTTTAAAATGTTTTACGCTCTTCTAGATATAACAGTATCAAAAAGAGAAGCACAAGTCTATAGCATGGATGGACACAGACATACACACATATGCAACCATTCACTCACTTAGCTCCCTGCCCTAGACTCCTCCTTGATTCTAAGTTGTGTTCTTTCCAAAGTTACTCAGGAGATCACTCCTATTTGTTTGTCTGTTTATTTATTCATTTATTTATTAAATTTATTTGCCATCCTTCTCACCACAGGTGACTCTCAACTGCTTACAACATTAAAAGCAATAAAACCATAAAACAGATAATTCTAATAACGGCAATGATAACAACAACATCATCAACAATAATAATAATTAAAAAACAAATTATAATTAAAGATGAGGAGGGATGGAGTAGGATGCAGGATGTGTGGGAAGGGAATTTTTTTTCCTGGTCCATCAGCCACTTCTAGTGTGATGCTCCCCTGTTCCTTATTTCTAACCATTTCTGACCTTTGAAAGGTGTTAGGCCCTAAAACACTAAATAATTATTTTTCCTCCCCTGCAGGACAACACTACTTTACTGGAAACCCATCATGCTCAATACATCCAACAATTGTTGAGGAAACCTCCACTGCAGTGAGGACACTCATTTTGTTTGAGAAATGTTTCTTAGGATGTCATATACACCCTATATTCTTAATTTCTAGGGACAGTTCTGTCAATAATCCGCATTTTGTTTTCTGGGGAACCCCTTCCTAGCTCACATAAAGATAAAGGGAGGGAGGGAGGAAGAGCATTCAATCTTTCAAGATTGGGTTACAGATAGTCCTTGACTTACGACTACAGTTTGGACCAGAATTTCCATGGCCAAGCAAAGTAGTTGTTAAGTGAGTTGCACCTAATTTTATGACCATTCCTCCCATGGTTATTTAGGGAATCACTACAGTTATGTGAATCATGTGATTATTAAGTGAATTTTCCTCCCATTGACTTGGCTAGTTGGAAGCTGGCCAGGATCATTGCAAATGGAGGTCACATGACTCTGGGATGCTGCAACCATTGTAAATACACATCAGCACCTGAACTTTGATCACATGACTGTGGGGATGCTAGGATGATTGTAAGGTCGAGGACTAGTTGTAAGTCATTTTTTCCTCCCAGAGCTGATGTAATTTTGAACAGTCATTAAATGACTGGTTGTAAATTGTGGACTACTCATATTATAGCTTTATAGTAAAATAATATTGCCCTACATTTTTTTGGTTTCTGGTCGACCTTGAAGGGCTGACAGCAATCTCAAGCAATGACTTATCTATTGATGTGGGGAAAGACTCCTATAGAAATGATTGTCGTCTTTTTTATTTGGGACATAGTGACATAGTTGTATGATGATATTAGTCACAAATAACTAACCTAATAGTGCTCTTAATATCTAGTTCTGGAAGGGATTGGCAGGGTGAGATTAAGCTAGGTGATGCCATAGTCTTAGTTCAATAATGCTGCCATTTGGATCTTTCATTGGTCAGCTAACGAAATATGAAGACTCAAAATTTTAAAGTTTAGTTGCTCACCATGCCGAAGAAAATCTTTTTTTAAAAAAACTACCTTGAGTAAAGTTGAATAGAATGATGAAAAATATGAGTAAAATCATGTGCGGCAGTGAAAGAGTTAAGGGCATGATGGCAAGGGGGGGAAAACTCAGTGGTGTCCATTCTCTTGGTGCCAGTGGTGGGATTCAAATTTTTTTACTACCGGTTCTGTGGACGTGGCTTGTTGGGCGTGGCATGGCTTGGTGGGCATGGCAGGGGACGGATACTGTAAAATCTCCATTCCCTCCCCACTCCAGGGGAAGATTACTGCAAAATCCCCATTTCTTCCTGATCAGCTGGGACTCGGGAGGCAGAGAATAGATGAGGGCGGGGCCAGTCAGAGGTGGTATTTACCGGTTCTCCGAACTACTCAAACTTTCTGCTACCAGTTCTCCAGAACTGGTCAGAACCTGCTGCATACTACCTCTGCTTGGTGCCCTAAACACGTGTTTCTCTTGTTCAAGGGTTAATCCAGGCCTGGGAATTGTTATTCCATTGGGGTACCTTAATTAGTCCCATTTTGCCTTTATTTTGTTCCCTGAATGGTGACATCCCAGCTACTCTTTCTTAGAACAGGGCTTCCTAACCATGGCAACTTTAAGACCAACTCAGAAGTCCCCTGCCATGAGAGTTGAAGTCCACATGTCTTAAAGTTGCCATGGTTGGGAAACCGTGTCCTAGAAAGAGAAAATAGCTTAAACTGACTGACAGTCAGTCTAATATAGAAACTCAATATTAGAGTTACATAAGAGTGGATAAAGGCATGTGATATTGAAGAAGGCTGCATTTAGATTAAGGGCGAAAGAAGACAAAAAGTGCATGATGACAAGGAAGCCTTGTCCTCTTTTTCTTGTTACCCATCTCCTCAAAGCTGTCCATATTGTCTTCCTTAAAACCAGGAAGCCTCAGAAATCTTGGATCCAGCAGAACATCTATGAATGGGATCCTCACTTTCGGTTTCCCAGCCGAATGATCAGTACAATGGTTCTTGCCATCATTTGCCTTTACATGGTAAGCCAAAGGGTTGTGGGTCATGCAAAGCATGTTGAACTGGGAAACTGTGGGTGTTTCCAATTTGATTTCACTAATCTTAAACTCAAGGCATTCTGGGTTTTTGTAATGCAAAGAATAGACAATGGATTATTGAATCTGTGTAGAGCAGGGGTCTCCAACCTTGGTCCCTTTAAGACTTGTGGACTTCAACTCCCAGAGTCCCTCAGAGCTTTGCTGGCTGAGGAACTCTGGGAGTTGAAGTCCACAAGTCTTAAAGGGACCAAGGTTGGAGACCCCTGGTGTAGAGCTCGCTCTGTCTTCTGTATGCTGCGCACAAAAAATAATTTATTCCAAATTGTGACTACTTAAAACTTATTGAAACAGCATAGTTGCAGCCATCCTTCTTCTTGGGCCTCACAAACAAAAGTATGGAAATGTTCATGTAAAGTCCTAATCTCCATTATTCTGTATCACATCTTCCTACCCATATTGTGAAGAAATGGCCTGCTTTGCAGGAGCAGCCCAACTTAATGAAACTGCTGAGGGTACATGAATTATGTTTTGTTATATCTGTGTATGAAAAGACATAAGGTTAAGTTCTCAAGAGTGCTGCTCTATAGCACTGGCCTTAATATTATTCTCATATCGTAAGAAAGAGCTCTATAAAAGGTTTATTGTTGTTACTCTCAGAGTTATTAGCTACTGATGGCTGCTGATTCTTGATTCACTTTCTTCTGCATAAAGCATACACCTTGGAATTGTAGTTTAAGTTGCATGTCTGCTTGAGGACCTGAACTTGCCAACAATATCTCTAAATCATTATAAAGCAGGGGTCTCCAACCTTGGTCCCTTTAAGACTTGTGGACTTCAACTCCCAGAGTCCCTCAGCCAGCAAAGCTGGCTGAGGAACTCTGGGAGTTGAAGTCCACAAGTCTTAAAGGGACCAAGATTGAGACCCTGCTCTAAACTTTATTATTTTTTCCCATGCTTGTGCTGGCTGAGTAACATAATTGGCACTTGATTATGGGGATTGTGGGCAAAGTAAATCACCAAAGATGCTTCTCCATAGGTGTGTGGATCTTCACTGTTGCCTCTGCTTCTCTCTTTCTCTTGTTCAAGGGTTAATCCAGGCCTGGGAATTGTTATTCCATTGGGGTACCTTAATTAGTCCCATTTAAGTCCCTTTGCCTTTATTGGGTTCCCTGAATGGTGGCATCCTAGCTACCCTTTCTTAAAACAGGGCTTCCCAACCATGGCAACTTTAAGACTTCAACTCCCAGAGTCCTCAGCCAGCAAAGCTGGCTGAGGAACTCTGGGAGTTGAAGTCCACATGTCTTAAAGTTGCCAAGGTTGAGACCCTTGCTATAAAGGATGTGTGAGAAAGACTTTGAGAAAGAGGGTGAAGAGATGCTGCATAACTCTCAGCAGCATAATGGGCAGAGAAAGAGTCGCAGAAGGGACTCTCTAATTTCTCAGGTTTAAGAGAAAGACAACAGGAGATCTGCATTTTCAGACTTGCAAGAGTGGTGTTAACCTTCTCAGGCAGATTAGACAGGAAACATAGCCAGGTTAGATAATTGTACTTTTACTGATGGCTGCTGATTCTTGATTCACTTTCTTCTGCATAAAGCATACACCTTGGAATTGTAGTTTAAGTTGCATGTCTGCTTGAGGACCTGAACTTGCCAACAATATCTCTAAATCAATATAAAGCAGGGGTCTCAACCTTGGTCCTTTAAGACTTGTGGACTTCAACTCCCAGAGTCCCTCAGCCAGCAAAGCTGGCTGAGGAACTCTGGGAGTTGAAGTCCACAAGTCTTAAAGGGACCAAGGTTGGAGACCCTTGCTATAAAGGATGTGTGAGAAAGACTTTGAGAAAGAGGGTGAAGAGATGCTGCATAACTCTCAGCAGCATAATGGGCAGAGAAAGAGTCGCAGAAGGGACTCTCTCTAATTTCTCAGGTTTAAGAGAAAGACAACAGGAGATCTGCATTTTCAGACTTGCAAGAGTGGTGTTAACCTTCTCAGGCAGATTAGACAGGAAACATAGCCAGGTTAGATAATTGTACTTTACTTGCTTAACGTCAGGTCTGCCTCCATTCAAAACTCAAGAAAGAAAAACCCCAACTCCATGTTTGTAGAGAAAGGTACTTTTACTGAGTATGAACTGAATGCAATGAAAGAAAAGCAAGGTCTGAGGCAATAGGCCCGAAAATTAGATAGTGAAAGCAATCCCAAATCCTTCCCCCCAAGGACCCCGGTTGAGTGTTCAATCCACATTTCCACAAGGTGTCATGTGGGCCTCTTCTTCAGGCAGCCCCCATCTATCTGGTGTGCCCGAACGGTTGACCTTGACAGCTATCAGCTCCTTCCACAGCTACTTGAAGCCTGTGAGGAAAAGCCTCCCTTTTTCTTGAGGCATCTCCACCAGCTTACTTCCCCCCTCCTAAATACCAGCAAAACCTCCACCCTCCTGTTACAATGACAGCTGATAGCATCATAGGTAGAGGCTGTAAGGGTACATTAACAGAATCTTGCAAATAAGGGTACATTAACAGAATCTTGCAAATCTGAAAGTACAAACCTTCCGCCATTTCCTTTACAGAACTAAGAAGTTGGTGAGAGGGGATCCTTTCTGAGCTTTTTCCTCTGTCAATTATGCCCTTTCTTAGGTCTGTTCCCTAAGCAGCATTTTTTTGGGCCCAATTCTCAAGGTGTTTCTCACACACCTTTACAATCACCAAATAACTGCTTCTCTCTTTCTCTTCCAGTTTGCTGTGATTGAGTATTATGTTTACAAGCTTGTTTCATGTACTCTGGTACTTCTGATATCAAATTATGAGATGCTTCCAGCTGCCAGCAATGTATCAGATATCCAACCTTTAAAAGAATTCATTGAAGTCGTGGAAGGTATAGTCCATGAGAGCATCAGACTTTTAAATTAAATCTATATGCAAATACTTGTCACAGAATTAATATTGGTGATTGCTTTTTGAACCTTTTTTTATGGAGTTCATGTCCAAATTTGAAAAAAAATGCAATGGCTACAATTTTTAAACAAAAAGTAAACTGTGAAGTCTTTAATAAAAAATGATTTGTTAAAAAGAAATAGAAAATTATTTCCCATTCCTTATGCTAAGACATATTAATGTCAAGAAATGTTCATAATGGTTGCCTTTTCATTTGTACATCAGTTTAATTTCTGAATTGAAAAAAAACTGAGATGTAACAAGATAAGGATAAAAGAAATTACTCTAAAGCAGGGGTCTCCAACCTTGGCAACTTTAAGCCTGGCAAATCTGGCTTGGGAATTCTGGGAGTCCTCCAGGCTCAAAGTTGCCAAGGTTGGAGACCCCTGCTCTAAACTTTATTATTTTTTTCCCATGCTTGTGCTGGCTGAGTAACATAATTGGCACTTGATTATGGGGATTGTGGGCAAAGTAAATCACCAAAGCTGCTTCTCCATAGGTGTGTGGATCTTCACTGTTGGCTCTGCTTCTCTCACAAGTGTCAGCTATGTGTTCCATATCCTCACCTGCTACAGGTATGCCTTGATTTTCTTCCTGAGTTTGTGATCCTCTACTGCAAGGGTCTCCAACCTTGGCAACTTTAAGACTTGTGGACTTCAACTCCCAGAATTCCTCGGCCAGCTTTGCTCTCCCAGAATTCCTCAGCCAGCTTTGCTCTCCCAGAATTCTGGGAGTTGCAGTCCACAAGTCTTAAAGTTGCCAAGGTTGGAGACCCCTGCTCTACTGCACATCTTCTGTTCACAGACCAGGGTTCTTCTATTAAAGCATATGGTTTAAAGGAGTTCTGAAATTCTACCTCAAAAATGTGCATTAATGCCAGTTTTTTTTTTAGAAAACATATCAAGAGGCTACGGGCAGGACAAAAGGAATTCCTTCCTGCATTATTTAGTAAAGTTTCATCTTCACAAAGTGTGGTGAGTTCTTAGTTTTTGTTTTTGTTTTATTTGTCACAACATTATATACAAGCACATACATTGAAAGGAAACAATAGGACAGGAACGGTAGGCACTTTTGTGCACTTATGCACGCCCCATATAGGAATGGGGTGAGGTCAATGGTAGACAGTTTTTGGTTAAAGCTTTTGGGAGTTTGAGAAGAAACCACAGAGTCAGGTAGTGTATTCCAAGCATTAACAACTCTGTTACAAAAGTCATATTTTCTGCAATCAAGATTGAAGCGGTTAACATTAAGTTTGAATCTATTGTTTGCTCTTGTATTATCTTGTATTATCTCTAATCCTGGTTAAGTTCTTCTTCATATCCAACTGATTTTTAAGCAAAATCATTTTTTGTGGCCTTTCACATCAGAATTCTTTCAAACATCCTTCCACCCACACTCAATAAACTAATCCTCCTTCAGTTTTTGTATTTGGTGTTGCTAGTTCCACTTTGTGTTGGAGAACAATGGCAGCATTCTTCTAATCATCAGGCTCATATTAAGATTTCACAATAATCAAGAATAGCCTGCATTTTAAGATGAGAGTAAAATCTATTCCATTGTTGACCTTCAAAAGACAGAGAGATTGGAAATAAATGCTTAATATCCACCCATTGTAAAGTCTAAAGAATTTGCTGAGTTTTACTTACAATCATATATTTAAAAGTCATGGTCATTGGCATCCGCTTGTTGTATTGGTGTCTTGGATAAAATTTGGACTGGATAGGAATGTGTCCAATCCCATCGTTTGATAGCATTCTTCTCCAATCGCTTAATGGAAATCTGACTGAAAAAGTATCCATATTGTGTATACGTAAGACAGTTTCCTCCAGATTTTTCCTACTATAGATAATTGTGTAGACAAAAATTCAACAGCTTTGAAATCCATCCATATACATTTCCAGAAGATAAAGCTGATGGACTTCTGCCTTCTGTATATTGAAAGACTTCCTGTTGCTAAATGACTGCTACTGTAGCTTAAATTATTCTGTATAAATATGTGCTATTCTTAAGGGTAATGGCACAGTGAGGTTTATACTAGAGCTACCCACAACAGCGAAATTTGGACAACCTCTGAGTGGAAGCCAAAACTTTTTCTGTATCTCTGATGGCATTTAATAGTGGTCTGGATTTTGCAGCCCTAAACAGACTCCACCCTGAATTAATTTTACTAATTTGCTACAATTGGACGTTTCTTTTACTCCATGTCAATTCTCAGTAAGCACATGGAATTCCAAGATTGGAAGTAACCAGAATTTATATATCAATTTTAACTAGTAAATATTTTTGTCAATAAGTCTCTGAATGAGAGGCATATTTAGGTTGAGGCTGCTCTTTGTGTTTATGCATTTCTATGATGGGAAAGGAAAAACAGACAATTTCAGTAAGTTGTCAGAAAAGGGTGGTAACTTTGTGTTTTTCTTTACAATGTATTTGGTACTTAAAAGGCATGTTATGGTTCTTTGAATAAGGCATGCATTTTTATTTCAGTTAAAAATTCAGTTAAATTCAGTGGAATTTCAATTGGCTAATTAATTAATTAGTTGGCAAAATGCCTATATAAATATCTGTCCTTTTTGTTTTCACATTAACAGGGAGCCATTGCAAGATATTCCGGTTGGCAAATTGCCTATCTAGTTTGGGGTATGTATGCTATATCGTTTTTCCTAGCCGTGTAGAGTACCCTTCTACGGCCATTTCAATTGGTTACTTGTGCTTTCTTTTCTAGGTTACCTGGTCATCCACATCATACAGTGCCTCTTTGGAGTGATGCTCATTTATGGTTTGGTGTTGCCTGTAAAGCACGGTCAGGGGATAGAAATGGCTAAAAGTTTGGGAACGGGCATGTAAGTGCCTTTGATTTTGTTAGGATGGCCAGAAAACAGGTCCCTTATTGTCTGGTGGAGCACATGGAGAGGCTAACTCTGCAGTGAGGGGTCTCTGGACCATAAATATGGGGCCCTTGGGGTATGTATATATTCTAACTCTGGGCATCGAATACACAGGTTCAAAACTCCCCAGTTTTACATATGAATATTTTTTTCAGTTAGCTCAAATCTAGTGCCAATTCTTAAAATATATTTCTTATATAGGTAGTCCTTGACTTACAACAGATTGTTTAGTGACTGTTTGAAGTTACAACAGCACTGAAAAAAGTGACTTATGACTGTTTTTCGCACTTACGACCGTTGCAGCATCCCCGTGGTCATGTGATCAAAATTCAGATGCTTGACAACTGACTCATATTTATGACGGTTGCAGTGTCCCAGAGTCACCTGATCCCCTTTTGCGCCCTTTTGACAAGCAAAATCAATGGGGAAGCCAGATTCACTTAACAACCATGCTACTAATTTAACGACCGCAGTGATTCACTTAACCACTGTGTCAAGAAAAATCGTAAAACGGGGCAAAACTCACTTAAATTTCTCACTTAACAACATAAATTCTGGGCTCAACCTTTGTCATAAGTCGAGGACTACCTGTATTCATGAAATTAATATTAGAGGACAACTCCACCCGGCTGCACCCTTGTTTATGACTTACCTGTGAAGTCCTCAATTTTTCAATGTTTTAAGATATTTATCTAGAAGAAGGCCTAGACTTAGCTGTAAATGCGCCCTTGGTCTGAGCAATTAGAATTCAAAAAAGAAAAATATGTGTGTGTTTGCATATGTTATGTGTGTATTTATTAGATTTTATTTTGTCTTTACTTGGTCAACTCGGCTTTGGCCATCTCTTTCATGTAAATATATATAAAATAAAGAGCTATAGGTACATAAAAGGATTTTCTTTCATCTGAGATGTAGATTTCTGCACCTATAGCTTATTTAGAAGAAAAGATAATTATAACTGCTGAAAAAACAATTACTACCAACCTGCCTTCCATTGAGGACCTATATACCGCATGAGTCAAAAAGAGGGCTGTGAAAATATTTACAGAACCCTCACATCCTAGACATAAATTTTCTCAAAATGACTGCTAAACAGTTTTTTCCCGAAGGCCAACACTCTGCTAAACAAATAATTCCCTCAACACTGTCAAACTGTTTACTAAATCTGCACTATTATTAATCTTCTCATCGTTCTCATCACCCACCTCCTTCTACTTATGACTGTATGACTGTAACTTTGTTGCTTGTATCCTTACGATTTATCATAATTGTTTCCTGGTATGATTTGATTGCTTATTTATACTCTATGACAGTGATAGCTAACCTTTTTGCCATCATGCGCCAAAAGTGGGGGTTGCGCAAGGGGGTGTCACATGCACACCTGCCCACACCCAAAATTTAATGTGCCCTGTCCCCCCGCATATGACACCCCCTGCGCTCCCCCTTTTTTGGCATGTGAAGGCACAGTAGACCTGTTTTTTGCCTTCCCCAGGCTCCAGAGACTTTTTGGGAGCCTGGGGAGGGTGAAAACGGCCTTCCCCACCCCCTCAGAGGCCCTTCAGAGGACAGAAACAGCCTGTTCCCGACTTCCGGTGGGCCCGGAAGGCCTGAAAATCAGGTGACCAGCGTGCACATGTGCGCTGGAGCTGAACTAGGGCAATGCTCGTGTGCCCACAGATATGGCTCCACATGCCACCTGTGGCACGCGTGCCATAGGTTCGCCATCACGGCTCTATGACTTATCATTAAGTGTTGTACCTTATGAATCTTGACGAATGTATCTTTTATTTTTATGTACACTGAGAGCATATGCACCAAAGACAAATTCCTTGTGTCTAATCACACTTGGCCAATAAAGAATTCTATTCTATTCTTTCATCTGGGATGTAGACTTCCACACCTATAACTTATTTGTGCCTTCTCCCCTTCAGCTTGACCATTGCCATTGTGATAGGGTTCATCGTGCTGCAGATTACGACCGCCAGCAGATTTTTTCTCCAGCCAAAGATTTTGCAAGATGACAAGGAAAAACCTTTGGCTCTTGATAACAGGCAAGTTCCCCTTAATTCAGTCTCGATTCTTTATTTTTAGGAACGATACTAGCTTCATTTCTAAAACTGAAGTAAGCTTCATGAGGTAAATGGGTATGTTATCGCATCAAGCGATCGTTTAAAACAAAATATTTTAGGTATAAACTTCATTCACGTTTTATTTGGAGCTACCCCAAATTATATAGCAGCACATTGAAGGAAATATCTTTCTCCTGTCTAATAAGAATGATCTTTTGAAACCCTTCCTAGTTAAATTAATACTGAACATATAATTAAAAAATAATCATCAGAAGAGGCAAGGACCGTTTGACAGATTTCCACACTCAAGGTCCTCAGCCATGAATCAATATGAATCTCTCCAATGGTTATTTATTTGTAATTTCAGAAAAGTGTTCCATAATTTCAATTACTTCCTGTTCTTCTCTAACGTGATGCTGGGCCTGAGCGCCTGTCTCTTCCGGCTGATGTGCAGTGTTGTTTTGGGAGCCTGGCTGATTGCTCGGATTGATAGGACCATCATGCCTAAAGGCTACGAAGCGGCTGACATGGGTAAGGGCCGGAGTTTCTCAGGGATCTGAAACCAGACATTCCTTTGAATATCCCTGAATGGAAAAGCAAGCAAACCAGGAAATCAGTTTAGGTCATGGATCTCCAACCTTGGCAACTTTAAGCCTGGTGGACTCCCACTCCCAGAATTTTCCAGCCAGCTTTGCTTGAATTTGAATTCTGGGAGTTGAAGTCTGCCAGGCTTAAAATGGCCAAAGTCGGAGACCCCTGGTTTAGGTTGTGTCCTTTCATCAGTTTAACACATATCTTCTGAATAAAGTATTAGTCAGTTAATGAGATATGGTTGATTTAACTACAGATAGTCCTCAACTTATAACCTTTCGTTTTGCGACCGTTTGAAGTTACAATGGAGCCGAAAGAAGTGACTTACAACCAGGCCTCACACTTTATGACCATCGCAGCATCCTCATCGTCACATGATCAGAATTTTGGTGCTTGGCAACCAGCATGTATTTATGAGGGTTGCAGTGTCTTGGGCTTATGGGATCACCATTTGTGATCTTTCCAGCTGGTTTCTAATGAGCAAAATCAATGTGGGGACGCCAGATTCCTTTAACGCCTCAATGATCTTCTTAAAAACTGTGGTGATTTGTTTTAACAACCATGGCAAAAAAAAGGTCATAAAATTTTGTGTGGCTCACTTAACAACCATCTTGCTGGAAACTCTGATTCAAGTTGGGGTTGAAAGGGGAGGATTACTGAGAATAGTCTGTAAAGTTCAAGCCCCAAGCAGTTCTAATTAATTAGGAAGATGTTTTGAGACCAGGCCATATTTTGGCCCTCCATATTTCCCTGCCATTTTTTTTTCTTACCGCAAATCTATATATGAAGGAAGACATGACCACTGCACAATGCCATTTGATGGGTGACTTCACTAAAGCTTGAATAATGCAGGCTAGCCCAGCCACAATTTGAACTCGTATCTCCATATCCAAATCAGATCTCTAACCCAAAGGTAGAGAACATAATCTGATCCAAAGGCAGGGTTTCTTTGCAGAATCTTCCATGGTACCATATTCCCTTAATCAATCATCCACAGTTGTTCCCACAGATATGATTGGCGCCTGTGAAGAGCCACTTTCGGTTGAGAGAGGATGGATAATATTTTATAGTGAATAGCCATAAGTCCCTTGGAGTGGGCGGCCACAATAAATTTAAATAAACAAGCAAACAAAGTCAGAGCAGAGCCACCTCTCTATCTTTCCACACCTGCATTAATTTGTGCAAGGAGTTCTTCCATCATCCTTTCTTGTAGTTAGTTACTGCTGTCACTTGAAAGTCCTCCTTATTGGATATGCCTTCAAGTCCTGACTCTATGAGACTCACATTCACCCAGTCTGATGTTCCCTTTTGGGAAGAGGGTAGCTCGAGTGAAGCGTCAGGAAAACTATACTGACAGTTATAGCCTTTCACTGAGGAAACAGTTGAGTAGCTCTTGAGGGAGATGGGTGAATCTCATGGAAAGCACATAAACTACCTAACCTCATTGTCTGGGATTTATCTGTATTTTTTCATCTATAAGACACCCCCATATTTCATGTAGAACAGAGGTCCCCAAACTTGGCAGCTTTAAGACTTGTGGACTTCAACTCCCAGAATTCTCCAGCCAACATAGCTAGCTGGAAAATTCTGGGAGTTGAAGTCCACAAATCTTAAAGCTGCCAAGTTTGGGGACCCCTGCTCTAAAGGGTATAGGAAGTTTGAGGTTGAAATTCCTAAATGTGCAGATCATTCTCACTACTTGCGTCGGAAGAAGGATCTGTATGCAATAATTGGATTATTTTATTATTATTATTTTATTTCTGAGTGCCTTTGACTTAGTGTTCTGGGAGTTGAAGTCCACAAGTCTTAGAGTTGCCAAGTTTGGACACCCCTGATGTAGTGTAAGTAAGCACACTACAAGCCATAACTGTGCAGAAGTCATCTTATTAGAGAGTGAGTAATACAAGAACAGGAAATGCATCAGAGGAACAACAGAGATGAAACCTAGAGTGGCAATGTGATACAGGAAACAACTACAATAGAGAGGAATGATAGAGCTGCATATAAGGTAGAGTCTCATCCAGCATGTGCGGCACAGCTGGAGGACTGGGATGGGCCATGCCTTCTCCTCTCATCCTCCTGTGTATAAGACGCCTCTCCATTTTCAAGTAAATATTTTAAAGAAAAAGCAGCATCTTATACACTGAAAAATATGGCACATCTTCACTAAAGAGTGTATTAGATTGTCTATAGCTAATTGCAATCTTCTAGAAGGAGGGTCAGATCCCATTTGTAGCTGAATTTTCTTCCCAAGTGTTATTTCCTTGCAGGATATAAGACATGGATCGGGATGCTTTTTATGGACCACTATCACACCAATCCTATTCTTCTTTGCTTTGGCCACCACCTTGCAGCCAAATGTATAGAGAACCAGCAGCAAACAAACTCATATTCTTGCCACGTTGATCAATTAACAGGTAAACACTGCTTTGGTTTAATCCATGCTTAAGTTGCAGTAGATCGGGGTAGTCAACCTTTTTATACCTACCGCCCACTTTTGTATCTCTGTTAGTAGTAAAATTTTCTAACTGCCCACCGGTTCCATAGTAATGCGCCATGTATTGTCATCTGCGCATGCCTCTCGCACATCGTGGATTGGGTTGGGGGGGGCGCTGGCTACCAGCTCTGCTTGTCTGTTACAGCTGGGTGGTGTGGGGGGGAGATGCACGAGCTATTTTGGGACGAGGCTCTTTTGTTTGCGGTCGCACTATAGCGCCATTTAGTTTCACTTACGTAACATGAAATAAACTTATACAAATAGTATATTTTCAGAAATTTAAATTGTCACGGGGAATTTTATGAAAACCTAATGAAAATGTTTTTAAATAATGCTATGAATTTTTTTTAAAAAGTCAATTAAATTTAAAAAAAGGAAAGTGCCTTTTTTACCGCCCACCATGAAAGCTGGAACGCCCACTAGTGGGCAGTAGGGACCAGGTTGATTACCACTGCAGTAGATGAAGGAGATAGGAGAATATTGGTTTTTGAAAATAAAGCTTAACAAATAGATTATAGAAAGTAATAAAAATCATTGCATTTATTATATATCCCAAAGATTAGGAAATCCACACTGCATTCAAACAACATAGTAGACAAGGGTAGAACAAGAAGCAATGGGTGGAAACTGATCAAAGAAAGAAGCAACTTAGAACTAAGGAGAAATTTCCTGACAGTTAGAACAATTAATAAGTGGAACGACTTGCCTTTAGAAGTTGTGAATGCTCCAACACTGGAAATTTTTAAGAAAATGTTGGATAACCATCTGACTGATATGGTGTAGGGTTTCCTGCCTGGGCAGGGGGTTGGACTAGAAGGCCTCCAAGGTCCCTTCCAGCTCTGTTGTTATGTTATGTTAGATGGGGAAGGGGGAATGATGGTACTGGCAGTGCTTGTCTCATTTCACACCTGAAGCCAGCAGGAGGGTGCCTTAAATGACAGCATATTCCCTCTGTGACCTGAGCCATGAAGATAGAGGGTTTGGGACAACAGAGTGGCCTTTTCTGATTGGTGATCTCCGGAGCTGTGGGACATCAGTTTCCATTCTCTTCAGCCATCAAGATCAGTGCTTGTAATAAGTATAGCACTATCAGGTTTGAGGTCCTTCCTTGTGTATCTGATAAGGGCCAGGCTAGAAAAATCTGGATAGTGCTGATAAGACTTCCTAGTTAGGTGGGTGAAGTCAGAGTCCGGTCTGCCTTTGGCCATTGCTAAAGAATCGCTAGGATACTGGAATGTAAACGCTCATCCTTTCTCCTTTAGATTTTAGGGTGTCCAAGAAGGCCAGGACAAGATGGCTGCTGCTTTATACTCTTCTAAAGAATCCCTGCCTCTCCGCATACAGGAAGCCAAAATGAGGATCTATGAAGTGCCCCTGCTGTGTTTTATCTGAATAGGGCTGAATAGTTTCAGATGTGCCGTAGAATTAACGGACCACAAGACAGAACATTTCATGTCCTTTGCATATGATTACTTAATAGTCAGCATACGGTGATGAAGACATCTTGAAGGATGTTCGTTATGGATATTTCTATGTATTAAAACCCATTTACGGTTGATTTGGATTCAGGCAAATATGATTGCTTCTGTGGCAGGCCACATGCCTTTGGAATATTCAGGCTCCATTCATTTCAATCATTAAATGCGAAGGCAGTGAGCATTACAAAGAATAAGGTGCAAAAGAAGAAGTTGTTTTATTATTATTTTTAAATTTTATTGCAAACTGTTTTCAAAGATTTTCTGGAATGTGGGTTACAAATGCTTCAGTAAATAAGGAAGAAAGCACATAAATAAACATATTAGCGATGGAATTCCCAGGTGTTTATATAATAACTGTTTGAAATAAGGATGCTATTTAATCATAATCCGGGTGAATTCATCAAGATATTGTCTCATGAAAGCCTGCACTCAAGAATTAATTTGTTTGCACTTTTCCATTGCAAATCCTCAGTAGATCATGTTGTCTTTGATGGTTTCCCAAAAACTATACTTACATTTACACGATGGAGGTTGATATTGTCCAAACCGGTTTTTTGCCACAAGGAAAGATCATATCATTTGCATAAAGTAAAATCAAACTAATATGATGCCCTGCATCAGGAGGAAGAAATTATATGGAAGAGACATACGTGTTGCATTACAAAATTAGGGCACCATAATACATCCTTATTTCACTCATAATGAGTTGGAATTGGGAAAATCTGAAGGGGTTGAAAAAAAATTAACATAGTGGCCATGACCTCATAATCAAAAAGCCTCACTTTTTTGTTGTTGTTACAATTGTCACACACGAAGTACATAGAACAATAGAAAGGCACTTCAATCCTGAGGTCAGGGCCTTCATTATAACCTTTTAAATTCCCATTGCAGATACTCCTGATTGGGATGTGAGCAGTTAAATCAACCTTATATTCTTACAGCTAGTTCAAGTGAAACCGCTGAATGAGAAATAAGAGAGATACACAGATGTTACCCTGTGTTGGGATAAAGGGAAGACAATTTGTCAAGGTGCATCAATCAGTCTGGCAGTTGAGAGGCCCCCTAGAAGGAGAAGCACATGCACACAAGGAGTAGATTTTCTTATTTTTTCCCATATACCCCCCCTCCCCCAGAAATATATAAAGAAAGGACATTTAGGATTTTCCTTTATTCTTGGATTTTTCCTCCCAAGTTTGTTTTTGATTTCTTAGCTGCTATGTATATCTAGGCTTAGCTGTCACTTTGTGTTTTCTATTTCAAAATGTCAGGCAAGTCCATCGTTAATCTGACAATTGCTGATTAAGGACAATTATAGAGTTAGATCAGTTGTATTGATTGCAAAAAATGGAACGCTTTGGTCCAGCAAGAATTCTAAGTAATGTTCATAAAGAGAATTCTTGTTCCCTAAGAAATGAAAAAGACGTCTCAGTCAATCTTGCTCAGATTGAAAACAGCTCTTGATTTACTTAATTGGCTGGTTCCCAACAGAGAGTTATGGAAGAGTGTAAAATAGTGTATTTTGGGGAGGGGGGAACCCCATCAAACCACTTGGGGGCAGTGATGGACCATTATGTTTGAGATAATTAACAGTATCTGTTAATCAATCTGATCAATCAATCAGTTTTATCTGAAGTGTTTTTCTTTTAAGAACCTCATAGAAAGATGTTACCCTCAAAATATACTGTAGTAAGAAACTATTCTAAATAGTGGCTCATTATATATTATTTACAGCCTGGAAAGCAAATATGGTGATCTTAATATTGTATGCTGACAGCCTTGAGCATTACTTGCCCTTTTATTGTGAATTATTTCAGCCAGAACAATTGTTATTTTAGCCTATACCACTACAAAATAGAGACATGATTTAATTTACCAACTGTTTAAATCTTTACAACTAGGAATAAAGAATCAAGTGTGCTTCAAATGTGTTATAACTTCCACCATCAGAGTCTGTGTGGCCACGGATAAGGGTTTAGGTTAAAAACATCTGGATAGCATAGATAATCTGGAAAATAGTATCACATTTCTTATTCAAAATGTTTCTCTTCTGTGCTTTCAAATTCATCTGATATATCCTTTGCTTAACACTGGAATTCAGATGCTTTAAATTTTGCTATCAGGTTTAACAGTTGGCAACTCCAAATAACTTGACAGTTAAGATCTATATAATCTGTTGGATCATCAAATGTTCCTTTAAATATACAAACATTCACAAGCTAAATCAACCTTCCGAGCATTTTTCCCTAGAAATGGGAAATTAATGCATGAAAAGTCTTAGTAAACTCTATTCCGGTAGATTCTCAGAGGATTATTTTCTTCATCATCCCATACTGGTAACAGAAAAATACACCCAAGTGATCATCCAGTGAGGCTGATAAGAAGAATTAGAACAGATGACAAAAAATTACTTCACAATTAGCTTGTTTATAATTAAATCAGTGAAATTCATCACCACATGATGTGGAGAGAGCTGCTAATCTGGATGATTTTAAAACAGATTGGATTCATTCACTGAGGATATCAGGCCTCCCAAAAGTAGTTGTGGAACAAGAGAGAGCTGAATATTCACTTTCTGCTTGCAAGCACCATAGTGGCACATAACTGGTTGTTATGATAAACGCAACACTGGACTAAGATGAGCTTAAACCAGCTCCTGCCCAGTTAGTCTATATTAAATTCAAATTGCAATTATTACAAACAGCCACAGGAGGACAGAATAGCATAAGAAGTCTGTGTGGGTCTCTGTATGTGTTCACTTGAAGAATGGTTAAGAAATATGGATAGAAGGTGTTAAAGTAATGGAAAAAGGTTCCTGGGGGTCAAATGCAGTTGGCTGGCGTGGAATATTAATTTTTCAGCACCATTTGTGTGGTTACTGCACTTTGGATATGAGAAATGAATTTGACTACAGAGCAATGTAGGAGAAAAAAAGGATTGCAATAAATTGTGATGGCAATTACTTTTCCCATCTGTGCAGATGGATGGAAGGAGATCTGATTTTTTCCTCCCTAGAAACTTTTGTATTGTTGACAAGGAAACAATATGGACAGGGATTGTGCTGGTTTTGAACCAATTTTTACTTTAATAAATGCTGATCTTTATAATGGCTCGGTTGTATGCTTTTAAACCTTGTTTACCCAGCATACTTGACGTTAATGGTTGCCTATGCCCTTCGTTTTTGATGAATTTCACAGGCTGATTTTTTTGTATTGAACCGAGGGACTATCTCATCATTCCACAATATCTAAGTCACCATTTCTTGTGGGAAGACTTTATGCATTTAAACACACTGGAACCATTCAGTTTTATCGATACTGTTTGTACATTAAACACTTTTTATTTGGAAACGGGACATTAATGATGCTGGATGTGCTGAGCAATTGCCAGCACTCTGGTGGTTAGAGTCCAGCTCTGCAGGATGGGGTGAGTTCCTGTCTCTTGTTTAGCTCCTGCCCACCTAGCAGTTCAAAAGCATTATTTGTGAGTAGATAGATAAGTACCGCCATTTCAGTGGTGGGAAACTGCTGGCTGTGCATTCTGCAGAGTGAGCTGGAACCGGTGCTGGGATATGCCCAGAAGTGATCAGCGGAGGAGTGGTGGAGGAAAGTCCTGGATGAGCTGATTTCCTCTGAAAACACTGGAGGCCAACTGATGTGAATCTAGTTGCCCTGGGGATAGGTAACAAATGGACTAGCTGCCAGGACTTCTACTTCTACTGTGTGTATAACATTGTAGCCTTCCTGGCCTTGTATGCCATACACTAAACAAATAAATAACTATTTGGGGACAACACTGGCCTTTCCTATACCTGCTTAATTCTGAGTTAAAACTGTATTTGAAACCACTGAGGGAGGAGCTGCATCAGATTCTAAGGTAACTTGATTCCAGATTGATCT
Organism: Ahaetulla prasina; assembly: GCF_028640845.1. Classification (NCBI taxonomy): domain Eukaryota; kingdom Metazoa; phylum Chordata; class Lepidosauria; order Squamata; family Colubridae; genus Ahaetulla; species Ahaetulla prasina. The sequence continues at coordinate 198,057,656 of NC_080540.1, forward strand.
CATCTTGGGAACCCAACTCATTTTGGCAACTGACGGATAGTTAATGAGTAACTCCAAAGCTTCTCATCTGATTTTCTGTAACTGATAGAACCAGCTGCAGAGCCATGTAACACAGTCAGTAAATGCCAAGGAATATTGACATGACTTCATTTTGCTTCTCTGTATTTGGTTCATCTTCATGGCAGTATCACACAACTTTATTGGTTCATTTCCTGTATGATCATGATCCAGGTTGATTGGCGCATAAGCAAGATATTACTGTGTGATCAGTTGTGCAAGAATGTTGAGTGCACATTGGAACACGCATCCCATTTTAAGCAACTGGATAGGAGAAGGAATGTGAAGTTGGATGCATATCTAATTCAATCCGCTTCTTAGTCTGTTACTCATGCTGGCAAGCCTGTCTAGGCCTGCAGACCTCCTTAGCTTGAACCAGGCATACATACTTAAAGGTAGTCTCTATGGGGATTTTCAGTCATCCAGGTCATGGTTGTCCCAAAGGTGCTTTTTTCCAAGAGGCAACTGGACTTTCTGATTTTTCTTTGAAGAGGTTTCACTTCTCACCCAAGAAGCTTCTTCAGCTCTTAAAGGTAGTCTCTTTCATTGCATAGGATGAAATATAGATGGGTGGGGATTTTTTTGCAGGTTGTATGTCAATTTCTTTCTTGGCTTGTTATCTTGTGCAATTTTATGTGCTTGGCGAAACATGGATAGGCATTAGTAAAAACCATCTTAGCCCTTCAAGGCTCCTTGCGTATCTTGTATCTCTCCATACCTAGCTCTTACTGTTATTTATGCTTGATGGCAATCCAGGGCTACTGCCTGTGTAAAAAGATAGAAAAGGCCTTTAAATAGGTGGGATGTTGGCCTTCTCGGTCTTGACTTCGTGTATATCTCTTTTGAGCTGCTGTTAATTCTATTGTCAGCGAGAAAAAAACTCTGAATCCCTACTAAGGTTGTCTTGAATGCTCCTTGTGTTAGCTTTGTGTTGTTATCTTCAACTCATCACATATAGTAGGAAATGTTCAAATAGGGCAGTTGACAAACACCATGAAATGAATGATAAGAGTCTGTCCTTCCCACATGCCATAAGCCTTGGTGTCCTTCAAGTCAAGATGAACTAGCTCAGGGGTCTCCAACCTTGGCAACTTTAAGACTTGTGGACGTCAACTCCCAGAATTCCTCAGCCAGCAAAGCTGATGATAGTTCTCATCACCTCCACTAATAGACAGTGACCATATTGGCTAGCAGCATGGGAATGATAAAGCAATGCTCCAGGGTCTGGTTTTTCCTATATTGGAATGCATGCTCACAACTGTAAAAAAGACAAGTGTGAAATAACCCTATTTGATAGCTTAATTCCTAATGCTACCTTTTCTCAAAAGAGAGATGCGTGTTCATCTCTACTTCCTTTCCTTGTTCACATAACAACGCAAAATTATAATTGGAATAGGACTAATTTAGCAACCCTTTCCCCTTCAACTGCGGAGAAACAAGTGGCAATTAAATATGAAGAAATACAATCTCCCACCATGAATATTAATAAATAGCTGAAGGTACTATCTGTAATATTCCAAGACTGGGGCTCCCAGCTGTTAATTTGGGAAACGACTCCACACATATAAAACAGCTTCATGCAAATGCTGTGGATGATAAACAGGATTTCTTTGAGGGAGGCATTGAAAGCCAAAGGAATTGATTGGCCATGGGCTAGTGTGACTATAGACAGGGATAATATAATTCTTAGATTTTTGTGGAGCAAATGATAATGGCATTTAACATTGATCTCATACGTTCTCTATATTTGATGACCAGCAGTTTCATAAGGAAATTCTACCCTATGCTATCCTGACCCATTAGTAGTTCCTATCACTTGATTGCAAGGAAACAATGACTAATACATGTATGAAAAACTGATCACTGGTTAAGAATAGCAATAGCATCAGCACTTAGACTTATATACCGCTTTATAGTGCTTTATAGCCGTAAGCAGTTTACAAAGTCAGCCTATTGCCCCCAACAATCTGGGTCCTCATTTTACTCACCTCAAAAGGATGGAAGGCTGAGTCAACCTTGAGCCTGGTGAGACTTGAACGGCCAAATTGCAGGCAGCCGGCAGTCAGCAGAAGTAGTCTGCAGTACTGCACTCTAACCACTGTGCCACTGTGGCTCATACAGAAAGAAACCTAGCAGAACAATCATCTATATGCATTTTTGGGTGAATCCCTTTGAATATATTCAAACCCATTTTTCCTGGCATTTTTGCAGATGATGCATGCCAAATACAATATATTTTGGATGTGTGTGAGTTTGTGTGAATTCCAGATTCATATTGACCCAAGCCGAAGGATGTACTGGATATGCTTCAATAATACTGATGCCCACAGAATTTTCCATCCCAGATATAAGCATTCATATCTTTCATAAACTCTTTATGCCTTAGCGGAACACTCCCAAAAAATAAGGGTGCAGGTTGTTCATTAGCAAAGAAGCCAATCCAAGAAGCCCAGAGCTACTTTCCTAATCAAGAAAGGGAGAACTTGGTGATGGCCTTCCATAGCAAAAAGTTCCTCCGAGCAGAAATTTCATTTCCTACTCTAAAGGAAAGGTTCACAGCCCCTAACCCTTTTTTATTAGATTTTTAGTGCAGCTGCCTGATGCTGCCATGGCAGTCATTAATGGACAGACATCTTTTATTTTTTCTTAATTAGGAGGTACCAGTATTGGGATTTGTTTGAGCTGAACAGAGAATGTCTGGGAAGATAAGAAGTGATTCATTCCAACGAGATGGAGACAGTGCTCTTAATTATCAGACATAACTATGAATAGCGCACACATTGCCAAATCTATTTCTGGAATGTTTGGTTTTTATAAATTATAGTTCTCTTCCATATTCTTTTAGAATCCTTTGAGATAGGGCAGTCCAATTGGCACAATCAACTTGGCCATTCAAGAAGGGTTTTGAAAGGCTTCCAAGCAAATGCAGCTTCAGAGGAGGGGAAGGGTTTATAATATATTACTGAAGTTCATGGTTAATGAACATGCAGTAATAAACTATCTATGGCTGGAACAAAGATGAAAGACAGCCAGTTGAGTGAAATCGTTAAGGTACCAGGCTAGAAATCAGGAGATTTAAGAGTTTTAGTTCTGCCTGAGGCATGAAGACAGCAGTTTTGCGAAGAAAATTACAGGGACTAGTGCAGGAAGTCTCCAGGAGTCAAAATCAATCAATCCATCCATCCATCCATCCATCCATCCATCCATCCATCCATCCATCCATCCAGGGATGCAGGGTTATAAGCAATGACACCATTTAAGAATTTGTTCTGGAATCAGTGGTTTTAATGGTTATCATAAGGGGCCTGGGGGTTAGGAAAAAGGAATGGAAAAGTGGTGAATTCTGAGGATGACACCAAATTATTTAATATGATCGACACAAAAGGGGCGGTGAAGATCTTTGGAAGAATCTCTATAAATGATGGGTTTGGGTTTTGAAATGGCAAATGCGGTTCAAATGGAAGCTTGGATAAATTGATGCATCTGGAAGTAATTTCTTTAAACAAAACAAAACGCAGCTGACCTTTATAGATATGCTAATGGAACCAGAGTGGCTGAAACTGCCTCAGGAAAGGAATACTGTGGTTGTCGTGGATTATTCCACAGGAATGTCAGCCAAGTACAAAAAGAGTCACTTCGTGCTGAATATCATTAGGACAGGCCTTTTTTTTTTTTTTTTTTTAAAGAAGCCAAATATCGATGGGGTCCACTTGGAGTCCTGCATACGATAGGCAGCCTTCACCAATATGTAGTGGAGTGGAGGACACATTTCATCCTTACAATCCTCTGTTAAAAAGAGAAAAGTCTTCGTCCTGCCCACTTTTGGAGTGTGACATTAAAATGGCCCACAAGCCTACAGTTACTCTTTGGGCAATGAAATTTACGTCCTCTTGAACTCCAGAAGCAAAGTCAGAGCATCAGAATAAGACTTTGCGGAGAAAGCCCAGGAAACCACTCTCAGTGGAATAAGTTTGTGAGATTCCTAAATACACATTTTATTCTAAGGAGCCAGGCACCCATAACAGCTAAAGACTAAAATTACCAATTGAAAATCAGCAGCTTTGTTTTGGGAAACCAGTACCTCCAACTGATATCTTGATATCTTGACAGAGAGCCAGTTTGGTGGGGCGATTCAGGGATCAAACTAGAAACTGGAAGGCCACGAGTACTGGATTTGCTTTAGGCACAAAGCCAGCTGTGTAACCTTGGGCCAGTCACTCTTTTTCAGCCCTAGGAAGGAGACAAGGGCAGATAACCTTCAAAATCTTGCCAAGGAAGCTGCCAGAATTTGTTCAGGCAATTGCCAGGCGTTAACACTGACTGAAAGGCACCCCAAAATAAATACAAATAAAATTAAAATTCAACAGATAAACAGTATCTCAGCAGGTAAACCTGCCAAAATGGAGAAATAAAAACCTGAAATTACTCCACTTTTGGATGTGGATGGTTAAGCAGCATTTATCTCTGTTCACACCATCTGCAGGGCTCCCATTATTAGCATTATCAGTCATTTACAATGCCTCAATATTCTCATATAGAAACCATGGTTCCCTTAATCCAAGGGATAGGGAACTGTTATCTCAAGATATTTTGGATGACAGGACCTAGAATCCTTTGTCAATGGCCATGCTGGCTGAGGCTGATGGGAACTGAAAGCCCAAATATTGATTGCTTCTCTGATTTTCTCTCCCCGTCTCTGAAAATAGAGCTATTCAATCACACTTAAAATGAAGTCTGCAGTTCTTTATTGCATTATAATCTGGGACGGGCGGGAACCCAATTAGCATTTCTGATTGAAAATGGATGATGAATAATCTGCTAGGCCAAGACCTGAAACATTCTGAAAATAATTCATTGGTCAAGCACAGAATACCTTTTTAAATTTTTTTTAAATTTTTCTGCTTTTTGATCTGCTTTAAAGTCAGGAAGGAACTATTTTCCTCCTTGTTTTTTTTATTGCACCATTCTTTCCTTGGCAGGCATCCTCATCGTTTTGTGACTTAGTTTCTCCTCCTTTCTTTGGATAGGATTAATCATATAGATGTTCCCATTCAATCAGGGCAGGCACAAAAAATAGGATCATTCCTAGCCAATCAAATCTGGGTGTGGTGTGGTTTTTCCTGAGCTGTTTCAGGGAGGAAAGGGAAATGAGGGCAAGTTAAGTGATTTAAGTAATTAAGGTCCTAAAGAAGTTATCTCTCTCTCTCTCTCTCTCTCTCTCTCTCTGAGAAAAAATGAAAAGTCAATACTTGCAGTTTTGTCTAAGGCAGGAGGCTAGCTGGGTGAACTTGGGCTCCGCACACGCCTTCTCAACACTAGCAAGAAGGCAACAGCAAGCCACTTCTGAAAATAAAATTCCAAGACAATTGCAGGGACTAATCCAGCAGTCATCAGATGTCAACGCTGACTCAAAGGCACTCAGAAATAAAATAATAATAATAAAAGAATCAAATACAGGTCTTTCTTCCGACGCAAGTAGTAAGAATGACCTGCACATTTAGGAATTTCAACCTCAAGCTTCCTACACCCTTTAGAGCAGGGGTCCCCAAACTTGGCAGCTTTAAGACTTGTGGACTTCAACTCCCAGATTTCTCCAGCCAGTTTTGAAGACCCAGCAGCCCTGCACTTTCAAGAACTGCCTCTAGGTGGGAGCAGAGGGAATGTAAGACTATTGTCACCAACTTCCTTTGCTCCTTCTTCCCCCAAAGGTGCTAATTGACTTGCCTTGGGCTATGATGCATCAATGCATGTTGTTTCCAAAGCTTTTGTTGCAGGATGAGCTACTGGGAGGAATGAGGCTTTTGAAAAAGAAAGGTCAGGTTTTCCGGCTGAGATCTTGCTCAGCTTCATTCACTTTCCCACTGCTAACTGCCGGCCCTGCGTCCTGAAAAATCAAGGCACCCAGACATGGATGCTTCTGGGCTAGAATAATTGTTTCAATTGTTTCGTGTGCCAGAAACGTTGAATACACCCTGACAGAGAGGAAATGGCCACAATGAGAGGAAGAAAAGGGAGAGGTTTATTACTTTATTTAAAGTAAACTGTTAAGGGATTACACACAGGCCCAGGGCTTTCCCTCAGCCACAAGGAATAGCACAAATCACTGCAACACAAGTATTGTTATGGCGGTTCTTGAAAGGAAAGATCTGAAAACCGGAGGCAGAGTAAAAACTCTTTGTAGAGTCCCCGACGTAAAGCAGAGACAAATAAGTAGGATAAAAGGAAAGTTTCTGATTACTGTGTTGCAGTCAAGTCACACCTCTGACAAATTTATCTTATTAAAAGTAAATAAATGCTAAGGTCACAATAAGGTCAATGGATGGCTCTCATATGTCCCTTCCTGTTAAAGCTGTTACAGTATTTAATCTTCACACCTTGTTCTCTGCTGCTCAGATTAATGCAGCCAATCTTTACTAACGGATATTTAGGACTAAGTGAACTTCCATGTTTCTTAGCTGAGGGGAATGTTGACTCATATTGATTGAGGATGATGGCAATAAAAACCAACCTAGCTTGAAGACCCCAAGTTGGGGAAGGATATTTTAAGGGGTAGGGTAAAGAAAATACAAACCACACAATGCTGAGGAGGTCTTCTTAGCTAACGTCCATTGAAGTTTAATCACATTACAATTATAAAAATTGAATTTCGATTCATGGTAATAACAGCTCAACATTCATAATTAGTATTGGAAGAAAAATGCACAGTAGAATGATGGCAGAGGCTGCAGTAGCGAATTACAGCAACTAATCAAAGACAGAGCTTTGAACATTATCTGGCCACGTAGCTGCACCTCCAGATGCGCAAGGATCAGGGTTTTACAAATTCTGATCCCAGAATCACCTCAGTTCAGAATTGTTGCCACTTACTTATTTTGCAAGTTCTCCGGCAATAGTTCTTGGCTTTTTTAAATTTTATTTTAAAGCATAAACATAGAATGCAAAACACACATTTGAGTGAATATGCATGTAAAAGTAATTTAAATAAACAGACATAATTTAAACACCAATGATGCGACTAGCTGCTATGCTAATTAATGTGCAAATGGGAAAGAACAGATTCAATGAGTAGAAGAAAATGACCCTTCATAACTGCTGGGCATGGGAAAATGATTTTAAAAGGTGCCCCATCTTCTCAGTTCCAGAGTGAAGTCCCACACAAAATTAGCAAAGATGGATATAGAAATGAATGCAATCTGTTGTCCATATAGATTGGACAGATCATGGAAGGGCCAAAGAAATCTGTTTTGATGCAGACCTGCTAAAAAATGACCATGAGGCGATGATTTCTAAGAAGCTGAGTCTAGCTTGCAGTCAATGGTGGATTTCAAATTTTTTTACTACCGGTTCTGTGGGTGTGGCTTGGTAGGCATGGCATGGCTTGGTGGGTGTGGTTTGGTGGGGATGGCAGGGGAAGGATACTGTAAAATCTCCATTCCCTCTCCAATCCAGGGGAAGGATACTGCAAAATCTCCATTTCCTCCCAATCAGCTGGGACTTGGGAGGCAGAGAATAGATGGGGGCAGGGCCAGTCAGAATTTTTACTACCGGTTCTCTGAACTACTCAAAATTTCTGCTACCGGTTCTCCAGAACTAGTCAGAACCTGCTGAAACCCACCTCTGCTTGCAGTTTTTCGTGCACTGTGATTGACAGATCAGACTGGGGTGTGAGATACTGCTGGCATCAAGAACCTAGGGAATGATGTGACAGTGTGTTATCTTTGACCAGTAGGTCAAGCAAAAAGTAAAAATGTTGAAGGAAGCTTCCCAAGGGCAGTCAAGGCTAAGGAAAGGAAAGGTTGCCTCTCTAGCATGAAAGGAGAAGAGACATGAAAATAACTGAAATGGCTGTAAACTTGCCGCCTTAAGACTGAACATATTCTGCTTTCCCTGCCTGCTCCTTCTAGAATATCTGGGGTGAAAGCTGGGAGAAAAGATACAAACATGAGTCAAGTTTTACACCAGGTGAATTTATAGAGATGTAATAGTTTGCCATAGTCACTCTTGAACCTACACCTTGGGCTTTCATGGTGACTTTCCAGCCAAGCGTTAACCAGCTCTGCTAAGGTTTTGGTTGCTTTAGATACACCAGGTGTTGCCTCTGTATGCCAATTACAAGTGACAATGAGGACAAGTGGGTTATTGTTATTGCTCTGCAGGAAGGAGAAGGTAGTGAATGTTTCATGTTTGGGGCCCCAGGCTGATGAAAGACAAACTATTAAGTACAACATCCATCTGCTTTATATGCTGCAAATATATGCTTAGATGAGTAGCGATAATAGCGCTATACCTATCTGAAGCTAGAAATGTTCTTGGTGTTTATGAGAGGGTCTCCTGTGCCCTGGGCTCTTCCAAAGCCAGTTTCTTCCTCAAACTGAAGAGAGGACTCAAAACTACATTCATGTTCAACGAACTATTTTTATATCAACTTCATTGGGTGCAGAATGTAAATGTGTTGGTGCAGAGTATATTATCCAGATTTATATCTACTAGAGTAAGGGCCTCCAACCTTGGCAACTTTAAGCCTGGCAGACTTCAACTCCCAGAATCCCCCAGCCAACTTAATTCTGGGAGTTGAAGCCCGCCAGGCTTAAAGTTGCCAAGATTGGAGACCTTTGGTCTAGAGTACTGAGAAAGGATTCAAAATAGGGACGAGATAAGACCGGACAGAAATTTCACATTCAGAAGAGGGAATCTCAATCTCTTTCTCTTGAAAAAAGGCAACTCAGTATGGTTGAGCTCCTGTAAGTGACCAGCATTGACTTGGTCCTGCTTTTTCTAGTTGTTCCAGGTGTCCAGATTTTTCTCAGAAGAAGAAAAGACAGTCATACCATAAAAACTGAAATAGAAGAATGAAGGATGAGATGATGGAAGTAATAGTTATGGAGAACCAACAGATTCCTCTTGTCTTCAGGCCAATTCAAAATTTTTGCGATTCAGGTAGCAAAGCTATACCATTACAATTCAGAGTCACGAGGGACTGGAAATTTGGTCCCCTGAAGTTAGTAGCTAGGCTAAAATAATTTCCTCAGTGGCAAATGAATTTTATACAAAGAAAAGACTTCAATGAAACCAGTAAAGGAGAAAGTTGAAATAATGTCTGAAAATTTTAAAAAAAATCCTTCCGGTATCAAGGGTTTAGGTAGTGTACATTGGATTCCAAATCCCTCTACAAGAATTGCTAAATGGCATTCCAGAATAGTAGCTGAAGCTGAAGTCATGTTGGAGGCTGGTATTACATGCTGCGGCATAGAAATGCCTTCAATAAAGGCATTCCATAATTTATTTTGTTGTGGCTGGAAAAGGAACACCAGAGCAAGGGGGCTCCTTGGTGCTCTCTGTGCTTGGTTGTTTTCTTGCAGATGTTTCATTACCCAAACCAGGTAATATCGTCAGTCCTAATACTGGTGATGTTACCTAGTTTGAATATTGAAACCTCTGCAAAAAACAAAACAAAACCAAGCACAGAGAGCACCATTTCAATCCTGAGCTACAAATATTCTCCTTTATTGGGACACCGGAGTGCTCTCACCTTATTGGCAGGTAAAAACTTGTTTTATTCCTTCTGATATTTGAGTTGTCCAGGAACAATCCACCCTTAAAACAATTAATTATACTGGTGAACTGTGGTATGTAGGCAACAAGTTTTTATTTATTAGATTTTTAAGAAAATCCTGCCTTTTTAAAATAAATAACTCAAGGCAGCAAAAATACCCAATACTCCTTCCTCCTCTTAGTTTCCTCACAACCCTGTGAGATGAGTGGGGCTGAGATAGTGTGACTGGCCCAAAGTCATTGTTGGCTTTCATGTCTAAGACGAGACTAGAACTCACCTCTCCTGGTTTCTACCCTGGTGCCACAACCACTAGATCAAACTGCTCTTCAGAATCCAGGGACTACAAAATTTAGTCTGCATTCCATAACAAATTGAAAAAGTGGCTACAAAAATGCTTCCAACAATGACTGAACGCACCTTAAGTGAATGAATTCTGCTGTAACTTTTTACGTTTTCATATATGAAGCTAACAGAGATTAAATTGTAGACCGTTATTTAAATAACTGGGGATTCTGGAAGTTGTGTGGAACAAAGATGCATTCTATGGAAAAAAACTGAGAAGAAAAAAAAAAGGAACTCAAGTGTTTTGATTTTGTTTTGTTTTGTTTAAAATGTTTTTTTTTTTACTTCATTTAAGGGAGAAATTCCCACAGTATCTGTTAAAAAACAAATAGCAACAAGGACACTTGGCATGCAAAATTATTTTGAACATTCTTTACATTAGTGGCAGCCAATTCAACACGCATTTTACAGAGATTTATTTCTTTGTTCTCAAACAGGTAAATCAGAATTCTGTCATTCATACCATACTGAAAAATGGTCTATATGAATCAGGCAACAAAGATACTATTTATAAACCAGATCATCTGAGGACTTTTTTTTCACATTGTATAGTACAACAAACCAGTATTTTACACAGTCACTGGAGTAACAATTATCCCATTATACTTCTAAACCAGCATATGAATGAAAAGGAGTTGTAGTTTTGGGAGGCAGTCTAGTTAAATTGTTAATCTTACAGTCTTATTGCAACAAAGAGATAGTGAAAACTGCAATTTTGAATGGGTAGTGCTATAAACAAGAGTGATGCGGAAGATTGGGGCTCAGTATTTTAACAAATTTAACAAATTTATTAAATTGCAACTGGTTGAACATCTGACATCAGTATGATGTGCTTCTTCCTATCTTAAATCCAGTTTATTGGATGCCTTAAAGGGGAAAAACTGGTTCTGTAAGATCTATCTGCCATTAGTATAAAAGAAGGAGAAGCACATCAAGAGGCTGCCAATTAAATTGGTTTTATGAGGGGGAAAAATACATGCCAGACCTGGCAGAAGAAAAGAGATGGGCCTATACTTTATAAATGAGGTAGAAGCCAAGCGTTTTGACAGTGTGAAAGATAAGAGAGCTTTGGAAGCAATTATTCCAAACGGTTATGAAGAAAGTGACAAGATGTGTAGAGTACAGAAACTACCCCTATTTCTGTGCATGACAAAAAAAAAAATTGTGGGGAGGGACAAAGTAGGCCTGATTTACATTTTGTTATGCATTAGTAATTTTGAGAAACAACAACAGAAAGTTATCCATGGGTTTTCCCCATATCCCTGAGGTGGGGCCACTCTTCACACGGATGCCGTTATCAATTTGAGGAAGCTTGCCTGTGGAAGGGTCATTAGGTCTGAAATATGGTCATGTAAACATCAACCCTTGCCACCCTGACCTTCCTTGGGAAATCAATGAACCATCACCACTTACACTGTACGTACACAACAAAAAACAGAACTGAGTCATCACCTTTAAATTAGGAATCGGCACAAAACAAACCCTTAGAGCTTTATTGTTGCACCCCTCCCCCCACATAAGGAGAGGGGAATAAAAATATAATTATATATGTATATATATTAAACCACTATTTAAGTACATACCCTATTCATAAATAACCAAACACTTTCTGCCATTGCAAAATTATTCATTGAGATCTTTAAAATGACATCCTCATTAAGACAAAAAAACCAGGGGGGGGGAGGGTCTTTGTGTTGGGTTAATTTGTGCATGAAAACAATAACATCTGGGGTTGAGTGTGTAATACGTAATTCCCAAGTCTGGAGTGTGTAGCAAAGCCAGTTTTATTTTCCTCTTCAACTCTGCTCCCAGAAGGGAATGCGTCCATTTGCAGATTCGGTCTGAATGTATTCTCCCCCTGCCCAAAACAGCTAGGAAGGAAGCACGTTGTGGGCCCACAGGCAGAAAGTTTTCAAGAGCTTTCTTTGGGTTTGGCAAGATTTCCATTCCTGGGAGCGTGGGAGGGTGGGTGTGATTCCTGGAAAAAAGATACATTTCTTCTACGTCTGAATCCATTTTCTCTCATATAAATAGAAGCCAACGTTTCCACACAGGACATGCAAAGTAGTGCAACAATTCCACTCATACTACTATACAACAGTCTGTTTCTGGAAAGACCGAAAAGGGTCCTTTGTTTCCAAGAAATGCTGCTGATGCCAATGCAGGGATCCTTCTGCTGCTGCAGCCTTCATCTCCAATCCACAGGAAGGAGCGTAGAGTAAGAACAATTATAAGGTCCGGACAGCTACAGGGTATAGGAGTGACAAATGTTCAGCTCCTTTGATAGGCAGTTTCTTTGCAGTGTAGTAGTGAATAACCTCAGGCACGCTGTCAAAGGGAGGGCTGTTCTGACCCAAAATATACTTCTCTTTGGTCTTTGCCAACTTCATGTGCATAAACCCTTGGTTGCTCCTGTTGGAAAAAGAAAGGAGAGGGAGAGAGAGAGAGAAAGATGATATACAAATTTCCACAAGCCACCATCAATAAGGGAATCTGATGATGAATATGTTACATGAATGTAGAACATGCTGAGTACATTAAAAAAATTCCCATCTGCCTTTAGCACCATATGTAACAAAAGAAAAACAAAACAGAACATTTAGTTAAATAATTGCTTTAAAACTCCAGTGATCTGTAATTGAAATGACCATAGCCTGTCTGCCAGCTGCCTAAGGGAGTATGGAATATTTAGTGCTTTAGCTTTGAAAGTGCTTTTATTATTTACTTATTAATTTACTTATTATTTCTTATTGAAATTTTCCAAGGCCATTTTAATGATGGAATGCAGTATCTATCAGCAGCTCCTAAAAGCAACTGTGCCTTTTCCTAGGATTTTGGAGCTGCTAAGAGATCCCAGAAAAAGATGCATTTGCTTTAAGATTTTGTAGACAGACATTATATTTTCCAATAAAGGAGAATATTTGTAGTTCCAGGTTGAAAATGATGGGTCCTTGGTGCTCTCTGAGCTAGGTAACATCATCAATAGCTAGTATTGATAATGTCACCTAGTTTGGGTAATGAAACCTCTGCAAGAAAACAACCAAGCTCAGAGAGTACCAAAGATCCCTCACTATATTTTCCATTTTCTGCTTCTAAATTCTGAAACACTGCAGACCCCTCGTGCATTCTAAGGACTAAAGAGAAAGAGCTGTTGGATCTAATCAACCATTAATATGTATAGGTGTATGCTACATTACTGAGAATGATGCTATAAATAAATATTGTCTATCCCTAATTAGACGGAACCTCTGAATATACCCAAGTTAGGTTAACATGCTACAAATATAGACCAGTCTATGGGTGGCTTTGGATTTTATAACAAATATGCAACTACTCTGCATTCAGCTGTCAATTTTTTCTGCAAAGTCTAAAAACAAATACCTCAGGCAACAAATGCATCACTAAATTTGAGGGTACAGAAACCCTCGTTGGATGATGCCTCCAGAGAAACATGTATAGCTTACCACTTAATTTATAATGAGCCAAAAAGTTTTTTTTTTTAAAAAAAAGAGAGAGACAGAGAGAAAAAGAAAAATCTAGGGAGATTTTTCTGGCTGTGCAGGCAATTGAAAGAAGGCTGAGAGACTGCAGGGAAGGTGTTTGAGTTTGCGTCTCAAGGGCACAAAGAGATAATTTTAAATTGAGAATAGTGTCTTTATCCCCTCTTAAATTGCTTAAGAAAATTCAGCTTTTTCATAGGACGTGGGGATATTTCCACCCTGTGAAGAAGCTGAAGCAAATTTCAGGCTCACATTATTCAAATTTTCCAAGGCAATTTTGTGATGAAATGACCCTTCTCTATAGAGCAGAAATCACTGCAGGCATTGTAATTATAGCTCTGGCACGCTTAAAAAAATCTTGATTTAAATTTAAATTCTTTACGAGAATGATTCTCTTTTGAAACATAATTGTTCTCTAAACGATTTCCTTTAAGCCAAGGGTGACACCTCTAAATATTTATTATGAGCATATATATTGTGGTATCCCTTCAAGTTTATTATGCTTTTTTTATCCTCCTCTAGTAAAATCCTGATACCAAATTAATGGAACTGTAAAAATAGGTGCATATTAATTTAAAACTAGAATAGAGGCCAACCTGATGAGAGGTCTTTTTAGATTTAATGCAAGAACAGAAGACACTAGTTAAATTTGTTTATTTGTTTGTTTGCAGTTAGAATGATTATCTATTGATCTGGATCATATACAAGATTGGTTTGGGATTTAGTTTATATACTGGGTCATGATGAGTTTTTTTTATTACTATCCATTATGGTTTATAAATCACATTTTATAGCTTGGGATGACATGTGAATGCAACCAACTATGGATCAGTCAAACCAACCATGAATAAACTATCTACAGCCTAATATTTAGACAATATGAAGGTTTTTATTTATTTATATGGAGGGAATTATATTGAAAGGTCTGAAAGAGCCAGTGGAAAGGTTGGCTCTGTACCAACTTTACACAGGATTCCTACTGGCAGAATATTAGAAGAGAATATCATATTCCTGAATCCAGTTTTCCAAGCCTACTTCCCTGAAGCATATTACATTGCCAAATTATATTTCCTTGCATTTGTAACGTTGCAAGGCATGAAAATGCATCCCTGATTGTCTCATCATAGGACAATTTTTATTTGTCAGAGATCGGAATATAATATGCATACAGGCTGTCAGGGGCTGTCCTATTATCATGCAGCATAATCATGCTTTAGAACAACGGCCTTCAACCTTTGGGGTACCAGGAACCGGTTCCCTGGAGAAAGGTTTTTCCATGGACCGGAAGGAGTGTGGTTTTGCATGCTGCCTGCCCGGAATGCCCGGAAGGGGCTTTGCTTGTTTGTCCAGACTGGTTGCTGGCTTGCCACAGACCGGTGCCAATCCTTGGATTGGGGGTGGAAGCAGCGGTGGAACTCAGTTTTTTTTTACTACCGGTTCTGTGGGTGTGGCTTGGCAGGCGTGGCAGGGGAAGGATACTGCAAAATCCTCATTCCCACCCTACTCCTGGGGGAAGGATATTGCAAAATCCCCATTCCCACCCAACTCCTGGGGGAAGGATATTGCAAAATCCCCATTTCCACCGAACTCCAGGGGAAGGATACTGCAAAATCGCTATTCCCTCCCCACTCTGGGGCCAGCCAGAGGTGATATTTGCCGGTTCTCCGAACTACTCAAAATTTACCCTACATTAGTTGCATTAATTAATTGTATGATATAAATGGAATAAGATGAAGACAATATTAATAATTAAAATATAAGAGGGGAGATTTGAGAAAAATGCATAATAAATGAGAAAACTAGGGTTTTCTGGACACCAGAAATATTGATATGAAAATAAATACAGCAATGGAGAGAGATAATAAGGAGAGATGGAAAGGGAGAAGGAGGGAGAGAGAAAGAAGAAAGGGAAGAGGAGAGGAGGAAAGGTAGGGGAAATAAGAGTAGGAGAGAAGGCTAGATAGGGAGGAAGTAGGGTGGAGGGGGAGAAAGGAAGGGGAAGTAGAGAAGTAGTAGGAGAGGAGAGAAGAAAGGAGGAAGGAAGAAAGGAGGGAGGGAAAGGAGTGAGAGGAGAAGAAAGGATTGCTGTGAAAAGCAAAAGATGAAATGGAAGAAAAGCAACCCCGAATATATTTGAATATATTAGGATAAAATTTAAATAGTTTTTAAAAAAAAGAACGAAAGAGTATGAACACTAAAAACGGAGAAATTAGAACTTGAGGGCGAAAGAAGATGTGACTTAAAAAATGAACAAGAAAATATTAGGAAATGAATAAAAACTATGAAAAAAGAACATTTTGGCAAAAACTGTAATTAAGTAAAATATATTTGAATACATTGAATTGTATAAGATGGTCAATACTCTGTTCATAAATCATGTAGGTGTGTGTGTGTGTGGGAAACTAAAAAATCAATAAAAATTTGTTTAAAAAAATCCCACTGCCGGTTCTCAAGAACCTGCTGTATTTCACCCCTGGGTTGGAGACCCCTTCTTTTAGAAAACTGTTAGATGCATAACGCTTTGAATTGATTGCTCTTCTTCCAGTCTTTTCACAACTGTATATAAAAATTTAGGCATATTCTTGCACTCCTGAAGTGAATAGAAATTGACACAACTTTTACATGGTAAAAAGTTAAATACAACATCTTTCTGAAAATGTGAGTGGAAACGACAACTTCCAAATATTTGCTATAGCCAACTCTAACAGTTTTTAGTTCTTGTTTTTGGGTTTTGCTTTACTCTTCCTTGTGGAACTCTACTAGCTGATAAATATTCTTAGGTCTTGGAAATATCCAACCTTTTTTTTTTTAACTTCATTTTTTCACTGATTTATGGGACATTGATCTGCAAGGTAGAACCAACAATCGCTGCAAAAGACTTGCTGAAACGTTTAACTGACACTGAAGTAGTTGCTGAAAAATCCTCTATGAAGTATTGATTATACAACAATAATCTTCGTCAGAGAGTTATCAGAAAGAAATATTTTCTCTAATCTCATCATAGGTCATTGTTTCACTGATGCAAACACATAAACCAACAACCTTTGATAAGCCTGAAACCCTTTGGAACAAGGTGCTTTTGACTGATAAAAACCAATGTTGACTTCTTTAGGCACTGCACACGAAACATTTGAAGAAAAATGTTTGAGGAATTTAAAGAAAAGGACATTTTGTCAGGCATTGAGCAAGACGGCATCCAGTAGCACAGGAAGTATTGTGTGGGCAGAAGGAAGGATGAATTTCAACTAAATTTCAACATTTCCAAGAAGCTAATGTTCCATAGTCAATGAAGAAATTGAAACTCAAAAGAGCTTGGAAATATTAGCGAGACAACAGTCCAAATTAGTTTCCCAAATCAATCATGAAGCAATTACAAGAGAGAAAGAGAAAGTCTTTGGAATGGCCATCATGGTTCCCAAACTTGTATATTACTGTAAAAAATGTGGGAAGATCTCAAACACGAAGTGTATGCAAAGAGTCCTCAAAATATTCTTGAACTAGAAGAATTCTGCAAGAAAGCACACCAAAAGTAAGGGAAAAAAAGGATATATACTGTAGCTGCCTGCAACAAATAGTTGGAAGCCGTTTCTTCTGCCAAAGAAGAGCTAAAGGTAAAGGTAAAGGTTCCCCTCGCACATATGTGCTAGTTGTTCCCAACTCTAGGGCGCAGTGCTCATCTCTGTTTCAAAGCTAAAGAGCCAGTGATGTCTAAAGACATCTCTGTGGTCATGTGGTCGGCATGACTAAATGCCAAAGGTGCACGGAAGCTGTTACCTTCCCACCAAAGGTGGTTCCTACTTTTCTACTTGCGGTTTTTACCTGCTTTCGAACTGCTAGGTTGGCAGAAGCTGGGACAAGTAACGGGAGCTCACCCTATTACGCAGCACTAGGGATTTGAACTGCTGAACAATCTGGAACTGAACACACTCAAAACCGTAGAAATGGTGGTAGACTTTAGGAGAAACCCTTCCATACTTCCACCTCTCACAATACTAGACAACACAGTATGAACAGTAGAAACCTTTAAATTTCTAGGTTCTATCATATCGCAAGATCTAAAATGGACAGCTAACATCAAAAACATCATCAAGAAAGGACAACAAAGAACGTTCTTTCTGCACCAACTCAGTAAGCTCAAGCTGCCCAAGGAGCTGCTGATTCAATTCTACAGAGGAATTATTGAGTCTGTCATTTGCACCTCTATAACTGTCTGGTTCGGTTCTGCAACCCAACAAAAAAGACACAGACTTCAGAGGATAATTAGAACTGCAGAAAAAATAATTGCTACCAACCTGCCTTCCATTGAGGACCTGTATACTGCACGAATCAAGAAGAGGGCTGTGAAAATATTTACAGATCCCTCACATCCAGGACATAAACTGTTTCAACTCCTACCCTCAAAACGACGTTATAGAGCACTGCACACCAGAACAACTAGACACAAGAACAGTTTTTTCCCGAAGGCCATCACTCTGCTAAACAAATAATTCCCTCAACACTGTCAAACTATTTACTAAATCTGCACTACTATTAATCTTCTCATAGTTCCCATCACCAATCTCTTTCCACTTATGACTGTATGACTGTAACTTTGTTGCTGGCAATCCTTATGATTTATACTGATATATTGACCATCAATTGTGTTGTAAATGATGAACGTATCTTTTCTTTTATGTACACTGAGAGCATATGCACCAAGACAAATTCCTTGTGTGTCCAATCACACTTGGCCAATAAAAAATTCTATTCTATTCTGAACTGCTGACCTTTCGATTAACAAGCTCAGCATCTTAGCCACTGAGCCACTGTGTCACCTAAAGAAGGGCTACGAGGTGTTAATTGAAAGAGTGTCCAAATTTCCTTACCTGTTGTGTTTAGTTTTCTTTTCTCCCATTTTCATTAACCTTGATTTGATTAAATACAGAATTTAATAAGACACGAGATCAAATCAACTTGAATGGAACGTTTTCCATAATCACCAGCTGACTGCATGAATTGCAAAAACTTTGATGCAAACCTCTGCCTGTGGAATTAAAACGTGCTCTTCTCTGCTCTCTTGCAATGTTTGCTGTTCGTGACCCATATTCAGCTGGTATGTGGTATGTGTCCTTGCAAGACTGTTAATGGATTTTTGACAGCTCTTGTTCAAAAATCTATCAGGCTTGCCTTTCTAACTGCGGACACAATGAGTGCCTGTGAATTGGGAAGCCTACTGAGGAGGGTGAGTTCCCAATCTTTCATCTCTAGATGTGATTGTCTTCCACCCTGTATAACTTTATCTAGATTCCTCTTGCCCCTAGAATCCTAAGGTTCAAATGTCGTCCTCTGCAATCAGCTAAAGATACAAGTGACAGGGTTAAAACACATTCATTCACTTTAAATGCCCATGATTTAAGGTAAAGGTAAAGGACTAGCATACGTGCTAGTCGTTCCCGACTCTAGGGGGAGGTGTTCATCTCCGTTTCAAAGCAGAAGAGCCAGCGCTGTCCGAAGACGTCTCCATGGTCATGTGGCCGGCATGACTAAATGCCAAAGGCGCACAGAACGCTGTTACCTTCCCACCAAAGGTGGTCCCTATTTATGTATTTGCATTTTTACGTGCGTTCGAACTGCTAGGTTGGCAGAAGCTGGGACAAGTAATGGGAGCTCACCCTGTTATGCAGCACTAGGGATTCAAACTACTGAACTGCTGACCTTTCGATTGACAAGCTCAGTGTCTCAGCCACTAAGCCACTGCATCCCTGTACCCTTAGAAGGCAGGTATGCTAATTTCTCAGCCACATTCTCCTCAATCACTTAAAAAGTTACTGCATCTGGATCTACATATGCTACAAAGGTAAAAAGACCGGCCGGATGAATTCTTCAAGAAGGTTTCCTGGGAAATTCCTACTTAAAGCATGTCTGCATGCAAAATAGCTACGTTGGTGATGAAATCATTTCCAAGTTAACAGGAAGGAAGCTTTTGAAAACTTGGAAAATTATTGATTCCCCTTTTTTCCAGTCACATTTGTGGGGGTTTCTTGCCAAATCCAATCTCAATTAAAAGTAGGTCTGGAGAAACTCCAAGCAAATAAAACCAGGAAGTGCTAACCAGGAAAGCAGTTTAACGAGTAACTAGAGGAGGGAACCTATTGGATGCAATAGGTCACACTGAGATGTCTGTGGGAGAATGTTGGCAAGAGGAAAGCCAAAGCTGGCATCTCTGCTAGAAAAGGAAACAGCCTATATGATTAGATAAGGGCAGTATTACAAAAGGTCTTGGAGGCAGAAAGAAAATGACTATACAAACTTATGAAATCTCCTCTTGTTTTGGCAGCAACAGAACAGCCTGGCTAATAACTGGTAAGGATTAATAAACTCTCATAAATTCCACCATCATACGCTAGAGCAGGTTTCCTCCTCGTCAATCTAAGGCCTTATGAAACCTTTGGACTGTAGCTACAATAATTCCTTGGAATCTCGACCCGTGCTGATGGAGAATTATCAAAACTGCAGACCAGCATATTTCAAGAGCTTCAAATTAAGAAGACAACACCGACAAGAATACTCCAGCTTCAACCAAAACAATACAAGAGCACACAATAGATGCAAACTCATGGTAAACCAATCCAAACTAGACTGCAGAAAATATGACTTCAGTAACAGAGTTGTTAATACCTGGAATTCACTACCAGACTCTGTGGTCTCATCCCAAAACCCCCAAAACTTTAACCTTAGACTGTCTACTGTTGACCTCACCCCATTCCTAAGAGGTCTGTAAGAGGTATGCATAAGTGCACCAGCGTGCCTACCGCCCCGTCCTAATGTTTTCTTTTATTCGTATCTTTTACATGTATTTATAATTACGTTTACACTTGTATCTGTCATAAAATACATGCTTGACGAAATAAACAAATAAATAAAAATAAAATAAATAAATTAGAAGAAATTGCAAGGATATTGTGTAATGCTGGGAGATTCTTTCCAAAGCTATATAAAGCTATATAGGAAACTTGTGAAGCTATTCCAAAGACTGACATTAACAGAACGTTTCAGGATATTTTACTCTATAAATAGGGAAATTACATATAGGCTGTACGAACATAACATGGTTCTCTTTGGCATGTCTCATTCAGATACCATGGAAAGCCATCATGGTATTTCTTCAGTTCCACTTAACATTCTGTGTGAATCTAACCACTGCAATGGGTAGGTCACAGTTGATTGCTCAATGTGCAAAATCAACCAACTGTGGTTTATTCAGTACATCAAGGTAAAGCAAAACACGGTTTAGCAGAGTTTGTGAACAAAACCGTTGTGTAGGACTTGTTTTTGTGTGTGAAATTTCAAAATGCGCTCACTGTATAGTACAATTATATTACAACTGCCTGGTAGATTCACAAAACTACTTCAAATATTAGTTAACCTTTCCAAATGTCAAGTTCAATTTTCCAGCACTGACAAATGTTGCATTCCCATAGTAAAGAGTCTTGACAAATAATCTCCAAGAATTTGAACAACCAAGTGATGTTGTGCTGACCATGGCCACATAATCTGGGCTTAAAGCTTTCTCTCTAAAAATAAAGGAACCACAAAAGCGATACTGACAGCTGCATTTGGGAAGGATAGAAAAAAGAAGGACAGTGGACAGCACTAAAAGCTTTAGAGGCAGGCTACAGACAGGAGCCAGATGGAGTTGTGAGCTGCAACAATTCAGCAAAACAGTATCTGACGAAACCTAGTTAAATAAAGTGATGATTTTTCAGTCCATGTAACCCTGTCAACAGTCACTCAATTGCAATAATAATAGCAATTATGGGCTGCAACCCATTGGCTCCAGATCTAAGAGTGTTCCATCTACCCAGAACTATTCAATAACACGAAAGCTTAGATTTTTTTTTACTAACATGGCCAAGATACTGATGCAATCAGATGGGAATCTTCTGTACATGATGAAAAAGCCCTGAGTTCTTTTTTTGTGTAATTCTTCTATGTTACATGTTTGTACCTTCGCATTAATGCTTATCTTTGGCTGTTTGCTACAACCTTACATATTGCAAATCAGGCAATAAAGTGTGATAAAAGACATTGCTTCAAGAGCTGTTCTACATACTCTAAAATCTTTTAATTGTAACACTGCAAGTTATCATGTTTTCCCAAAAATAAGACCCTGTCTTATATTTTTTTGCCACCAAAAAAGGCACCAGGTCTTATTTTCGGGGAGGATGTCATCCACTGACTCACCTCACTTGCGCCTGTCGTCCCAGGCTTCCTTTTTGCTGTCAGAGGTATTTAATTCTTATGATTTATATTGATATATTGACCATCAATTGTGTTGTAAATGTTGTACCTTGATGAACGTATCTTTTCTTTTATGTACACTGAGAGCATATGCACCAAGACAAATTCCTTGTGTGTCCAATCACACTTGGCCAATAAAAATTCTATTCTATTCTATTAAGAACTACTCTGTGGCTGGCAAGGCTTTCCTGAAGGCTGCAGCCGATAACAGAACTCCAGATTGATCTGGAACTCTGTTATCGGCTTCAGAAGCCTTTAGAAAAGCCTTGCAGGCCTTGGCGGCTGCAGAAGAAATAGGCCAGCAAGGCAGGTGTTGGGGTGTGCAAGGCCTGGCTGCAACTTTCTGAAGATTAGTAGTAGGGCAGCTCCACCCCCCCATCTCACCCTAGCTTAATTTTTACCCGTGCACCCCTGGAGTGGGCAGGGTCTTAATTAGGGCTTATTTTGGGGTTGAGCTTATATTGGGTGCACATGTAAAAAAATCAAGCTAGGACTTTTGGGGTAGGTCTATTTTCGGGGAAACACGGTACATGTTATGATCATTAGATAGGAGAGGATTCTATATAGTATTCCTGATTTGATAATTTATAACATTCAGAGAGCTTTTAAAAGTGGAAGAGTACATTGAAACTGTACTCCTATCCCTGTTTTTGTACAATCCAGAATTCTACATTTCTTTTGTGAAATTCTTAAGATTGTTAAATGAATGAGTCAAAATGCATTTTCAATCAGGCTGAAGAGGAAGCGGTGGCTGAGCAGAGTTCCATGTCAAATGGCCATAAAGCGGCCAGCACCAAAGGGAGTGTAAATGTCCAAAAACTATCCACATCTGGGAGTCAATCATCTAAACTGGCAGCACCGTTAGCTATCAAATGAGCAATTCTATTTCAGAAAAGTTGCTTTGTGCTGAAAATCAGCTTTCATTGTGATGAACTAGCTTGGTCCATAGCCACTGATTTGTGGCGTCAGACTTTTAGCAACCAGCCTAAGCACTGGAAAAATTAGTTGAGAACTGGAAAATGCGCTATGAAAGGAAAGAGGCTCTTAGTTTTCCCATTTAAAATTTTCAGACATGGGCCTCTGGATGATAACAACAACCCAGCATTTTCCTAAAGCTCTGTAGGTTACAATAATTGCATCAAAGCTCTGCCATGCTTCACAAGTGGAGTGCGTGCCATTCATAACCATAATTGGAAGGAATCTACTTAATGCTATTCAGCCACACTACTTATAATGCAGTTCCTGCCTATGAAAAAATAGTTGTCTCAACAAAACGAATGGGACGTTTCTTTTTATCAAAATGATTACGAAATACAGCACATGGCAGACATGCTTTCTTCACCACCCCACCCCACCCCACCCCACCCCACCATTACATGAACCATCACCTTCCTAATAATTGTAGCATTTAATACGGCTTCACACTTTTTTGCAGCTGCCGGGACACATCGCCCACAGCAGTAGGTTGCTTCCCAAGACCTCTTACTTTCAGTTATAATTGCTTAATGCATTTTTCATGAAGAGCACAGGGTAATAGTTATGTTAAATTGCCTTCTTTTTCATGATAAAATGACTTTAAAACACTCACACGTAACATTTATGCAATTGGAGAGAGAGCATGGGCTCAATGATTATGACTCTATTACTTGGAATCCCATGCATTGTCAGGCTCACTTCATCTCAAAAGGAAAAAGAGAATTTTCATTCTCAATCACAACCACACTGGCTGTATAATAAACCATAATTGTAGAGTGGCCACTGCTTAGCTCTATCACATAGACATCTGCACACTTCTGAGATCACAGAAGCTTAGTGAGTGCCTGTAGCAAGGTACCGTGGTCCTTAGGACTGAGAATCAAAGCTGCTTATAGTCCATTTGTGGAGAATCTAAATAATGTCATCAAATTTTAGTCCCTGGTACATGTTCTAATTTTTTTAAAATTATGGTATTCCGATCTCCTTCAATGGAATAAAGCCCCCGAGGTGAAAAAAAAGAAACAGAAATATAAGTATATTTCCCAGAATGCGGAATGTTGTAGAGTAGGAGTGTCAAACTCAAGGTCCGGGGGCCAGATATGCCCCATGGGGTACTTAGATCTGACCAACAGGGCCACCTTGGAAACAGTGAAGGATCGGCCCATGGTGCCTCTGCCAGCCCTCCCAAGCTCTGTTTTCGCTGGCAGAGGGTTGCAGGAGGACGTTGCAGCCCAAAATGGAGCTCAGGAGTCCATTTTCGCTGGCAGAGTGCTTGGGTCACCACATGGGCCCCCTGACATGAGTGACGTCATGCTGCCCCCCCCGCCCCCCCCAAGGTCAAACACAACCCTGATGCGGCCCTCAATGAAATCAGGTTTGACTGTTGTAGAGAATTCTGTTTCCTTTTGGTGTTGGTTTTGGTAGGTGGCTGCTTAAGTTTAAGCAGAAACACCGATCACTTCTGATCCCTTTCTTTCCCTGAATTGTCAAGTTGTTCTGAGAGAGCGCACAGGTGTTTCACACAATTGAATGCAACTTTTTTTAAAAAAAGCTTTTACACTACAGTAGCAGAAATTGTTTCAAACCAGGAGTACTATTTCCCCTCAGATTAACAGGAATGTATGATTTATGTGCAAGTAAGGATCCTTTAAAAAAAATCAGAATAACAATATTTCTGAGGAAGCTAAACAACAAGGCAAAGCAATTGCTTCATTTTCTAACAGGTAATGTTCCAAAAACGGATCTTTAGGAAGATTTACCAGATGTCATTAGTTCTATAGTTCTGCATTTTAAAAAAATGACATTGTAAATCATCGCTTCTTTGCTACAAAACACAGGGATGCCAATATAATCAAAATTATAGATTAGAAAATACAGCATTATTAATATAGAAGGAAGACTTGGCAAAAGGTACCAATGAGGATTTTGCACTTCTAGAAATTCAGAACTTTTGGGTAGAGGAAAAGGGAGAGAAAGTGTGCTCAGATGGAGAAATGCTTGTCACAAACTCTGCTATGTTTGCTACTAGTGAAAATGGAAAAGGACAGGGTGGGGAAAAGGGGCTGTGTTAGGCACAAGTAACCAGACCTACATATGTAAAGTTCAAACTTACCATTTTTTAATATTCTGCCTATTATACAGGAAACTCCCCAGACTGCCAGCCTTAGCCTGGGAACAGATGGATAAGATTCTATGGAGCTTAAGAGAAGTCAGTTCTGGATCACTTGTGGCTATGCAAAAATTTGAGGCTAATTCTGCCCTTGATGCCTCCCGCTGGCCTGGTTGGGTACTTCCCAACAGGCTGAGTAGCTAGATTAAACAAAATTAAGATGCCTAAGGATGTTCTCTTACAGGGCTGTCAAACTCATGTCCTGCAGCCCAGATGTGTCACATGCTGGCCACACCCACACCTGGTTTAGTGAAGGGGAAAAAGTTGTGATATGTCACGTGATGACACGAATTTCACATCCCTGTTCTATCATAATGTCAGCCTTCCCAAGTAAACCAGATAGGAAACATGACCAGATAAACTAATTCTGCCTTGTTGTTAGTTGCAAAGTTGTGTCTGACCCATCGCGACCCCATGGACAATGTTCCTCCAGGCCTTCCTGTCCTCTACCATCCTCTGGAGTCCATTTAAGCTCATACCTACTGCTTCAGTGACTCCATCCAGCCACCTTCTTCTCTGTTGTCCCCTATTAGGCTTTTCTCCAGTGAGTCCTTCTTTCTCATTATTCATTATTATTATTTATTATTTATATTATTATTATTATTAATTATTATGAGTCATTCTTTCTCATTAGGTGGCCAAAGTATTTATATTATTATTATTATTAATTATTATGAGTCATTCTTTCTCATTAGGTGGCCAAAGTATTTCAGTTTCTGGCCTTCTAAAGAGCAGTCAGGGTTGATCTCCTCTAGGACTGACTTGTTTGTTTGCCTTGCAGTCCAAGAGACTCGCAGGAGTCTTCTCCAGCACCAGAGTTCAAAGGCCTCGATTCTTTGGCAATTCTGCCTTATTGTAAGGCTATTACATTAACAGAATATTGCAAGCCTGAAAGTACAAATATCTCCCATTGTCTCCTTTGCAGTCTAAGACGTTAGGGAGATTGCTTTTTCTCCTCCCATTATAGAGCTATGGGGTATGACCTCTCTTATCTGGGCATTCTCTAAACAGTATCTCCACCTTGTTCCTCAAGGTCTTTCTTACATACCATCCACATAATTTGTCAGCTGGAATCTCTGTAGGATATGGCAGATAAAATGAAAGTATCTGTGTGGGTGCTGTACTGTAATTTCGGAAACTATATAAAAAAAGAAAAGCTATGATATGATCTGAAAGAAGGCACATGTCTAGACACAGTTCACAATCACAGCCAATTCTACTAGTTTCAGCGTGGAAGAAAAAGCAAATGTAAGCTTCCACAGAGTGAGGATCCTGCATGATCATGTTTATTTAAAAATCACAAGACTGTCTAGGCAATTCCTTAGATTTCTTTTATGTTGTTTTTGTGAAGTTAAAAACAAAAGAGTCACTAGAAATTCCTGCTTGAGAGTCTGATGCTGTGCATGAGGATTAGCAAAGAGGCAGAATGTGACAACTGAATCCTACTAAGAGGTCTCCTTCCTCATCATCAACCACACCTGTTATATGCCTACTTCTGCTTCATATCGCAGGATGTAGCAGGTGAGATAAAATAACAATATGGATGACCAAACACTAGAGGAAGGAGATAGCTCAATCAGAGGCTACTTCTTGGACCAGCTTAATAGGTGATCCATCCTAAGGAGATGGGATGGAGGTCCATAATACACATTTCATGTCTGCCATGAACTCCTGAGAAGTGGCTCCTCAGCCAAGCTACCAGTCCTGTAATTTTACCTCCCCTACTTGCAGTAGCAAGTGCAATAATATGAATATATAGCTGTGATGGTGAACCTATGGCACACGTGCCAGAGGTGGCACGCAGTGCCCTCTCTGATGGCACATGAGCCGTCACCCCATTTCAGCTCCACCACACATGTGCACACACCTCCCACCAGCCAGCTGGTCTTCAAGACTCTGCTTCGCATACGCAGGGGCAGGGCACGTGTGGGGGGCTGCGTGCAGAGGCCATGTTCACATGTGCCGGGGGTACAGCATGTGCAGGCCCCGCGCACACATTGCATTTTGGGGATCTGGGCGCATGCGCATGCGTGCACATGCTTTGGGCACTCAGTCCGGAAAAGGTTAGCCAATCACTGATATATAGTAATATGATACATTATGGTACAGTAGGCGATTATATTAGATTATATTACTGTACAGTATGTCATCTCCCCTGAAATGTACCACATATATGTCTGCTCTGGGAGGACCAATGTTCTTTCTGCAAGATATCAAACTTTTATTTAGGACAATAACCAGCTGAATTTTAGGTTGCTACAGAGATTCCGTACTGACAATGATCTTGAAACCGTCTCATCATCATTGAGACACATGACTCAAAAGGTCTTCTTGGCTATAATGTTGAGTAATGTCTTTGGTGACCTGTTTGGTCTCAATGCAGCTATTCCCCTACAGCATCTATTGCTTTGCTATTTAGAATATTGTCAAATTATAGATTTTAATCTGGGAAAAGAATGATGGAACAGGAGACTCTCAGACTCCTACTCACATTCCCTACAACTTGCCTGTTGGTTGACACTTCTATCTCTTCACTTCATTTATTTCCTGGAATTTATAGTTCTCATCCTATTCAGTAAAATGTTGTGCTTAGCATGAGAATGCAGCTGAATTCCCCAACAGAATAGCCTCCAATTAACTAAATGGCAATGACAGTTTTTTAAAAAAACATTAACAAAAAGTAAATGGGAACAAGTCATTCTGAGCTCATTTCTCCCCCACCCCCCAAAAGAGGGTGGAAGGACAAGAGGAATGTAGAAATGCAACTTTGAACACACAGTTTTGACAGAGAAGTCAGAACTTCAATGTCTTTGCCAGTTTTTATAGGTACCATTGGAAATCAAAAGAGCAATAGCCATGCCTAGGTGTGGACACATCCTAACCCCTGCCTTCTGCTATAATTATCTGTATTATTTACTTCAAACAAGATTTTATTGGAAAGTAAACCCGCCTGTTTCCCTTTCACCTTATTCTTGATTACTTTAGATCTACTGCTACATTGCTTTCTAATATTCTGAGCTATGAAAGGAAACAGTAAGAAAATAAAAGCTCTGCTGCAATATAGAAGAATTTCATACACTCAATCCATCATTTTCTGAAAAAGCACACACAGTAAGAAAGCAAACATAAATGCCATCACAGTCTGTTGGGAGTGGACAGAAAGGGGCTTATATTTAAATATATGAATGGTGCATTAAAGATGTCAATGGCAAAAACTAAACAAACCAAGAACTCTGACAGAGGCAAGTCCAGGCTTGTTCAATGAAGCTATTTGGTTGCATCATTGCCATGCTATTTTTCAGAATATAAGAAAGCGATCGGATATAAGCCTCAGTGAATGCCCTACACCTCGAACAATTGACTTTTTAAAATAACATATGAAATTTGGGCAGGGGGACCTAGGTATACGGTACCCAAAGTTAAAAGCTTAATAATTTACAATGGAGATCTAGTTTGTTTTGGTGGTTAAGATATCAGGGTGGAAACAGTGAGTTTTAGTCCCATTTTAAGAAGCCATCTGGGTGACCTTGGGCCGGTCACTTTGTCAGCCTTTGGAGGGAGGCAATGGCAAATTAGTATGTCTAAAATCTTGCCAAGAAAAGATCAAGAACTCATCCTAACAGTCAGTCATCAGGAGTCAATACTGACTCAAAAGTATCGATGGAAGAGAATATTTGCAGCTCAGGTCAATGGGGACCTTGGTGCTTGCTGGTTTTTTGCAGGCATTTCATTACCAAACTAGGTAACATCATCAGTGCCAATGATGTTACCTAGTTTGGTAATGAAATCCTTGCAAAGAAAACCACCAAGCTCAGACAGCACCCAAGGACCCCACTGACTCAAAGGGAAAAAAATTACAATGACCCACCTAAAGTGCCCAGCAAATTCATGAGGACATTTCTCCTGCCCTCCTGCCACAAGACAAACTTGGAGCAATATCTGATTATATTACTGTACAGTATGTCATCTCCCTGAAATGTACCACATATATGTCTGCTCTGGGAGGACCAATGTTCTTTCTGCAAGATATCAAACTTTTATTTAGGACAATAACCAGCTGAATTTTAGGTTGCTACAGAGATTCCGTACTGACAATGATCTTGAAACCGTCTCATCATCATTGAGACACATGACTCAAAAGTATCGATGGAAGAGAATATTTGCAGCTCAGGTCAATGGGGACCTTGGTGCTTGCTGGTTTTTTGCAGGCATTTCATTACCAAACTAGGTAACATCATCAGTGCCAATGATGTTACCTAGTTTGGTAATGAAATCCTTGCAAAGAAAACCACCAAGCTCAGACAGCACCCAAGGACCCCACTGACTCAAAGGGAAAAAAATTACAATGACCCACCTAAAGTGCCCAGCAAATTCATGAGGACATTTCTCCTGCCCTCCTGCCACAAGACAAACTTGGAGCAATATCTGATTATATACAGTATTAGATTGCTATTTCCTTGACATAACAGACATCAGACTCTCCCTCCTAGCTATGCTTCTTTGTAGGTTCAACCGAAGAAGAGGAAGAAGAAGGACCATAATAAAAATAAAAATAAGGAGGAGGAGGAGGAGGAGGAGGAGCTACTTTTCAAAAGAAGAGCTTTAACATCTATTTGGAAAACGGAGAAATCTAGGGGGATCCCTTCCAACAACAGGCACTTGGTTAAAAAACAACAACAACTTGCTAACAGCAGGACCCTCTGCCACTTCCTTGTAAATGCAAAGAGGATTTGAGGTATGATTTAAACAACAGCCCTTCAGCTGAAATGTTTGTAGAAGTGGTGTGAAGTCCTTATGGCCTTCCCTGGATCCACATCAAATGATTACATTTCAAGCATTTGGAGTTTGAACAGTGGCATTGCTTCTGGATCCAAGCTTATGCTGGCTGTGAAGATCTTGAAAGTTTGTTGGGGCTTAAAACTGGCAGCCAAAACAGGTCTGGATTCTAGATGGCTAATGCGGGTGCCACTGAGCACAGTTCTGCTGGTTGGCACTGTCTCCTACCTCCACTTTCCAGCTATTTTATTGTGACCTCAAATGTTTGCCTGAGAACACAGGGAAACCATCTAGAATGGGAGCAATATTGCAGGGAAAGAGAGAGCTGGCTCAAAAATCTCCTTCACCCAGGAGGACTTGCTTAAGAAATCTAAGAACAAAGGGGTTTCTTTCATTCACAGATGTTCAGTTAGGACTTAAGCTATAAAGTTCCTGGATGGATGGGAAATTTAATGCAAAATGCTGTGTTGAAAAGGAATAATCAACAGGTCTTTGCAAATAAATAAATGGAGATGAGAGCCAGCAAGCGCTTAAATTCACGCCATAGATATTCACTGTAAGACATTTAAGACACAAGAATTTTTAAACACAGAAAACTCAACAGAATTTACCACTGCAATGCTACTGTAGTCCCTGATCGGCAGAGTTTTACAAAACAGCAACCATGAATTTGTTTTGAGAAATCAGATCAACATTTTTGCTTGATGGCCACATCAAATGATTACATTTCAAGCATTTGGAGTTTGAACAGTGGCATTGCTTCTGGATCCAAGCTTATGCTGGCTGTGAAGATCTTGAAAGTTTGTTGGGGCTTAAAACTGGCAGCCAAAACAGGTCTGGATTCTAGATGGCTAATGCGGGTGCCACTGAGCACAGTTCTGCTGGTTGGCACTGTCTCCTACCTCCACTTTCCAGCTATTTTATTGTGACCTCAAATGTTTGCCTGAGAACACAGGGAAACCATCTAGAATGGGAGCAATATTGCAGGGAAAGAGAGAGCTGGCTCAAAAATCTCCTTCACCCAGGAGGACTTGCTTAAGAAATCTAAGAACAAAGGGGTTTCTTTCATTCACAGATGTTCAGTTAGGACTTAAGCTATAAAGTTCCTGGATGGATGGGAAATTTAATGCAAAATGCTGTGTTGAAAAGGAATAATCAACAGGTCTTTGCAAATAAATAAAAATAAAAATAAGGAGGAGGAGGAGGAGGAGGAGCTACTTTTCAAAAGAAGAGCTTTAACATCTATTTGGAAAACGGAGAAATCTAGGGGGATCCCTTCCAACAACAGGCACTTGGTTAAAAAACAACAACAACTTGCTAACAGCAGGACCCTCTGCCACTTCCTTGTAAATGCAAAGAGGATTTGAGGTATGATTTAAACAACAGCCCTTCAGCTGAAATGTTTGTAGAAGTGGTGTGAAGTCCTTATGGCCTTCCCTGGATCCACATCAAATGATTACATTTCAAGCATTTGGAGTTTGAACAGTGGCATTGCTTCTGGATCCAAGCTTATGCTGGCTGTGAAGATCTTGAAAGTTTGTTGGGGCTTAAAACTGGCAGCCAAAACAGGTCTGGATTCTAGATGGCTAATGCGGGTGCCACTGAGCACAGTTCTGCTGGTTGGCACTGTCTCCTACCTCCACTTTCCAGCTATTTTATTGTGACCTCAAATGTTTGCCTGAGAACACAGGGAAACCATCTAGAATGGGAGCAATATTGCAGGGAAAGAGAGAGCTGGCTCAAAAATCTCCTTCACCCAGGAGGACTCGCTTAAGAAATCTAAGAACAAAGGGGTTTCTTTCATTCACAGATGTTCAGTTAGGACTTAAGCTATAAAGTTCCTGGATGGATGGGAAATTTAATGCAAAATGCTGTGTTGAAAAGGAATAAACAGCTGCATCACACATTGCTCCCAGAAGCACGGTTGAAGCCTGAAGATGACGAATGAGACTTCGTCAAACGCCGCCAAGACACTCATCTCCAGAACAAAATGCTTAGCTGATGAACAACACCTAAAACCCGAACAACCAAAGACCCATATATATATATATATATATATATATATATATATATATATATATATATATATATATATATATATATATATATATATATATATATATATATATATATATATATATATATATATATATATATATATATATATATATATATATATATATATATATATATATATATATATATATATATATATATATATATATATATATATATATATATATATATATATATATATATATATATATATATATATATATATATATATATATATATATATATATATATATATATATATATATATATATATATATATATATATATATATATATATATATATATATATTTGTTTTGGATAGCTGTCAAGGCTTCTTTGATTGGCACTTGGGTGAAGAGGATATGACATCAAAGCTCACGGTAGGTCGCTGGGCTGTAAGTTTTGTTTCTTTATGATCTCTATGAACTGGAATGAGTTTTTCGTGTGAGGTGATGGATTCTGCATAGGGCTGTAGTTGTTTGGCGAGAAATTTGGCTAGGTTTTGTGAGGTGAGCCTATGGAGCTGACTATGGGTCTGAGTGGGGGTTCCTTCTTTGTGTGTGTTTTCTTCTGGTAGATGGTGTGTCCTAGGGAGCCATTGGGTTTCTGTAGACTAAGACATCCAGGAAGGAAGTTGGTTATTAACTTCTGTTTCCATGGTGAACTGTATTTTGGGGTGTAGGCTATTGAGGTGTGTGAGGAAGTTGTCAAGTTTTCTTTCCCGTGTGGCCAGATTATGAAGGTGTCGTCTACATATCTGAGCCAGAGTTTGGGTTGTGATCAGATTTTCTAGAGCTTGGGTTTCAAAGTGTTCCATGTAGAGATTGGCAATGACAGGTGAGAGGGTGATCCCATGGGTGCTCCTTCTACTTGTTTGTATTTTGTCCATTATAGATGAAGTATGTGTTGGATAGGCAGTGGTTGGTCAGATCTAGGATGTGCTTGGGGGTTATATTTGTTTTGGATAGCTGTCAAGGCTTCTTTGATTGGCACTTGGGTGAAGAGGATATGACATCAAAGCTCACGAGGTCCACACAGGACATGATATTGACTTTAAAGTGTTGGACCAGGGAAGAAGTTAGTTCCTCTTTTTGAATGAGTTCTTGTGTTCTTCAATCGTGCACTTATTCTTCTGTTGGTTTGTCCAATGTATGTGGTGGGGCAGGCGGTGCATGGGATTTCATATACTCCTTGATTTTCTAACTCAATTTTGTCTTTGGGGTTTCTTAGGATGGTGGATATTTTCTGTTTGTGCAGAATGCTGTCTTGATGTTGTGTTTGTGGAGGATCTTGCTGATTCTGTCTGTGGTGCCTTTTATATATGGGAGGAGGGCTGTGCCGTTTTCTTGTTCTCTGTCTTGGATTTTAGTGGGGGTTCTTTTGGATTAGCTTGGTAATCTTATTTGTTTTGGAATCCATTGGATGTTAGTACGTTAGTGAGAGTGTCTAGTTCGGGTTTTAGGTGTTGTTCATCAGCTAAGCATTTTGTTCTGGAGATGAGTGTCTTGGCTCTGAGTTGATCTGTGCTGGGTGGTGGTGTGAGAGTGCGTGCAGATAGCGGTTTGTGTGTGTTTTCTTCTGGTAGATGGTGTGTCCTAGGGAGCCATTGGGTTTCTGTAGACTAAGACATCCAGGAAGGAAGTTGGTTATTAACTTCTGTTTCCATGGTGAACTGTATTTTGGGGTGTAGGCTATTGAGGTGTGTGAGGAAGTTGTCAAGTTTTCTTTCCCGTGTGGCCAGATTATGAAGGTGTCGTCTACATATCTGAGCCAGAGTTTGGGTTGTGATCAGATTTTCTAGAGCTTGGGTTTCAAAGTGTTCCATGTAGAGATTGGCAATGACAGGTGAGAGGGTGATCCCATGGGTGCTCCTTCTACTTGTTTGTATTTTGTCCATTATAGATGAAGTATGTGTTGGATGAGGCAGTGGTTGGTCAGATCTAGGATGTGCTTGGGGGTTATATTTGTTTTGGATAGCTGTCAAGGCTTCTTTGATTGGCACTTGGGTGAAGAGGATATGACATCAAAGCTCACGGTAGGTCGCTGGGCTGTAAGTTTTGTTTCTTTATGATCTCTATGAACTGGAATGAGTTTTTCGTGTGAGGTGATGGATTCTGCATAGGGCTGTAGTTGTTTGGCGAGAAATTTGGCTGGGTTTTGTGAGGTGAGCCTATGGAGCTGACTATGGGTCTGGTGTCATTCCTCGTGTTAGGGACTCGTTTGTCAATAAGGCGGGTTTCCAAATGGCTGGTAGGCGGGAGGTGTCATCTCGTTTGTTCATGCTGTGTGGGCGTTTTCTATCTCAATGGCTTCTCTGATTAAATAAATGGAGATGAGAGCCAGCAAGCGCTTAAATTCACGCCATAGATATTCACTGTAAGACATTTAAGACACAAGAATTTTTAAACACAGAAAACTCAACAGAATTTACCACTGCAATGCTACTGTAGTCCCTGATCGGCAGAGTTTTACAAAACAGCAACCATGAATTTGTTTTGAGAAATCAGATCAACATTTTTGCTTGATGGCCACATCAAATAAATGGCCGATGATGTGACAACTCTTGAACCTGGGCAGTTGTTTCTGGACAAATCAGATGATCCAAGGTAATATGGACTCAGGGTCTGATTAGGTCTCCCTATTCATAAAGAATTGCAATATTTCTCAGTTCTTCTCTCTTTTACTGTTTTTCATGATAGGAAGATGTTTATTTTTTTAGTAACCCAGACGTTAATAGCCAAAATATGTGCTGGGAATTATAAGAGCTATAATTTAATATAGTTTGAGAAGCCCAATTTAAGACAAGCTGTTTGCATCTACCCCAAAGTTAAAGATAGAACTGAATGCAGTTAAAATAATCACAACAACAACTGTTTGGGGCAATTTTGGAGGAAATCCAAGTGATTCTTTTTAAGGCAAAGTGGATGACAGACTCTCTGAGGCTGTCTGGAAAGAGGGCAGAGGACAATGGAAAGCAATCTATTTATCTTAATAGCTGAAACGTAAGAACAATACTGTCTAATGGGAAAATTTGGAATTGATAGCTTATTAGAAAAAGCCATTGCTCTTTTTCAGGTACTTTGTCAATTAATTATAAATTGTGACTGGGCTATGATCATTTGAGACTTAATCTTCTGAAATAATGGGGTACACCTAATTATTTCTTACACAGATTGCCTTGCTTTGTAAGCAACAAACTTTATCCTTCACCTTTAACAATTCTCTGTCATGGTGGAACACAGAATTCTCTACTGTAGGAATTTAGCACCCCCCCCTCCTAGAAGAATGAAATATTTTAGAAAATATTTAAAAAGGCAGAATATATTTCCCTGGATGAGAAATGGAGAAACATGTTTTAAAGACAAAGGAGCTCCCTGCAACTTCCTGCCACTCCCACCTTTGTCAATGGGCCATTAAAGCCTCAACCAAGCTCACTCATTTCCCCCCACCTTTGTCAATGGGTCAGAGGTAGAAACTCAATCCCCCCACCTTTGTTAATGGACCATCTTTTGCAACACAATAGAACAGAAACTCACCATATGGCAAGGCTCAAGCAAGCTTGAGAGACAACCTACAACATTAGCTAAGACCCCCACCCCCTGGGGATCTGACAGCCAATCAGGATACACTTCCTGTGCCCCAGAAAGTTCAAAGCTCAGAAAAAGCATAAAACCAGGGAGCACACAGGATCTCAGCCCCTTTTCTGTTCAGGATCTCAAGCCATGGGATCCTGACCACCATTAAACCATCTTTCCAAGCAGCCTCCATGTTTCCAGTGTCTTTGTCCCCACTTGGAACTGAACCCAGATGGATATTTCTTCCAACAATACCACACAACCATG
Source organism: Ahaetulla prasina (assembly GCF_028640845.1). NCBI lineage: Eukaryota > Metazoa > Chordata > Lepidosauria > Squamata > Colubridae > Ahaetulla > Ahaetulla prasina. The sequence continues at coordinate 198,093,207 of NC_080540.1, forward strand.
TTGCATTGACAAATGGGATATGGACTGACAGGTAGTCCTCAACTTATGATCATAATTGGAATCACAATGTGAGGTGGTTAAGTAAGACACACCAGATTTTATGACCTTTTTTGCTGTGGTCATTAAATAGTGAATCAGACAGCATCCCTGAATGACTTTGCTTTTTGGAAGCCAGCTGGGAAAGTTGCAAATGGGGATCATATGACACAGGGACAATGCAATCATCATAAACACATGCCAACTGCCAAATGATCCGAATTTTGATCTTGTGACTGTGGGGAGGCTTAACAGTCATAAGTGTGACCAGTTGTAAACCACTTTTTTTCCAGTGCTGTTGTAACCTTGAATGAATGGTTGTAACTTGAGAACTTTCTGTATATCATATTGTTAGTTACTCTTCTTTTTGGTGCCAGAAGCCTCCTAATTTTAGTTAAAAAATAGTAACTGCACTTCGAACAAAGGGGATGGCGCTGCAAACAACATGGTTTTTTGCAGGGGTGAAATGCTACCAGATTGCGTGATCCGGTAGCGATCGTGGCTGGTAGTTCGGCGATCTGGTAGCGATGGCAGAGCAAAGCTCTGCTCACCCGCCCGGGTGTCATTACTTCCTGGTTTTAACCAGGAAGTAATGTGTTTTTTACCTTCTGCGCATGTGTGGCGTGTGCACTTCCGAGCCAGTAAGGAAGGTAAGTAGATTTCACCCCTGGTTTTTTGCTTCTCTGATAAGCATTAAAAACCACAGGCAGAACATTTCTTTCTGAGCAACTTCTAGTGTTTGTAAAATTAATCAACTACAAGGATATGTAGACTGAAAGATTCCATGCATTTCAGTTCTACTGTTTGTGACTGAAGTTAAGCTTTATTTTCAGGTGCTCTAAAACATTTCAGAGAGCACTGAAAAAAGGCCAGTATCAGCCAGCAGAACGAGTGTCTTGTAGAAACTACTATATGGAGATTTTTCAAAGCTCTGGAAAGCCTTTAAACCAGTGAACTGAAGGCACATGAGGTTGCAGAGTGGGCCCTTGCAGAACCTGAACCTATGAGGCTGAAGAGCAATGACACTTTTCAGCAAGAAGGACAGCATCCCTATTTTGAATTTTTACAGAGCTGCAGTGATTGGTTGAAATCTTACATTACAGTATCCAGATCAATAAATGCTTGGTGTTCTGAAAGGAGTATGACTTACTCTGAAGAACATTTGAAACAAATTAAAGTAATGACTTGCTATCTACCATTATATTTCAACAGCTCATTCAGCTTCAAAGGACAGGGATATATATACATTGTGAGGGGTCCAAGAAACAAATCATTTGTATTTAATTAAAATTAAATTAAATTCTTGAGGCATACATTGTATATGTCTCTCTATTGTATCCAGAATTATAATTTCAATTCTGGAGATCTCCTTAGTAATTGTGGGCGGGTGTCACATGTGATCCTGGGAGCTGAGATTATGTACTACAGTCCTAAGACATCTAGTGTTGCAGATTTAATGCCTTGCTTCTGGTCTTTGGGTTTTGTTAAGTGTTTTCCTTCGGCAAACGTAGGCTTGTTTTGTTATTTTTTACAACCTTGTCTATTTTTCTCCAGAATGATCTAACATCTGCATTCATTATCTGAACCTCTCCATAGTTTAATCAACTAAAATCAGAAAACGGTACATCACACTTCCAGGAATTTGTACGCAAACACTTCAGCTGACTTTAGGCAGTTTGGAAAATGCAATTTGCAAAGGTCAGTTTTCATCTTTTTGTAATTTGGGCTTTAGATAGCAAAACCTCTCAGGGCTTGGTATTCTATCAATTTCCTGACAATTGATTTCCATAGGGTAGTTTCTTTCTCTTCCTAAATTAAATTTACATCTTTCTGCTTTCCAAATACAATTGATTTATGTACCAACAGACAACAAAACACTCTTTATGTTTTATCATTTGCACCACAATAATATGCCTATTTAATTATACGTGTCTCTAGCCTGACTGCTGGAAAAAGTCTAAAATTTGTATTGATTTTTTTTTGTATAAAACTAAAATGATCACCTATCTTAGATACAATAATCCTGGCCGGCTCACAAGAGGCAATAACAACAAAACATAAACATTTCTCAGAAATTACCTACAATAGAAGAATGGATATTGAAAGTCATTAATTTGGCTGAGATGGCTAAAATCTCAGCGTTTTTAAAAGACAATACGCAGGAAAGATATTTAATTGAATGGAAAAAATGGATTGATTATCTACAAAACAGATATCAGATTAAGAAATATCAGATTGCCTTTGAATAATTAGAAAGTTATTTTATGTAATGGGGAGGGGGTTGGGAGATGAAAAGCTTTGGATGTGGTTATTTGGATTGGAAGGGAAAATTTTATTCTATGTTTGGTTTATGTATAACAATACCTTGTGATTGACCCGGGAAGCCGGGGGGGGGGGGAGGGAGGGGGGAAGGGTTGGTTTTTTTTTTGGGGAGGGAGGGGGGAAAAAGGGGGAAAATGTTTTTGTTTTTTAAAACTCTTTCAATAAAAAAAAACATTTCTCAGAAATAACTAACAAGAAACACATCAGGTTTCCTCTCATGGTTCCACGATATCCTATTAACTCCACACTTGCTGGGCTCATTTATTTCCTAGCCTGGCAGATGGGCGAAGAGTCTTGACTGCCTCCTAGAAAGTTGTTCTAAAAAGGTGGAGGCAGATATGGAAAAGGTACATAGTCAAGACCACAGCAGATGATACAATTTAAGAGAAGGACCTGGCGGGATGGATAGATACTCTTAGGGAGAGGTGGTCTTGCAGATTACCTGGCCCATGTACACAAGGCTTTACAGGTGATAATCAGCACCTTGAATTTTAAAGTCTTCATAACAAGATTTCTTTTAATTTTTCCTTAAAAAGAGAATATTTGTAGCTCAGGGTTGAAAGGAAGGGGTCCTTGATGCCTTCTGAACATGGTTGTTTTCTTCCTATTGGGTATCCTTCCAGAGAAAATTAGTAAAGAAAATATTTACTTGATTATACATGTAATAATAGTGGCAAGAATTGTTTTTGGACAAAATTGAAAAAGCAGAGAAAATACCTCTGGAAGGGGAAGTTATCAAAATTTTTTTTAGAAATGAATAGATTAACTTTGATGATTAAAGAAAGAGAGGACTCAGAATATTTTAAAATATGGGATCAATTTTACCATTGTTTAGAAAAAAGATATAGATAAGCAAATTGATAGTTATGTAAGAAAATTGTATCATTAGAATATTGTACTTGTGAAAAAATTGTAATAGATTAAATTGAAATGAAGAAAGACGAAACAACAAAAAGATGAAGCTACGAAGAAAACATCGAGAATGTCACACGGAAGGAATGACTGATGTATTAAACGTTTGTTTATAAAATAAAAAAAAATATTTAAAAAAAAACATGGTTGTTTTCTTGCAGATTTTTCATTATCCAAACTAGGTAACATCATCAGTGCTAGATTCATTATCTAGTTTGGGTAATAAAATGTATGCAAGAAAACAACTAAGCTCAAAGAGCACCAAGGACCCCTCTTCCTTGAACACAAACAATCTATGAACAGGAGTTATTCTCTCTGTGCTTAATAGTTGATGGGTACATGCATTTTAATGACGAACTGATTTTTTCCCCCCAGTGGTTTCCATGAAGGCATCCATATTCTCCCCTTTTAATTGAGAAATTCACACCATTAACTGCTAACATTTTAAATCCTGGCTGCTGAGAAAAAGGTTTTAAGTTTAAGAAGAATTTCTTGCTGACAATGCAGAAATGAGTCATGAATATAGACCACTGCTTTACCAAGTAAAAATTTGCCAAATTACATACAGAATTTAGGACGCTTATGTATCAAAACACCAAAAAGAACAATTCATTATTCCACCCTCTTCTGCAAAGTTCAGAAGAATTCCTGACTGAGATCTGACTTCAGGTCTTTTTGGCTTGTATGTTTATAACTAAAACATTACATGCTGCATAACAGATAGCAAGTTTTATATTATAACTAGTCAACCCACAATCTGTTGGGTTGTTGTTTCAGAGGTATTTCCTTACCTAAGTAGAGAAACAAGAATGACCACGGACAGGCAAAAAATCATTGAGAGTGGGAAGGACTTCCAACTTCCTTCTGGCTTGTAGGAACCTGGCAGGAAGCCTTGGAAATGATGATCACATGATGGCTGACCACGGCAGAGCAGCAGCACTGAACTTCGCCAAAACTTTGCCAAATTATAATTCCAAGGGAATTATGGTTCCCAGATTTTGGATGCATTCTGTAAGGTACATCTGAAGTATGCTGATTCAAAAATTGTTGCCCCATGATGCACCATTTCACTCAATTGAAAGTTACATACATTCAGACAAGACAGATTTGGTAGATTATATATTGTTATAATACTGCAGTAGAAGTGTATGACAGATAAGCTCAAAAAAATAAATTTCCTAAATGCAAGTCCAATATATATATATCCACAGAGGAAAATCTCTGTTGGTCCTCTACTTGAAACCTTGTTTTGGGATAGCTTCCTTCCTCTCAGAAAGGCTCAGTAACTCTGGGAAAGACACAGAGAGTAGTTTCCTCTGAGAATGGACAACTCTTTATGTGCTTGAACAGGAAAATCTGTCTTGGATGAAGCATTCCTACAATTCTATGAATTGTTAAGGTTAAGAAACAAGCTGTACAAATGGTTTTTTCAGGCTGATAAGCAGGTAAAAGGGATCTTGATGCTCTGGGTATCCTTTTCTACTCTTTAAAATCTTTCTTTGGGAATTTTAAAATGATAAGAGTGGCTTAATTGTTCACCAATATTCAAATTACTTTTATGAGGATAACGTTGAAATGGATATATAACAAGCTAACTTCAATTTCCTTTATTTACGGGTTGGATTATTTATGCCCACCCCATAAATAACCCTGCCATTTTCAGAGCATATTAATTAAAACACCCAAAGAGCAATTGCAGGCATTTAACATCATTTTCATTAAGCTGTTTCCATGGTGTTGCATTTATTACTCTTATTCCTAAGTGAAGTAATCTTGACGAAAAAGAAATCTATTAGCTCTGGAATGAGTAACTGCAAACTGTGACACTTGACTAGACAACACTGAGAAGAAATTCAATAAATTGCTGCTTTGGGAATTTGTTCTAATGGACTGCAAAAGCTGGCAGCTAGTGCACTAATACAATGTATGTGTATGTGTGTGTGGAGAGAGAGAGAGAGAAAGAGAGAGAGAGGGAGGGAGGGAGAGTGGGAGAGAGAGAGAGGGAGAACTATAATACTGGGTTACCTTTAGAAACTAAAAGGAGATTTATTCATGTTTTCTGACTGTAGAAGAGGTCTGCATTATTTTTGATCTCGCTGAACCAAAATGCAAGCACCTGTTATGTGTCCTGGTAAATGTGTGATAACACTCCTAATTTTGCACTTTCAGGCAACTGGTCGCCTGAAACTTATTGAGTCCTCTTGTGGTTCACTACGCAACACTGCTGGTCATACATTATTACTGGTATGCCACTATTGGTATGCCCGCTAGCCATATTGTACTTCAGCCCTCACTGCAATTCCCAATTCAGAGTAATAACGTGTTCATTTTTTTTTTTACAAATATCACTAACTTGCTTTTTCATGAGGAAAGTCATTGAAGATGCAATTAAAACCCTAACATCTATCCAAACTTTTATTCTGTCCTCATAACTTCTTTTTGCAAAGTGTACCAATTAGAAGTATGATGTACGACATTGTTTTTCAAACTTAGCAACTTTAAGACATTGAAATCCACACACCTTAAAGTTGCCAAGTTTGATAAACACTCGTGTATGATATTTCCCTTGTTTTGCCATTGAATTTATATTGAAAATTTGCCATTTTCAAAACAGATTCATTGACCCTATTCTTTATCCTACCTTTCCTAAAAAGCACATGATTTAATTGTTCAAAAATGCTAGTATTTATCTAAGCAAAGGTAGTAAAATACATACGTACATATCAAATACTTTCACACCAAGATGCTAAAGGTGCCTAGGATATATATTCAGGTTTATTTTTAAAAGCTAATAAAAAGAAGGGGAAAAAGATAGAAGAGGAAAATGGGGATTGTGAGAGATTGTAGAATGTGGCTACTATGTAAAATTTAGAAGCAGATGTGTCTGTGTAAAATAGATTATCCTACAAAATCAAGTTGCTTTTAACCTTCTCAGTGCAATAAATCACATACAAGCATTAAAACTGTGCAAATTATTTCCACATTCTGGGCCCCTGCAGACATAATCAGGATCAAATGGGCTGCCTACTTGAATCTGGACAAGTGTGTCTGGAGCAGGGAAATGGATTGCGAGAATTAGACCTGAATCTAAAACATCTCAGTGAGCCAACTTTAGATCACTTCCAACTTTCTTAATTAAGACCATCATTTCTGACATGAACCATATTTGTAAGCCAGTGAGATACTGCCACAGACTACAGATAGTCTTTGTTTAGCAACTCAGTCATTAAGTGAGATGCTTGCTAAGTGAAACAGTTTTCAGACCTGTGTCTGGCATTCACAGGCCATCAAAGGTTGCTGCAAATGTGACCTTCTGATTAAATTCCAGTGATATGTAACTAAAGTAAGCATTGCAGGAAAGAGTTGCCTTGGTGAGAAGGACGACATAGAAGTTTAATAAATAAATGAAATAACAAAGCCTGAATTAACAGAATTTCCAAGAGAAAAATTTTCTGCATCTGCCCTTTCCATAATTAACACATGTGGTTTTCGAAAAGATTTTAGAAAACTTTGTGCAGCAATGTACAGAAGAGTTATCTGCAATTAAATTATCCAAAGACAAAGATAATGGTCTTTGCCAAAAGCCTACGTTGCATAATTGGTCCTTTGGCGGACACAAGACAGAACAGGTAAAATGTTTTAAGTATCATCTTGAAGCAATATTCCACGCTTCTGGGAACTTGAAAGCCAAATGGAACATGCAGCACTTGGAGCTCAGGAGCTATTCTGAAATTCTTTGACACAAAAGGAGGTGCTAGAACCTGTTGTCATCAAAATACTTCTGGAAAAATCCCTGCCGCAGCTGTCTTATGGTGCACAACATGGCTCTTATCCAATTACAGACTATTCTAATCGGTGCAAACTAACAGCAATTTTCCAGTTGGATGTCTCCCAAATGCTGGAAATCAGACTTTAGGGGCAGAAAAATGATTTGGGCTACTAACTACTTATTGCTACTGGAAGCATAATTTCTTCCCCACAGGTTTGGTCTCGCAGGTATTCTTGATAACTTTCAATCTAGATGGAAGCAAGGTGAGCCTCTAAAGTTCTGAAATATTTCCTCTAAGGAATACATTGATTTATCTGTATTAGGAATGATAGAAAATGGTGCTTGTATTTTCTTCTATTGCACTAAACAATTTATGCCTTCCGTCTTGCATTTTCCAAGTCGATTAGAGGAATTTTATGTTGCCCTATTGCTATCAGACAAAAAAAAATGACTTCATTAAATAGAATGTGGCAAAATCCTGTGTGATGGCATGCAGAGTCTGGTACATGATAATATCTAGTTCACCTTTGTAAATTGGCCTTTTGACAGCTGCTCACATTATAATTTTTATGTTTTACAGTATTTTTGAACTATAAATGAGTATGTGTGTGTATATACAGCTTTGATTATGCTGGTTATTCTTTAATAAGTGATTTATTGTTTTTATATTACTGCTTATTATTGTTACACATTCCACCTGACTGGCCTTTAGCTGTACTAAAGTAATAAAGTAAACCTGGAACTTGCTATTATGTACTGGGTTAATGGCAGTGAAGTCACATGGTTTATAAAGTGCAATAATTATCTGAAATGAAGATGTCGGTGAATTTAAGAGAATGCTTACTCTCAAAAGAAAGAGAAACACACACACCAAGAAATATCTATCTATCTATCTATCTATCTATCTATCTATCTATCTATCTATCTATCTATCTATCTATCTATCTATCTATCTATCTATCTAAATAAATCCTGTATTTCCTTACCTCCTTTAGCAAGGTACTATACTGTACTGTACTGTACTGTACTGTACTGTACTGTACTGTACTGTACTATACTATACTATACTATACTATACTATACTATACTATACTATGTGTACACACACACATGTGAGAGAGATATACTACTGCGAAATCAATCAGTTGCACCCAGGGGTGAAATGCTTCTGGTTCGGACCGGATCAGGCAATCTGGTAGCGAAGGGTATAGTGACCAGACGTCCCGCTTTTGGTGGGACAGTCCCGCTTTTTAATAATTTGTCCCACATCCTGCAGCAATTCCAAAAAGTCCCGATTTTTTTTTGTTTCACTCCCATTCTGAAAATGGGAGGCGGCAACGCAAGAGGAGGAGGCAGAGAAGGGGGAGTGGCGGAGAAGGGGGCTTGAGAGGGAGGGGAGATGCCGCTTGACTTCACCCAAGAGGAAGAGAAGAGCTGAGAGGAGAGCCGAGCCTGCCTGGAAGAGCCGAGAGGAGAGCCGAGCCTGCCTGGAAGAGCCGAGAGGAGAGCCGAGCCTGCCTGGAAGAGCAGAGAAGCAGCAGCCGCTCCTCCTCCTTCAGGCAGGTGGCAAGACTCAGCGCGCATGCGCAGCCCCCCCCCCCAATAGTGTCCCGCTCTGCCATCGCTGAAATCTGGTCACTTTAGCGAAGGGGGCAGTTAGTTTGGAGAACCAGTAGCAAAAATCCCTGCCGCCCCCCCACACCCATGCCCCCCCAATTGCCCGGTCTCCATTTGCCTACTTGGCAGCTTCCTGCTTCTTTCACTAAGTACTGAGTTTTTTTGGGGGGGGGGGGGCTTTAAAAAAATAGTTAATTGTGTTTTTTTAAGGAGGTTTTTTTTTTTTAGACAGCAATTTAAAGTTAAGGAAGTTTTAAATTTAGCTGCTTTTATCTAAAAATATGCTTGTTGCAGGGGCCATTTTGGGTGAAGTGCAGCTGCTTTTACATTGTGTATGAGTCTGTTGTGTTGTGTGTATGTAAAGTGTGAAAGTTGGTTTTTGGTACCTTTTATTGTTTTGTGTACTTTGTTTATTATTTTTATTATTTATTGATATTGGCCACGCCCACTAATTAAGCCACGTCCACAGAAACCGGTAGGGAAATTTTTTTGATTTCACCCCTTGTTGCACCACATTCCCTCAGACAAATTGTGGGTGTGATACTGTTAGCCTCACTTGCCAGCCCAGACCATGAAATCAGCTTCACACAATGGTTAAAACAACAGATAGTTCTTGGTTAACAGCCACTCATTCAGCTACTATTCAAAGCTTTGATGGCACAGAAAAAGGGGACTGATAGCCAGACCTCCAAGTTGCAGCCGATGCAGCAACCCTACAGTCATGGGATCACAATTTGTCCCTCGGTGACCAGCTCACAATTATGACAATCACAGCAATGGTCACAGTGTACCACAGCCATGTGATTTACACGGCCAGCTTCCAACAAGCTAAGTCAATGGGGAAATTGGCAGGAGGTTGCAAATGGTGATCACGTGATTTCAGCCTTCCCAGGTGAACCAGACAGGAAAGACAATTAGTTGAACTAGCACTAATCTACTGTAAGGCTACATTAACAGAATCTTGCAAATCTGAAGGTATAAACTTCCTGCCGCCACTTTTAATTGCTTGATCCATTAGAGTGGATCCTTCCTAAGTTTCTCCTGCTGACTGTTAAGCCACTGGGGGCTTCTGCCTTGTCTTGTCTGATTGTTTCCTGGACAGCATCTCTGCCCCTTGCTCCCCAAGGACATCCAAGCATTCCATCACATCTGATGTTTTGCCTAGCAACTACGACTGAAACTGCCAAAGCTGCCATTGTAAATTGGTGTGGTTATACGATGTCACACCTTATGACCATGTTGCTTAGTTATGCAGTTCCCTCTTGGTCCCAATTACTATAGTTATCCAAGGACTACCTGTATTTTTTATTGAAACTGGCTAACTAACAGAATCTTGCAAATTTGAGTTGGCTGCTCCTTCTCCCCCTTATATTCTACGGAATGAGGGAGGTATCTGTCTCAGCTGTTTCCAAGTATTATCTGTTTGTTGTGGGCATAAATAAGTTACACACACACACACACACACACAGCAGTGAATTTTGCATATTTCCATCAAGTTCATCCTCCTTACTTTCTATAGATACACCTCTATATGTATCCATATACCTGTCAGAAGCCACACTTTCTCCTCCCAGAAAGAGGGCAGGACCAGAACAACAAGAAACTTAATACATATGAACGAATGCAAATCAAAACAAAAGACTGATTGATCCCTACATGTATATTCTTCCACACAGAAACCTACAAATATATACCCACAGTCCGCTGCTTTTTCCCAAGAGAAAGAGGAAAAAAGAGTTAAAAATTGTGATTGTGATGACTTGAGGCATGTGGAGTAGCCACACAGGGAAAAAGAAAGACAAAAGAGGAGCAAAAACATGTAAAGGTGAGCAAGGGACCAAGGTACAGCTGAATATGGAAGAAGAAAAAAAAAGACAAGGTGTCCAGTATAGTTATACCGAAGGGTTAAATTCATCAGGCAAGTAGCCTCCCATGCAAGAACTAATTTTCCAAACCATTCGAGCTTTGCTGCAATGATGCCTGAAGGATTTGCACCTTTTTTTCTTTACTTTGCTTTCGTCAGCTTCTTCCATTTTCATCAGTAGTGTAAGACAACCCCTCCCCGCAATCCGCAGATAATTATTTTAGAAAAAAAATATTGGCAATATAAAATTTGACCTGTGGATGTTGCGGATGCTAATTAAATGCAATCTTCATGCTCAGAGAGAGCGCATTTGTAAATATCCGCTGGATAGTGACTGTGAAGGGCAGATTGCTGTAACAGATTTGGTCTGATTAAGGAGACCGGTTTATGCCCTTCCAGTGGATTGTAAATATCGCTATAAGCAGGTATGAATGACAGACTATCTATAAATAATCCCCTGTAGTACCACTTGTAACACTAATTACTTAGCTTCCTGCAAGCGGCTGGATATGCTTGCCTGTCAAAAAATGGCCGAACTGGAAGTTTATAATATACTGAAGGTTTATAATTTGTGCATTTTTCAAGAAAGTCATTTGTGTGCAGAACAGGGGTGGGGAAATTAATATGCTCTATCTTGGTTATTGTTTTGGAAAATGTTCACTCACACAGTCTCTTCCGTCTGTGGAATGTGATCAGAAAATTTACTCCTAATTCATCAGGCACGATTTACTGATTACAAGAACTGTGCTGGCAATGGCAAAAACAGGCTGGAAGGGCATTTCTACAAGGCTGGGCAGAATAGCAACACTAAATCAGCCATTTCCTGAGTAGGGTTTTTAACAGAAGTTGCCGGAACAGTTTTTCAAAAATTCCCACTTAATAGCCTCTGCCTGTGAGTAAGCATCACTGGTCTGCTGGATATTGTCATTATGATGATATGCTGGCAGCTCACTTAGACAAGGCTGGCCTGTGGAAAAAACCTGGGGTTGAAATCAGTGTTAAGTCAAACCCACAAAATCACATCACTCTATAGTCTTTGTGCTGTGAAAAAGAAAAGCTAGGAGCATCATTAATGCAAGTCAAATTGCAAAATTTTGGAGAAATGAGAGGTTCTCGTGTTTGTTGTTTTTATGCATGTTACCTCTGTAGCGTACGACTGGAATTGATTTGGGCTTGTCTCCTTCCTTAATATTTTCACTTCTATTTGGAACTGCAATCAAGATTAAGGAAGTGCTTTTGCTCATTTTATGTTCTAGGTGAAAAGCTGAATTATGTACTTTCAAAACAAATAATGTATCCAAGTGAGGACTTATATGCCTGAATGTAAATTAGAAATATAAGACATTATTCTGAGAATATAAAAAGGATGTATATCAGGGGAAAAATCAGAAAGAGTTTGTTGAAAACATTGTGCCAGATTAATCCTATCTCCTTCTTTGATAGAGTTACCAAATAAGTTGATCATGCTGTAGATACAAGATATAATGTAGGGCTTTAGCAAAACCTTTGACAATTATAGTATCCTTAATAGAATGTTCAGATACAATCTAAATTCTAGATGATACTATCATTAGACTGACTCACAACTGGCTGAATCACTGCATCCAAAAGTGAACATTAATGACACAATTTCAGCTTGGAGGGAAATACCAAATGGATCCTAGACCTCAACACTGTTGATTTTTATAGTTGTCTAAATGGAGAATTTAGAGAACTCTTACAAATTTGCAGATGACACAAAACTGGATGGCATAGCTCATATTTAGCATGAAACAAAGATTAAAAAAAATGTAGACAATTCAAGCAGTGGGCTGAAAAGAATAGGATGGAATTTATCAGAGCAAAATGGAAATTTTAAGGCTTCAGTACAAGGATTAAGGAGACCAGTAGTACACACAAATGGAACATGAGTGTCCTTGCTGCCCCCAAATTAAACATGAGCTAGCAGTGTGGTACAGCTGTTAAAAAGGCAATTGCTATCTTGGGAGTGCATTTCCAGGCAGGAGTGCAACATCCATGCCATGAGGAGTAATTGTTCCACTCTACTTTGCCTTGGTCAATCCTCATTTGAACTACTGTGTCTAGGACCATGACCAATGGAAGAATTTCACAGCAAGGCTACCAGATGGTGGAGGATTTGGAAAACAAGCCCTCAGAGGAACAATGAAATGAATTGGGCATGTTTGGATTGCAAAAAAGATGAGTGAGGGAAGATTCTTCAATAGTCTTTAACCATTCTGGAGGATTATCACAGAGAAGAGGGAGTAGACTTATTCTTTATTGTCCCACAGAGCAGTTTTAAGCTATATCCTGAGATAATGTATTATTGGAAAAGCTTTAGCATCTTGCTTTGCTAAACCTCTCTCTAAGGCAGATGAAACATGACTTCTATACAAAAAAAAAAAAGGGGGGGAGGGAGGGAACCATATAAGATCCCTTCTCCTTTAACACGATAATATATCAACAATCTTAAAGTGATTCCTTTTTTCATCACCCCTTTTAATGGAAACGAACTGGAATGTTGTATTAGTAGGCAGCAAAAGTCATGCCTACCTGCCCTCTGAAATTTCTGCCAAAATAACATAGCTGTTGTACTTTTATCTTTTGATAAAATGTAAATATATGAAAGGGACATTCTGAATTAGACTGCCACAGCCATTCAGGGAAAAAAGGATGGCTTTTCTCAAGATTTACAACCTTTCTTCAAAAATGAAATCTTTCTAGAAGATTACTTTGGCAGAATTCAGCTTAGCTAGCCTGATACAGAAAGATGACTGAAGGAAATACAATTGACCTGTGCTATATATGGAGGTCAAAGCCAGATAGCTCAGCATGAGTCTCTGACCTTGTAAGTTTGTTCTGAAGTTCTATTATCTACTTCTTGTATTGCAAACAAATTGGAAGCAAGCATTGGCCTTCCATTACACCTTGCTTATTTACTACCATAAAGGCTTTGGTCAGCTGGCAGAGTGTTTAATGAAGAAAACTGTGTTGTTTTTCAGAACTCAAACACTTCAAATCAAGATTTATAGTCAGATGTTCTTAAGCAGAATAGAATGTGTCTGCAACTGGGAAGAAAAAGATGAACTCTCTGTATGTAATATAAATCAAGAGAGAAAGCATAGAGTGTACTGTATGTATTGAAATTGCCATAGCTGATTTTTGTGTGTGTCTGTAACCAAATAACAAACTTGTCAATTGAGAAAGAAAAGGACATTCCAAAGGAAAGATACCTTACATATAGAAAACATAGAAAGGTAATCTCATTCCAAAGATTGATTTTTGCAATAAAAGTTTGCCATGCTTTTGAGAAAGGGATCTCATTCCAAAATTCTGATACTTTCAATAAAGTTTACTCTGCTTTTGGACAATCCAAAACAGATTGTATTTTTCATGGTTGGGTGCTAAATTCACTGTTTTGTTTCCACTAACTTTTTGTAGGCTTTTAAAAAATGACAATATTATTCTTTACATGACTCAATTGTAATTTCTTACTTCTGCTTTCCTAGAAACTGTCCTTGCTTATGAAAAATGCAATTACTTCTACCACAACAATGCAATGGTTTCAAAATCATTAATTTTATAAATCGAACCTCAATGTGTACATTGCACAATATTTTCCCCCAAATTATTTTGTTTAAAAATTCAGGCAAAATTAATCACATATTTTAAGAATTTCTTGTGGAGAATCAAATCAGAAACATTGTTTAAGAAAAGGCAGGGAAGGGTATAGGGGATTGTTACTTGATTACAAAGCAAGTTGCTTTTTTCAAAGCCAAGACTGAGAATTGTTATGTGACAACTATATTGTACCTTCTTAGATTAAGTCTATTGTGTTTAACATGCCAGAATGCCTAAAGGAAGCATCTAACTAATCTTTGGCTGATCTTGAAAAGTTGATCAGGGCTAGATCTGTCGGTAACTAAGGTGAGAGACCATTAAAAAAAAAACCAGGGCTGTAGGCTGAACTGAGAAACTGAAGGAATATTTTGAAGGAAACTACTGTACTTTCAAACTGTTGCCAAGAAAAGGCTACAGACTTTTTATGAAGTCATCAGAAGTGAGGTCAAGAGGCAGTATACCTAGTGAAGGACTATAGGACTGTTTATAGCAGCAAAAGCAGATGTTTAAATTTCTGTAAAAGCAGATTAAAAAAAAAATCTTTAGCCATAAAGAGTGAATTATGAAATGATTTAATTCAACAGATGCCTTTACTTTAAGCATTGTTAAAAATTAAATGCCTTTACTTTAAGCATTTAAAAAAAAAACCAACCCAAATACATAAACTTCTCATTTCTGTCCTGGGAATGCAAAGCCCATTCGTTTGATGCTAAGGAAGAGGCTAAGGAAAAGTATCTAGGCCCATGATGGTGAACCTATGGCACGCATGCCACAGGTGGCATGCGGAGCCATATCAGTGGGCATGCGAGCATTGCCTTAGCTCAGCTCTTCCCCTTCAGAAGTTGGCAAATGGGCCATTTCCGGCCTCTGGAGGGCCTTGGCGGGGGGAGGGACGGGGAAGGCTGTTTTCGCCCTCCCCAGCCTCAAAGAAAGCCTCTGGAGCCTGGGGAGGGCAAAAAATGGGCCTACTGGGCCCACTGTGCTATCACGTGCCAAAAGCAGGGGGGAGCGCGGGGGGTGTTGCATGCGCATGCATGGGTGGGTGGGGCGCATTGAATTATGGATATGGGCATGCGCATGCGCGACCGCCCTCTGCTCCTCCCCCACTTTTAGCACATGACGGCAAAAAGGTTATTTATTGATTGATTGATTGACTGACTGACTGATTGATTGATTGATTGTTTAACCATCTTTGGGCAAATGAACCAAATCATACTGTGTGGAGAAAGCGGAGGAAACACTGAGGAAAGAATTGCCTATCAGCCCTTCTGAAAACAATTAAAATCAAATATTTGCCTAATTTCTTTTTGTCAAAATCCATTGTCAGAAATGGACAGGGAAAGACGACAGTACAAGTGTCCTCAGCTCACAACCATTCTGTAGTAATTGTTCAAAGTTACAATGGCACTGGAAAAAATGACTTATCAACCGTTTTTCACACTTAGGACTGTTGCAGCCTCCTCTCCTGGTCACGTGATCAACATTCAAATGCTTGGCAATGGTTCATATTTATGACAGCTGCAGTGCCCTACGGTCATGTGATCACCTTTTGTGACTTGTTCAGTGCTATCAACGGGGAAACTAGATTCACTTAACAACCATGTTACTAACTGAACAATTGTAGTAATTCACTCAGCAACAGTGGAAAAGTTATTAAATTAGGGCAAAAGTTGCTTAACAAGTTGCAAAACTTGCCTAACAACACAAATTTTTGGGCTCAATTGTGACCCTCAGTCAAGGACTACCTGTAAAATGTTAGTACTGGAACTTGGACTGTAAAATCTTTCCACTTTGTAAGAAATAAGCATTTTACATTCCCAATCCTAAGGACTCTCACTCTCTCTTTCTGGTATTGTTCGTATTATCACCAGCCTGCTTAGAAGACTTGTGGACTACTGAAATTCACTTCTTTCATAATGAAAAGATGATTTAATTCCACATCTAGTCATTTCAGAACAGATACATCAGAAATTCTAACAAAGCTGTCAGTTTCAAGTATAAAACTCTGAATTCTTGGTGGGAGTAGTCATTACAATAACACTTTTGTAGGTTTTCTTAAACAAAAGGAATAGGTACTAAAAGTGTTTTAAAATAATCACCGGGAAGCAGTTCTAAGTCTTAATGCCTAGTGCAGATCATTGAACTGTCTTGTCTCTCAACACCAAAGGATTTTCAAATTGTACTGCTAGTACAGTCTTTACCAGAGCTTAATTTTACTTAAGAAAACAATACCAAATATGTTCTCAATCCCCCCAAAAATATGCTTTAGGGAAGGAGAAATAAAGCCATGCTATTTCTTCTTTATAAAACAGTTTACAATATAGGATCCTTTTTAATTGTTTCATAAGAGCAAGCTTCTTATCTTGATCAACAAACAAACAGGAAAGCCAAAATTTTACCCCTCACTTTGTTTCAGATTAAGGATTTCGGATCGATAACCCAGATGTGTTGGTGGCTATAGAAGTGATTGGGAATTCTGGGAATGTTAGTTTAGTACTTCCGGGGTCCATAAGATTGGAGAAGGCTAATTTAGGTGTTTATTACATGCAGGGATGTGGTGCAACTACTCATGAGTTAGAATTATCAGCAACTTTTAACATATATCTTCTTCTGAATGAAAATGAAATTGGGAGAATGATAACAGAAACAACCGGATGTGCAGAATATTTTATAGTTGGCAAGTTATGGAGCAATGCTTTCATGCAAAAGCTTAATCTTATTTCTACTGGAAGGATATTCACATTTCCACAACACAGTTTGCTAAAAGGCCTTCCTGCAGAAATTCAGGCACACTACAATACTACAAGACTCATTCTCCAATCTATAAAAGAAAAATCTTCTTCAAAAGCGTGATAACTTCACAGACATACTTATAAACTTTCTTCTACTGCTTTTTTTTCTGCACTCACCAGGTTTTGATTTGGGACATTAAGTGCTAAGAGTGGGATAACACAATTTATCTTCCAACCCCTCTTGTCCCCGAAGCGTATTTTCCTTCTTTAATAGCAAATCCTTGCAAATTCCAATTCCACTGGTCTGAAAGACCAGTCAGCCTTTCCCTACCCTCTCAGCTGTTGTTGACATTCCAATAGCCCAAGAGACTCTTACCTAAAATGGGATACCACAAAAAACAAGCTGTAAAACAATCAGTGGACTTAGTGGTAACAACAGGAAACACGATGGGTTTGTTTAGGACCCAACATTTCTTCACCCAACATTTCTTCACGTGGTTGATATAATAGCCACAGACCACCAGAGGAGAGAGTTTGTCACGTTTGATGGCAAGTCTGAAATTGAGTGGAAAAGCCTGAATTCCTTGTATAAAGCTGATACCAGAGGTGAAATCCAGCAGGTTCTGACAGGCTCTGGAAAACCGGTAGCGGAAATTTTGAGCACTTCAGAGAACCAGTAGTGGAAATTTTGAGTAATTCGGAGAACCGGCAATTACCACCTCTGGCTGGCCCAAGAGTACGGTGGGAATGGAGATTTTGCAATATCCTTCCCCCAGGAGTGGGGTGGGAATGGAGATATTGCAGTATCCTTCCCTTGCCACGGCCATCAAGCCACGCTCACAGAACCGGTAGTAAAAGAATTTGAATTTCACCACTGGCTGATACCTGTAGTAAAAATCACTTGATATTTTTTCTGACATAGTTTTTTTTTTTAAAGATGTAATTCACCAGTATCACAAGCTAGTCATTATTCAATTATGCATTACTAAAGACTAAACTAAACTACTCTCATGCAACTTGTGATCCATTCACAGGTTGGCTGTCATCAAGTCTTCTGGATTTGCCATCTGCCTAGAACTGTTCAGTATTTAGAACATATATTGTATTTGACTTAGTAAATGAATGTTGTTGATCAAATCCTGCAATGTTTTTTCAACAACCTTTAAGACTGTGTTATGTAAGTAACTAAAGTATACCAACTATTCATGCAATACTTTTCTTACTAGTAGATCACACACAATTGACAGATGAACACCACCATATTTATGCCGCCCCATTGCTTCCACATAATACATGGTGAGATAACCAAGGTGTGAACAACTGTCTGAAGGCCTTCCCAGTCCAAGAATAACTGGCACACAATATGAACCTGTGTAAAAGTTCTCTTAACCTTAGTTACTACCTGTTTTTCATGCAGGAACTGTTAGTTCAAGATGACGTCCCTCCCCTGATTGTGCAACCCCATCAAAGCCTAAAGATAGAATGTCATTAGAATATAGAATAACAGAATTGAAAGGGACCTTGGAGGTCTTCTAATCCAACCTCCTGCTCAAGCAGGAAACCTTGTACCATTTCAGACAGATGGTTGTCCAGTCTCTCTTAAAAGCCTTTAGTGATGGAGCACCCACAACTTCTGAAGGCAAGCCATTCCACTAGTTAATTGTTTTCACTGCGTTCTAGGTTGTTTTTTCCCCCCCTTGATTAATTTTGATCCATTGTTTCTTAGCTTGCCTTCTGGTGCTTTGGAAAATAGGTTGATTCCCCTCATCTTTGTCACAACCCCTCAACTATTGGAACACTGCTATCATCACTCTCATAGTCCTTCTTTTCACTAGACTAGACATATCCAATTTCTGAAACTTTTCTTTATGTTTTAGCCTCCAGCCCGCTAATAATCTTTGTTGCTTCTCTCTGCACTCTTTCCAGAATCTCAATAACATTTTTATATTGTGCAACCCAAACTGGATGCAGTATTCTAAGTGTGGTCTTACTAAGGCTTTGTAAAGTGGTCCTAATACTTCATGTGATCTTGATTCTATCCCTCTCTTAATGCAGATTAGGATTGCATTGGCTTTTTTGGCTGCTGCTGCACACTGTTGGCTCGTATTTAAATGATTGTCCACTAGGACTCCAAAATTCCTCCCATAATTACTGGTATTGAACCAAGTTTCACCTAATCTATATCTGCACAATTGGTTTTCCTTGCCTAAATGTAATATCTTATTTTGTCTACATTGAACTTCATTTTGTTAGATAGGGCCTAATGTTCAAGTCTGTCAAGGTCCATCTGGATCTCGAGCCTATCTTCTGGGGTGTTGGCTATTCCTGTCAGTTCAGTGTCATCTGCAAATTTGATGAGTTCCCTTCTATTTCCTCATCTATGTTGTTTACAAAGATATTGAAGAATACTGGGCCTAAAATGGAACCTTGGAATACCTCACTGCTTACTTCCCTTCGTGTAAATGTAGTTCCATTAAGGACTACATGTTGAGAATAGTTTGTTAGCCAGTTAAAAACATAGCCACTTGTCAAAGTTGTATCAGAGTCTCTTACTCCCTGTCCAGGTCCACACAGAAGACCAGGACTTTGGCAGCATTATCTTGTTGGTCCAGGGTCAAGATGTACAATTTGGTATTACCAGCGTACTGATGACCCCAAACCAGCGGATGACAGTTTCATGCAGATGTTAAAGAAGAGGGGAAAAATTATTGAACTTTGAAGCACTCCACAAGTGAGGGGGGTCATGTGTGCAATCTCTTCTCTACCTCCCACTAATACTGATTGAAACTGGCCACAGAGACAGGAGGAGAACCACTGCAGAATGGTGTTTCCAACTTCTAACCCCTGAAGCTGATTCAAAAGGATATTGTCAATGGTGCTGAAAGCCACAATGTAGATAAAGGAGCACCAAGATGGATGCACTAACTCCATCCTGGCTTGGCCAGAAATCATTATCAAATACTACCAATGTTATCTCTATACTGTTCTCTGGCTTGAAACCCAACTGGAACCGTTTCACATAATCTGATAATTTGATTCACAGTTACTGTAATACAGATCCATCCTGAGTGCAAAGAATATACTTAAGAACATTCGTGTAAAATATATTGGTCCTTCTGCAAAATAAAAATGAATACATGTAACTTTTTATCTTTGTATATCTCAGAAAATTAATGAAATCTTAAATATATATGAAATTGCACTGCAAATAAGCAGAAACTTCTTTATCAGTTGGAACAGAACAGCTGCTTTGGCATTCAACTATAGGTTCACTAAGAGATGGGTTCAGACACCAGATAATTTTTTGATTTGCTAGCCTGACCTGGGCAATCAGAGGTGAACACATTGTTTAATTGGGCACAGCAACAATCTCTCATAAGAAACTGGCTTCCTCTGCTGTCTATAAATTTCTGAAACTAATGCTTTAAAATGAGGGGAATCAACAGGAACTAATAATTGGAGGCCCAAAAGTTCTCTGTCCAAGTATTCACTCTGCAGTGAACTCAACATCTGTGTTCCACAAAGGCTGAGTGCCAACTCAAGCAATTTGTATAAATAACATGACAAGCCCAACATTGATTTTATTTAGAATTTTGTTTCTAGGAATGACTTTTTCCCTTGTTTTACCTGTTATTCCCCTGTCTGAGATAATCTCTTTTTAAAATTGAGAAACAGGGCCAGATCATTTGAAAAATAAATTATTTATTAAAACCTTTCTAACAGATAAAATTCCACAGCTACCCTTTGTGTTTTCAAAATGTTCATAAGATTTTATTAATTTCTGGGATTTGAGCAAGACCATCTTTTCAATTTTTTTCCAGAGATGGGCTATAGGGACTATTATTAGATGGCTGAAAATTTCTCTGCTGCATAGATTAGGGTATGTTGGGAGATTCTTCCTGACTTGTAGCAGTCTATTGAAATGTTTTTATTAGAGAACCTCTGGAGGAAGAGATCAATCATTAGGGGTAAAATCATTTTCCTCCATCTCTCTCTCACCCTCTCTGTCTCTCTCCCCTCGCCCCTCTCTATATATCTCTATCTCTATATGCATAATTAATAGCATAGATCTATCTAAGGCATAGATACTGCTTACATACTTACTATAATCAATATATGAACAAACAAATGGCGACAATTTGTCTTAATGATCTTAAAGTGGAAATCAACATAGAACAAGGTGTATGACAAAGCGATACAATATCACCTATCCTTTTCTCAGCCTGCCTTGAAGATGTATTTTGTAAACTAGACTGGGCAAATGATGGAATAAAAATAGCGCTTTTTAAAATCACTTAAGATTTGCAGATGATATTGTCCTCTTCTCACAAGTTGTGAATGCTCCAACACTGGAAATTTTTAAGAAAATGTTGGATAACCATCTGATTGAGATGGTGTAGGGTTTCCTGCCTGGGCAGGGGGTTGGACTAGAAGGCCTCCAAGGTCCCTTCCAACTCTGTTGTTATATTATATTATATTATATTAAGACCCAGAAGAGCTACAAAGAAATATACAAGAGCTGCACAAAACAGGAGAACCATTTGGCTTAAAAATAAACCTGAAAAAGAACCAGGTTATGTTAAATAAATTCACCAAAAAAAGAAAAAAATATTATATCTGGGGAAGAACTAGATGTAGTAGACTGTTAAATATACCTTGGCCAATGGATCTCAATGGAAAGTGATACAATAAAGGCATGGCATGGAATGGCATGTTAAATGTGGTTGGCAGGCATTCAGCAAGCTAAGCATAATTTTCAAGAGAAACCTCCCCCCTATGCCTGAAGAGAAAAATGTTTGATCAGTGTTTGCTACCTGTTCTATATGCCAGTGAAACATGGACACTAACTTCACAATCAATACAAAAGCTATAAGTGGCACAAAGAGCCATGGAAAGATACATGCTTGGAATTACAAGACAAGATAGACAGACCTGTACGTGGATTAGAGAACAAACGAAAGTGTATGATATCATCAAAAGAGTAAAAGAATTGAATTCCTTGTACAAAGTTTATACCCCAACCCTAGCTTGATTATTATGCCTGTGCCTTGCTCTACCTCGACAACCAGATGGTGGGCAGGCTTAACATATTTTTGGGGTAGGGCTAATATTAGGTACAGGCATAAAATTTGGGCTAGGGCTTGTTTTTGGGGTAGGTTGTATTTCTGGGGAAACGCAGTATATACTGTATATTCTCAATTCAGTCCTGAACAAGAAGTGAGCAGGTACATGTTACTCTAGTAACTTATTAGGTCTTCCAAACTGATGATACAGCTAACTGGTCATGGTTTGTTTAGCATCTCATTAAATAGGATTTCCAGCTTGCTTCCAGAAGAATGAGCCAGAAAAAGGAGACAGTCTATGGTTTGTTAACTATTACTGCAGTTGAGAAAGACGGGAGCACCTGCAAAAGCTTCTTATCCACAGCTAAGCCAAGATCTTTAAGAATTCTGATGTGGCAAATCAATCAAATGAATTATTAATAATGCCATTTTGCTTATTGCTGATAACAAATAACCTTCCAGTGACTCTAATATTGATAATGGAATGTTACTGTTCCCTTTCCTCAAATACCTGTTTATAGTTTATAGATATTATTAACATGTGATTATAATGTATCTTTGGATTGAAACAATTTTCCTACTTGGATAACTTTCTAAATGTGATCTGATTATATTACTTTTTATTGCTTATGTAAATCACTATTGAACAAACTTTGGTTTGATGTTAATTAGAAAGAAATAATTCCATGACTATGGGAAGAATAAAACTGGTATTAGTCTAGAGTCTAGTAGACTAACATTCAGTAAAATATAAATTGAAGGGGATAGTTCATTTTCAATACTATAAATCATAATGCATGCATTCATTCATTTTATTTCCTTCTTTAATTTACATAGCTGCCATCTCACATAGTGTTTCTGGATATCTTACGGAATGAATGTTTAAGTATTCCAATTATTCCAATTCATATTTATAGATATTATTGGCTGCAGAAACAAATACGGTGTTTCCCCAAAATAATACCCTCTCTTATATTTTTTTGACCCCTGAAATAAGCATTATGCTCAAAAGCCTGATTAGGTTTATGATCAGGGGATGTCTTATTTTGGGGGAAACGGGGTACCTATATTTTATTTATATCTATGTATCTATTTAAAAATCTGATCCTTTGCATATGTATTTGGAAAGAAAATCTTAGTCAATTTAATAGGATTTAATTTTAGGCAAATGTATGTATGATTGCAGTCTAAAAATGCTTGTACTAGTTTTTTAAATGATTACTTACATTTTTTCCTCATTCTTTTTAATATAAATCAATGATATCTCCCTAACCTTAAATTTTTTTTCTATTCCACTCCAATTTCCATTGCTTGCTTTACTTGGGGAAATTTTACATGGGAGTTTACCAGTCAATAAAACTAATCTTTTCACTCATTGTATTTAATGCAATGCAAACTCTTTGTGCTTTGTGGGTATATGTAAGTTATCTGTCAAAGCAGGGAAAGGAGAAAAAACAAACAAAATAATCGCTTTATTAAATTTTGAAAGAAGAAAAGTGTAACAGAAACATTTTGATCAGCAACAAGAAGAGATAAAAACTAAAAACAAAACAAATCTAAACACCCCCCCCCCCCTGTTTGTCCCTGGAGCATTAAAACCAAACCTCAGAAGTGTCACTCAAAACAATCCAGTCTGACATCTGGAATTCTAAAATTCCTATGGGGCTTGAGGAAGCCCTTTTAATGTCAAGATGAAGGAATGTGTGGTAGCTGCTGGTGCTGCACCCTACAAATCTGCTTAACACTGTGCCTATAATTTGTTTAAAGGATACTTACTTTAAAGAAAGTGAATAGTCATGCTTGCTTGTTTGGCTGTTCCTCACTAGATAACTACATTCTTTACACAAGCGCAAGAGGTTTTCTGCATCTGTCCGACTGATTGCTCCATGATACCATCTACAAAAAATACAAGCAATTAACACTTAGAATAAATTCACTTTTAGAGTTTTAAGAGGTTTTTTTAAAGACATTCCACTGTACTATATGATATGCAAGACAAAGCAAAGCAACTTTGAGAGATGTGTACTGGTCACAGCCCTGCAAACTCCCAACGAGTGCACAATAACACTTTAATGTCAGTTTCTGCTGCCCTATGTTTCCCTGCACCAAGTATCAGCAACTTACATCTGTTTTTCCAGTGGAATAGTTGGATCCACTCTCTCCCCCAAGATTCCACAGAATTCTGGGCTACCATGTTTGATGGGTTTGAAGCCTCCCCCAGGTGCCCGAAGCTGTCGGCGCCGATCACTTGAAGATGGAGAAGGTGAGGATTGCCTTATCTCTCCCCCGTTGAACTGGGCTGTAAGACATATTCAATCAAACCATTACCTCAAAATTAGCAAATACCCAAAGCATTTTAAATATTGAACAGAACAATGAATGTTAAAACAAATAAAAGTATACTGTACACTGTACTATGTGCTATGATATGCTATTCTAATATGGTTGCCGCTCTCACTGCAGTGACTCTGAGCAAAATTTAAATAGAAGCCACAATATGAAACCATGAAAACATGACATTCAAAACATACAACTCAAAAAGGAATCTCAAAAAGATGAGAGTAAAAGCAATAACAGCATAATACAACATAACATGTCATATAATTCAATGTAAGAGCAATCCACCCAGGCTTCATTAACTTCATGAACACCCTGCTTGTAGAAAAAAACAGGTTTTCAATGTTTTCTGGACGATCAAGTGGGATTGGGCTCAATCTGATCTCAGATGTTAAGGTGTAACCAATCTGAACTCCTTGCTGATCTTCCCTCCATCAAGTGAAACAAAGCAACATTTTAAAAGTATAGTTTTATTTATTCATTTCAGTATAATAGCAGGCTGGCTTGGAATTTTAGGAGATGTATTCCCAAGACACCAAGATCATGTCAGGTTGCAAAAGACTAATCAGCTGTCAGAAAACCAGTCCTCCAACTGTCCTTCATGAGCCGCTATTTCCTGGCTGTACTTATCTCCCAAAGCCACTTATAAAAATACTGCCTCATCTAGTTGCCTTATTCTGTGATACACTGGCAGAATAATGCTGGCAGAACACACTCAAATAAATAAGTAGGGACAGGAGCAACCAGTCCTTTCCAATAAGACATTGAAAGTAATTGTGCATAAGGAATCCCGATCAAGGAAGGCGCAACTGCGAACCAGGCGAACCTGGTGGAAGGCCCTCCTGGAGACGGCCGTCAAATGATCTTCAAACGACAGCCGGTCATCCAGGAGGACACCCAAGTTGCGCACCCTATCCTTTGGGGCCAATAACTGCTTCAACAGCCAGCCGGTTGCAGCTGGCTGAATCGGGATGCCGGCATCCATAGCCACTCCGTCTTGGAGGGATTAAGCTTGAGCCTGTTTCTCCCCATCCAGACCCGTACGGCCTCCAAACACCGGGACAGCACTTCAACAGCTTCATTGGGGTGGCCCGGGGTGGAAAAGTACAGCTGGGTGTCGTCAGCGTACTGCTGGTATCTCACCCCAAAGCCACTGATGATCTCACCCAGCGGCTTCATATAGATGTTGAACAGCAGGGGGGAGAGGGTCGACCCTGCGGGACCCCACAAGTGAGGCCCCCCGCGGCCGACCTCTGCCCCCCCGTCAACACCGTCTGCGACCGGTCAGAGAGATAGGAGGAGAACCACCGATATACGGTGCCTCCCACTCCCAATCCCTCCAACCGGCGCAGCAGGATACCATGGTCGATGGTATCAAAAGCCGCTGAGAGGTCTAACAGGACCAGAGCAGAGGAATAACCTGTCCCTGGCCCTCCAGAGATCATCCACCAATGCGACCAAAGCCGCTCTGTGCTGTATCCGGGTCGGAAACCGGACTGGAACGGGTCCAGATAGACATCTTCATCCAGGTACTGGGGTAGCTGTCGAGCCACGGCACTCTCTACAACCTTCGCAACAAAGCGAAGATTGGAGATCGGACGATAGTTACTTAAAATAGCTGGGTCCAGAGAAGGCTTCTTAAGGAGGGGTCTCACCACCGCCTCTTTCAAGGCGGCGGGGAAAACTCCCTCCAACAAAGAAGCATTGATAATCCTCTGGAACCAGCCTCGTGTCACTTCCTGAGTAGCCAGTACCAGCCAGGAAGGGCACGGGTCCAGTAAACATGTCGTGGCATGGAGCCTCCCCAATAACCTGTCCACGTATAATAGCAGGCTGGCTTGGAATTTTAGGAGATGTATTCCCAAGACACCAAGATCATGTCAGGTTGCAAAAGACTAATCAGCTGTCAGAAAACCAGTCCTCCAACTGTCCTTCATGAGCCGCTATTTCCTGGCTGTACTTATCTCCCAAAGCCACTTATAAAAATACTGCCTCATCTAGTTGCCTTATTCTGTGATACACTGGCAGAATAATGCTGGCAGAACACACTCAAATAAATAAGTAGGGACAGGAGCAACCAGTCCTTTCCAACAAGACATTGAAAGTAATCGTGCATTGTTCTGTTTATGTTTTATATGCTGGTCTTCCATCTCATCTACCCTTGTAAAATGGATCAGCATAAAGTCTGATTTGACTCAAAACACACAATACGAGGAAAATAATAGGACTCAGCTTAGTGTAGCCTTCTCCAACTACCTCTCTTTTATATATGAAAGAACTACAATTCCTAGAATTATTTATTCAACTCATTGGGAATTCTGATCACTGTAGTCCAACTCCCCTGGAGGGCATCACTTGAATCCACCAGCAACTAAGCATCTTTTCTCTCAGAAAAGAAAGACAAAGAACTCCAAAGATTAATTTTGGAAGAAGATACAAAAAGAGTTACCTCAATTCACAATAATAAATGTGAGGGAAGGGAGGCTGTAAGTCTATTGTGGTCACATGACTTGTCACTTAACAATCTCGTTGTTTAGCAATGGAATTTCCAGTCCCAACTGAAGATTAAATGGATAAATTCTGATTCAACTTCACAGATTTTTTAATAAAGTGGTCTATTATCAAAGCAAAGCTTGCCATTTACAGAATACCAAGTAAAGATACATAAACAAAGCAAGCCTATAAACAAAGTAAGCCTGGTCTATTATTATTTCAGGGAGTTTAATGGAATATTTTTTCCTCAACCACCTTCCCACTGGAAGTCCAATAAAAAATACATGTGACAAAGGATTAGAATTGCCCCGGTTCTAGTTCTCCTATCATCTGAAAGTTGGATTTCATAGTTCATTACCAAAGAAAGCACCCAACAAACCCAGGACCAAGAAGTGTGGCTTTCCTAGCAAACAGGGGCCCACAGGTGGGACCAGAAGGCCTTTCTAGGAGCCTGAGGAGGGCAAAAACTGCATTCTCCACCCCCAGAGGGCCTCCAGAGACCGGGAACAGCCTGTTTCCTGATTTCCAGTAGGCCTGGAAGGCCTAAATATCAGCTGGCCGGTGTGTGCATGAGTGCTGGAGCTGAGCTAGGGCAATGCTCGCATGCCCACAGATATGGCTTCACATGCCACCTGTGGCATTTATGTCATAGGTTTGCCATCACGGCCCTATACCATTTCAGACAAGCGGCTGTCCAGTCTCTTCTTAAAAACCTCCAATGATGGAGCACCCATGACTTCATTCCACTGGTTAATTGTTCTCACTGTTGGGAAATTTCTTCTTAGCTCTAAGTTGCTTCTCTCCTTGATTAGTTTTCATTCATTGTTTCTTGTCTTGCCTTCTGGTGCTTTGGAGAATAGGCTGATCTTTGGAGAATAGGCTGACCCTCTCTTCTTGGTGGCAATCCCTCAAATATTGGAACACTGCTATCATGTCACTCCTAGTCTTTCTTTTCATTAGACTAGCCATACCCAATTTGTGCAACCTTTCTTCATATACATATTTTACCCTCCAGCCCAGTGGGGAAATTCAGCCTGTTCTATCTGGCTCAGGCGAACTCGTAGCACTGGCGGCGGTAGGCTCCGGCCACCCACCCAGATGTCATCACGTCCCATTTTTGACCCTCTGTGCATGTGCAGAAGGCTCTGTGCATGTGTGGAGGAGGCGTGCACGCTCATATTTGTGAACTGGTAGCGAAGGTAAGTGAATTTCACCCCTGCTCCAGCCTCCTAAGAAACTTTGTTGCTTTTCTCTGCACTCTTTCCAAAATCATGGTCCAACATGCAAATGAGAAAAAGTGATTAAAAAAAATAGACATTAGGCAAGGCTGTGTGATTGTTATCATCTTTGTATTATTGTAACACTATAAATAAAGGCCACAAAAATGACAGTCTTGTTAAGCCTACAATTAACCAGGTGAAGACAATCCTATAGGTAATAAAATGTTCACATGCTTTAACTCCGGTTAAAGTTGCTGTTCTGTCTACCTTTACCTTCTGTGGGCTCCCGTAAATAGCTGTTTAAGCATTTGAAAATGAAGATAATTCACTCCTACAAAATTTTAGGAGGCTATAAAACCTCTAAATGCTTCCATCTAGCAATTTCAATGGCAAGGAATACTTTAAAAAAAAAAGGAAGTTACAACGAACTGTGGAAATCAAATGAAGATCTCAAAGATCAAGAAAGATCTCTGCTAGAATGGTCTTATCTGTAAAACAAACCCAGAGGTCGCTTCAAACAATCTGCTGAAAAGTTTAGCTGACAGTGGAACATTGTGGTGTTGCTTATACAATAATGGTCCATATGGGACAGTTTGTCAGTTCTCTAATCTCATGACAAAATACATTGTCTAAAGTATGTAAAAAGAAACCCTGGTAAACTTGAAGTGTTTTGGAACAAAATGCTTTGGAATGATGAAACAAAAATTGAGCTATTCAGCTACAAACCACACAAGAAATGTTGGGAGCAAAAAAGGGCAAAACATTTGAGGAAAAGCATACTTTGGCAACCATTTTAAGTATAAGGATTACTCTATTATACTTTGGCAGCCAAAACATAGGAAATATTGTGGGCATAGAAGAATGATTCAGCCAAACACCATCATGTTCTTTGCATTTAATGTCTGAAGTCTTGAAGAAACTGAAGTTGAAAAAAAAGTTTGATATTTCAGCAAGACAACAGCCTGAAACATTCTTCCAAATAAACCATTTAGTACTTATAGGAAAAATATATATAAAGGTATTACAATTGTCTTCAGAGTCCTCAGACTTGAATGTTATTTAGAATTTGTGAGATTTCAAGCATACAGTGCATGCAAGAAATTCTAATAATATTTCTGAGTCCTAAGAATTCTGCAAGAACTAGCGTGGGAAAAGATACAAAGAGCAAGAATAGGAAGACTCTTTGTTGGCTATTTGAACTCTTTGAAAGCTGTTATTTCTGCTGAAGGAGCTATTGCAAAACATTGAGTGAAATATTATGCTTTTTAATTTTAACCCGAACCTCATTTATTATGATTGTAATAAACATTTAATTGAGTGAAAAGGTTAGAGTGCTATGTGTAGCATTTTTATTTGATTCTCTAAACTAATGAATATAGATAGCAGCTATACATTAGGATTTGAAGAAAAATGTATTTAGCATTGTACCATATGGAGGTTGTGTCGGTTTCTGTTCACTCAAGTATTTATTTATAATAAATAAATGTTCAAGTTGCATGTTCAAGTTTACTTTGTCTTATGACCATGCCAAAAATAGACTTGTGTGCTGGTCATTAACACTGATGTAATATCCACATAGGAAGTCTCTTCTAAGGTGAGGTGGCAATGAATAACATTAACTGACATTATGAAATTAAACTATACAACTTAAACTATTCTAAGACAAACAGAATTATAATCAAGAAGCAAATATGCTCAAATGGTTCACAAAGTGGAATTAAAGTGTAAATATTTATTGTGCAAAATAGCAATATTCTGTAATGTTGAGAGATATATGCATAATTCCTTAAAAATATTGCTATAATTAAACTACCTACACTGCTAGCAGACAGCAATCCATTTACAATAATCTGTACATAATTAAACACTGCAAGCAATCATTTAATTGGAGAAGTCAGACAAGGAACTCTTGTCAACTCTGTGTGAAGATGATAAGGAAGTCACAGTTTAAAAAACATAATTGCATTTAAAATTTCCCTAACATGGTAATTTTACCATAGAACTCTATCCATTAAATGTTGCATGATTCCAGAGCACTTCCAGATTTTTGATTGCTAAGGAACAACCTCCTGAATTAAAACTGAAAGGATGTTCTACTTTTATATTATAAATGGTATTAGAGTACGTAGAAATACTGCTCGCTGTGTTTCAACATGCTATTGTTCATCGTATGTCTCCTGTCTGGAAGAGAGCAAGTTTAAAGCATCTGACTCATGCAAAGATGCACCATGAAACACAATTTTCATAACTGACTGTAATGTGTCTGTATCAGAAGAGAATGAATATTCCTATCCATGGCCATCTGTAGTGGAGGACAAGGAGAGCAAATGATGAAATTTGTGTAACATTGTGCAAATGTTGTAACTTTCATATTGTGTTAGATGCTAGGAAAAAAAGTATGCTAATTGTGACATCTATACGACGACGAGTGAAAAGAATTACTGTTTTGGTGTCACTGCAGTTTGCTGAGGATACCACTGGTTATCATATGTAATGAACGTCCTGGAGCAAAATTATTTTCTTTAGGGGAGCCTGATCAGTCAGAGGAAAAATGAGTGAATTATATGGATACATGTGCCATCCTATGGGGGTATTGAACTCATAGGATGTTTAATTAAAATATATACTGTTACCAACTAGCAGTTATCTTATGGCCTACTACTAATATACTCCAGCTGGCACACAAAATGAGTATAACCAGCTCAGAGCAGAAAA
This sequence comes from Ahaetulla prasina, assembly GCF_028640845.1. Taxonomy (NCBI): domain Eukaryota; kingdom Metazoa; phylum Chordata; class Lepidosauria; order Squamata; family Colubridae; genus Ahaetulla; species Ahaetulla prasina. The sequence goes on from NC_080540.1 coordinate 198,123,908, forward strand.
CATCTCAGCTTGCCAAAATCAGTATGGGGTTTCTACAGATTCATTCATTCATTCATTCATTCATTCATTCATTCATTCATTCATTCATTCATTCATCCATTCGTTCCAATTTTTATACCGCCCTTCTCCCAAAGGACTCAGGGCGGTTTACAGCCAGATAAAACAACGAGTATAAAAATTAAAAATGAATTTAAAAGACTAATACGAAATTGGCTGAAAACTATAAAACCAGTAAAACCCCCATTAAAACTATTAGGCCAGTCCTATACGATAGACTAAAAACGTCTTCAGCTCGCGCTGAAAGATCCGGAGGTCAGGGAGTTGGCGTAGCCCTGAAGACAGCTCGTTCCATAGGGCTGGAGCCCGCACAGAGAAGGCCCTCCCCCTGGGGGTCGCCAGTCGACATTGTCTGGCCGACGGCACCCTGAGGAGGCCCTCTCTGTGGGAGCACACTGGTCGATGGGAGGCCACCGGTAGCAGCAGGCAGTCCTGCTGTCATTCTGAAATGAAAGTGTTATTTAGCAATAGAACTAAAAGTGCATTCTATAATCTTTAAAGGTATAGAACCACTACCACCAAGAAGATATACATATATTCATACATACATATACATAGAGGTGTGTGTGTGTGTGTGTGTGTGTAAGCCATAGTATAGTTTTCTTTCTCTCCCTCATTATAAAGAACACTCCTTCATTGAGACAAAACCATTTTTGTATGTGTATCTGTGTAGCTTTTTCCTCATTATTGTTTCATTCCAGCCTTTTCCTCTCTGGAGGCAGTATTGGATTGAATCTCCTAAAGTGATGGGAGTTTTCTAATCCCATCATTTCCAATATACACTCCAATGAATACATCTCAAGGCCATCAGCTACAGAAAAGTAAACCTAATCTATCAGCTGCAGAATAGTGACATGGAAGAAGCAGAGAGCTACACCTTCTGCTTTTTCTTAACAAAACATTAATGAAGAAGAAAGGATAGCTTTTATAACAATGCACAAATGTATGCTTTTTTACTTAACCACTTAAATGGTTACTGTAAGAAATGCATATATTGATGTTCTTGGCAAAATCTGAATTGACTGATGTTTTCTCCCAATTATAAAAAGGCTGTGCTACAATCCCTGATGATATTTGAACGTTTGATAATACAAACATTTACATTACTTCAAAATATTATATGAAACTGTCATACATGAAATTAAAGTACATATTAAATATTTCCTACGCTAGCTTTTTGCTCAGAACTGCAAAAGACAGAACCTGAAATCTTGGCTGATCTCAGAAAAAAATCTAAACTAGGCTAAAATCATATCTAGTTACTATTTGCATAAGAGACCAAAACAAAATCCCAAAGGGTAGGATAGATTGGGAAATTTAAAAGAAAATCCCCCAAGAAGACAGTGGTAAAGCAGTTCAATAATATTTCTAAGAAAAATGTCCACATGGACTACCAAAAACAGTTTTTAGAGATTCTCCTGAGAAATTTCCATTGGGTCAAGAAACAGGGAGAGATACAGTGTTATACAGGTAGGGCAAAAATGGTAGCTTATGTTCTAACTCAAGGCCTGCAGGCTGATATGGCCCGCAGGGTGCTTAAATCTGGCCTGTGGGCCTGCCCTGGAAACAGCGAAGGACTGGCCTGCGGTGCCTTTGCCAGCGAAAACAGAGCTTGGGAGGGCCGCCCAGTTTTCACTGGCAGCGGGTGCTGGAGGTTGTTGTGGCTGAAAACAGAGCCTCAATGAGTGACGTTGAGCTGGCCACACCCACCAACCCTGATGCATCCCTCAATAAAATCAAGTTTGACATCCCTGTTCTAATCTAATCCAATGATTTTCTTACTTCTGTCTTCCTCTCATAAACAAGGACAGCTGCAAGGCCAAAGGATTTTGCATATTTTATTATTTACAATTCAAAAAGGGTTTGCAGTATGAGAATTTGTCTTCTTGCTGTAGGTATTTTGCTACTGTAACAATCACATATTAAATATTGAGATAGCTATTTCAGTGTCACACCACTATTTTGTCATATATTCCCTCCAGATGAAAAGAAGAAAAAAATCCTCTCTAAATCGCATATAATCATCATCACACCCTTTTCAAGCATCCACTAACTCTAGAAAATAATAAAAACTAACTTCAAAGAATCTTTATGTTTGCAAATTTTATTTTTTATTTATAATAAAATTATTATAATATAATATATTATTATAATATAATAATGTATTAGAATGAAAACTGCAACCGAACTACAGAATAGCAGTTTAAAAAAGATAAACTGGCAACTGCGATGAAAAAAACAATTTTTCATATTTTTTTAGAAACTACTTATAATGAAATTTCTAACATGCATTATGCAATAGTGCTTGGTTTCTGGACTTGGAAGGATGAGTGAATGAAATTAAATGTACCTCTCCCATCTTGCCTATCTACAGAAGGTTTCTAAGGGTATGGAGATGCTACTTTTACAGCGAGACTCTTGGTTTTTCATACTGAAATAATGGATTTTACAATAATGTTTGCCCTCAGTTTAATTCAGTATGTTGAGGGAATAGTAGAAAAACTGCAATATCCAATTTTAAAAAGTGAAAAGAATGCCTGCTACTTAAATGGAAAAGAAAAAGGTCACAATCACTATTCTTCTCTTTGAATATCCATTTACCCTGAGTTAAATTCATATCACTGCACTACCATTTCCAAAGATTCAAAGATTCACTACCATTCCCAAAGATTGTAATTTCTATAAGATTTGTGGGGAAATGTCAGTATTTGGCTTCTGCTTTAAACAAGAGGAGAAAAACATGGTTATCTACTAAACACATATTTGGGATGTAATCACTTCAATCGTCCTATGTGGGCAGAATATGAACGCTGGCTGTAGACTTATATGCTTTGCCTATGCTTCTCCAAAGTGCTATGCTTCTCCAAACTAGAACATCTCTAGTTTTTTTGAATCAAAGTAGCATAATTGCCTAAATACATGTAAATACATTTAGCATTCACTTCTGTATGTACTGAGCAGAACAAGGATAAAGCGAGGACTTAACACCAGGGGTGGGATTCTACTGGTTCGGACTGATTTGGGTGAACCGGTAGTTCCGATGATCAGCTGGGAGTGAACTGGTTCACTCCTACGATCAGCTGGGCCCGCTCGTTTGTGCGCTTTACTTACCTATATCTTCACAGCTGATTAGCGCTGAGGAGCGCGTGATCACTGAACCGGTTGTTAAGCCAGTAGGATCCCACAACTGCTTAACACCCAGAGTTATGGTATGTGTGGAAAGAGACAGATAGCAATTTCCACAGCTTAAGTGCTTGAATGGCATCTTATAAGGTAAGTATGAAGTTGTTTGAGTAGACTTCTGCTTTGGTTCATAAATTAATTTGGGATTGGCTCCAAAGAGATGAGGCATCAAAGGTGGTAATACAATCCATGTAGATTGAATGTTTAGACCTGGCCTTCCATTCTGTGATGTTCCATGGGAAGACAGTCAACATTCTAAGACTATTTGGATCAATCACAATTTCCAGCAGGTGGTATTGGGAACAGCACCCTCCACTTAACATGAAGGCATGCTCTTTTGTTCTCATTAGAGACAGTTTAAAGCAGGGATTTCAACTGGTGGCCTGTGGGCAGGATGCGTGACGTAAGGCCATGCCCACCCCAGCTCTGCGAATGGGAAAAACATCGCGAAACATCACGTAATGGCAACATGACGCTGTGAGTTTGACACCTGCAGTTCAGAGATACTAGGTTGAGTATTGGGGTGAACAATTTGGGATGCAGCATGAGATTTATAACTGGGATCCTGACTCTGAATCTTTGTAAACAGTGTAATATTTGCTCCTCTTTTGCATTACTAGGTGCATGGATCGATTGTGGTGCATAAATTAAAGTTATTAATTTATGTTCAGGAAATCTAAATTTGTTGATTATGGTAGATAATTAGGAATCAATGTGACAAGAATCATCCTGGCAAAAACTGGAATAATATGGGTCCTCAAAATAGGTTATTTTGATGGTGGATTTTAACTAAGTGCACTCAAGCAATACAACTGGTCAGTTGGACCTTGCCGGGAATGTGTTTTCTGAGCAGACAAGTCCCTCTTTTCAGTCTGCCAAGATATTTAAATCAAATAACCGTTGCCAACCTCTAAAGAGCTTGAACAACATTAGCACGTTTAAATGTGTTTCCAACAGCTGTGCCTGAAGGAAATTTTTTATAAATTTTTTATGACTAAGGCTGCGCCCTTGGGAAGGACCCAATTGAATCCACAGCCTCTGACCTACTATACTGCACCTTCTATAAGGATTCAAGAGCCCATTTCTTAACATTGTTACTAGGTAAAGTACTGAGACAATTCTGAATTTTTATATACAGTTACCATTATCAGTATGATTTCTTGAATATGACAACAATCTTTATACAGCTTGTAAAAATTGTCATGCCTTGATTTATTGATTTATTGATTTATTGATTTATTATATTTGTATGCCGCCCTTCTCCTGAAGGACTCAGGGCGGTTCACAGCCAGTAAAAGATCATCAGGATAATCCACTTATAATTTTACTTAAAATAAAAACTATTTATTTTCTTAGTTTGCAGAACTATGGTCAGTGATTACTAAAGAATGAAAACATCATATTATAGTTTTATGTTTTTTATTTTTACAATAAAGCTATTTCTTTTTTAAAAATGAATTTATATATTCCTGAACTAGGATTCAAGATCCAGACCTCTTGTTCAATCTTTTCCTAACTGGCACATTCCAAATATCTTAGTGCTGCAATTCTCAGAATTAACAGCCATCATGGATTTCCTATAAAATTTTGAATAACATAGTCTTTACGTTAGGTGTTTTTTTTTTTGTATAAATAAAGCTTCTTTTGAACTAGAGACAATTAGTCCAATGTTCAGTTTCCAGCCTCAACTAGTAGAATACTTCTAAAGATACAAAGATTGGAGAACTAAATTCTAGTTCAACTGGAAAACACCAGATTCCGGAAAACTGAACGTCATAGACTAGATATCCCATAGCAGTAGGATCATCTCCAACTGGCTCTCCAATCCAAAAAGCCTCAATTTTTAGCATCTCCTAATTATAGAAAGCAAGGCTCAACAATTGCTTGGACAAATTAAAAATATCTGCTCATGAGACAATATAGTAGCAAAAGCTTATCTATGTGCAATAGATGGCATTATCTATGGATCCAATACATTTGGCTGCCTAGCTTGAGTTCCCATAAAAGTTTTCTAGCAAGCATTATTATAAACTTATTCTGTTTCTGCAAAGTAGTATCTGTTTTCTATATAAACTTATACTGTTTCTACTAAAGTAGGATCTGTTTTCTATCCAAGAACCTTATAAACTAAATAATCCTTCTATCAAGCAAATATAAATGAAGCAAGCCCATATATTTTTTTTTCATTCTAGATCAGGGGTAGTTGACCTTTTTATACCTACTGCCTACTTTTGTATCTCTATTAGTAGTAAACTTTTCTAACCGCCCACCGGTTCCACAGTAATGCCTTGTATATCATCGTCTGCGCATGCCTCTTGTGCATCGTGGATTGGGTTTTGGAGGGGGGGGTGCTGGCTACCAGTTCTGCTTGTCTGTTATAGCTGGGTGGTGTGGGGGGAGATGCGCGAGCTATTCTGAGATGAGGCTCTTTTGTTTGTGGTCGCACTATAGTGCCATTTAGTTTCACTTACGTAACATGAACTAAACTTATGTGTGAGTGATACAAATAGTATATTTTCAGAAATTTAAATTATCACGGGGAATGTTATGAAAACCTACTGAAAATGTTTTTAAATAATGCTATGAACATTTTTTAAAAAGTCAATTAAATTAAAAAAAAGGAAAGTGCTTCAGTATTGGACAAAACCACTACCGCCCCCCATGAAAGCTGGAACACCCACTAGTGGGCGGTAGGGACCAGGTTGACTACCACTGTTCTAGATGAAGAACTGCCACATTCTGCAGGTATTATGTTTAGCATATATGATTAAACCAGATATGCTGAATTTAAACAGAAATCGATCCAGGTTCATGCTACCAACGGAAGCAACTGAGTACAAAGATCTTTAAGGTAAAAGGTAAAGGTTTCCCTCGCACATATGTGCTAGTCGTTGCCGACTCTAGGGGGCGGTGCTCATCTCCGTTTCAAAGCCGAAGAGCCAGTGCTGTCCGAAGACGTCTCTGTGGTCACGTGGCTGGCATGACTCAACGCCAAAGGCGCACGGAACGCTGTTACCTTCCCACCAAAAGTGGTCCCTATTTTTTCTACTTGCATTTTTATGTGCTTTCGAAACTGCTAGGTTGGCAGAAGCTGGGACAAGTAACGGGAGCTTACCCCGTTACACGGCAGCACTAGGGATTCGAAACGCTGAGCTGCCGACCTTTCGATCGACAAGCTCAACGTCCTAGACCCTGAGCCACCGTGTCCCTTTTATCTTTAAGGTATTTAATATAAAAATGGCTTTAAGAAAAAATAAGAAACCTCTAGTAATACATCCAATTGTAAGTACAGGCTGCAAAGCAATAAAGACACATTGTTGGCTTTAGCTCTGTAAGTGTTGGTTAGACTTAAGTTTTACCTAATTCATGAAAAAAGGAGCACCACATGGTGCATTTTATTCTTCCTATTAAGCAATAAACCAATTGTGACTGTGCTTTTTCTGTTGCATTTAGATGCTGAACCAATAATTTCATACGATGTCGGATTTGAATAATTCTCAGCAGCGGAAATTTCAACGCTTCAAACCCAAATTGAGACAAGTTTCTGTCACAGAAATACATCACTATTTCCTTACATGCTCCAATAATCCAAGATCGTTTGAGGCAGGCTATTCCTGTTCAGTTATCAAGCTCAAATTATTCTACTCCAGGCACATTATACAAAACTTAATTGACTTAGAAGATTTTAATGCTGGGAAAGATGGAAAGAAAGAGAGGTAGAAGACAACTACCAGCAGCAAGGTGGATAGACTTCTAGTGGCAATCATTTTCATCATAGAGAAACTCTATCTATTTGGATGCCAGGAGTCAAAAATGACTTGATTGCACATAATCAGTCAATCAATCAATGAACCAACCAACCAACCAACCAAACAAACAAACAAACAATTCCTGCTAAATTCATGTCTTAAGACATACTATTTTCTTTAATAAATGGAAAGTTTTCAGTTTCATAAACATTTCTATGTTGTTCATGTATCTTAGAACAGGATCTAAACTATATTATTTTATGATAACTTATGATACATATATGACTGATCCCACATTTCAGCTTAAAGTGGCATGCACTTCTTTCCCTAATTTTTGCACCTCACGGTAGAGTCGATCTTGCAGTCAGAATAGTACATTATAATTCATAAGATTACACCACTGCTTCTCTAGAAGTCTCTGAACTTTAAAGTTGTAATGGTTTTTATCTTTTTATTTTTCTAAGATTATTTTTTCTGGAATAAAACCAGAATTATTTGAGTAAAATTTATTTTTTCTTCTCTAAGAGAATCAATCTGATGGTTATTTTGTTTCAGATGCTAAACGTTGGTACTCTTGCTTTGCAATTTTGATGTTTAACCTTGACTTGACAGCAGGTTGTTCAGAACATAGAGATATATTTGATAGTTTTATAGTAATATCCTGAGAAGTAATGTTGCGGTACTGTATAATTTAAAATGGAAAAAGACATGAAATATTAAAGTAATAGGTCTGGTTAGAAATAATTTAATTAGTAAAATGGTGCTCAGAGCTTTTCATTTTTAAATAATAGAACAGGCCTAGTCATGCAGCAGAATGGAGCAATCTAGTTCACATTGCCCGAAACAGGAAGGGAGGAATAAAAGAAAGAAGGAAGGAATTTAAATGAACAAGACTGTTTAATGTTAATAGTGATGACAGTTAGGATGTCATTTTCAAGTTTTAAAAAGTTTTGGGCCTCCACTGACAATAAAATAACGTCAAACTCTTGTCAGTCTTCCAAATAGCCATGCTGAGACGCAGGTTGGAGAAGGCTTAACTATAAGCAATTGAATATAGTGGTGTTTAAAAGTTTGTGAACCCTTTTTAATTTTCAGTATTTCTGCATCAATACAACTTAAAACATGATCTGTTCTCCACACAAGCCCTATATTTCGATAAGGAGAACCCAATTAAGTAAATGAGTCAAAAACATTATACTTATTCATTGATTTATTTAGGAAAATAAACCGAAACTACGTATCCATGTGTGGCAAAAATATGTGAACCTCCAGGATTATCAGTCCATTTAAAAGAGAAATTAAGAGTCAGGTATTTTAAAAAGGGATGCAGTGGCTCAGTGACTAAGAAGCTGAGTTTGTAGATAGAAAGGTCGGCAGTTCAGTGGTTCGAATCCCTAGTGCACGTAACGGGGAGAGCTCCCGTTACTTGTCCCAGCTTCTGCCAACCTAGCAGTTTCAAAAGCACCTAAAAATGCAAGTAGAAAAATAGGGACCACCTTTGGTGGGAAGGTAACAGTGTTCCGTGAGCCTTTGGCGTTTAGTCATACCAGCCACATGACCATGGAGACGTCTTTGGACAGCGCTGGCTCTTTGGCTTTGAAACAGAGATGAGTGCCAACCCCCTAGAGTCGGGAACGACTAGCACCTACTGTATGTGTGAGGGGAACCTTTACCTTTACCTTATTTTGATAAGTGGATGATGATCAGATGTGATCATCTGCCTTGTTTAAGTAACAACATTCTGGTTAATCACTATCAAATACTTATTTTCATAAATTAAATAAATTAGAAGAAAGCTAATGTTTTGGAATGGCCAAATCGAACTCTTGACCTTAATCCTGTAGAAATATGATGGAAGGACCTAATGTGTGAGAAACATCCTTGTTTCAACATCCTTGAAGCTGTTCTGTTTGGAGGAATGGGCTAAAATTCCTCCAAGCTAATGCGCAGAACTAATCAACAGCTATTGGAAATGTGTACACCTGTTACTGAAAGCAAAGATTCACATAGTTTTGTAACACACAAATATATAGCTTTGGATCATTTCCCTCATATTCATGAAGAAGCCTACAAGAAATTCTCCACTTGTGACCATAATTGGGCTGGGAATTTTGGTCACTGATCGAAGCAGTCATTAAGTGAAATGCCATGTAACTACTTTGCTTAATGACAGCAGTCCTAGCTCTCCAGTTGCTGTCATTATGCAACAGTGTGGATTGTTAACTGGACCTCCAAGAGAGAGCACAAAGCCTCCCATGATGCTTAGGAGACCTGGACCCTCACCCTGCCCCACAAGGGAGAATGAATACTGAATACTTGCATGAATACTGATGTTCACTAGCATTTTTGTCAGATCTGAGATCTGTTCCTCTAGTGCACTATATGTTTTCTACTCCCTCAGTGAGTGAAACTTTTCTGAACTTTCCAGAGGGGAGGGGAAAACAACAGCCAATTCCAGAATTCTGAATGGGACAGCAGACTGCTGTTCGCTAGGATTTTCACCAGATTTGAGGTCTGTTCCTCTAGTGTGTGGGAGGATTTCTTCTACCTGCATGAAGGGGAGGGGAAATTCCTTGTCATGCTGGGGGAATGGAGCTGAAATCCAACGTCCCCTTGGCTTGCAACTTTTCCTCCAGCTTCCCTATTGACTTTCTGGGGAAGCCAGCAGAGAATATTGCAAATGGAGAATCCATAATCGCAGAGCATTTGGCAACCAGTTGTAAATACAAACAGGTTGCTAAGGTCCCAGACTGTCATATTACCTAAAGGTCTGAAGACCTAATACAAAAGATGGCTTCCAGGCCTGACAGAGGGAGTGGCAAGATGTTTTATAATGGTTGGAAGTGCTTTACAGGCACTCAAGCAGCCCTTCTGATGCTGTATTGACTGCAAATGGTCATTAAATGACTGGCTGTAAGTCGAGAGCTACTGTAATGTTTTGACTCATTTATTTAACTTGGTTCTCTTTATGTAGAGAACAGGCCACATTTTTAGGTCATATTGATGCAAATACTGAAAATCTAAAACGATTCACAAACTTTTAAGCACAGCGCACATATGTCCCCTTGCCCCAAATGAGAACGTTCTTAAGACTTTATGACATCTTAAAAAATTAGAGGAGAAATCTACAATATTTCACGAGGCGTTCAGCTTCTCCTTTGTGGCTACAATCCTGAGCACTAAATACCTGTTTACTCTAATCCGTGTACTGGATGAACAAAACTGCTAATTAGAATATTCAGCTAAGCAGAAAATCAGTAGAAAGCATTAGCATACACAGAAAAAGTCACCATTGATATATCTATGCTATCTATCTTCTACAAATGCAGTTTCACACAGGTTAAAAGTTCCACTCAGTTGTACAGAACAATACTTTTTAACAAGCAGATGTTGCCTCATTAATTGCAAGCAATTTAAGCATAACATCAAAATGCAACCCTCTGCCCAGAAAGCTGGTTAGGGAATCTCTTCTGTTAACAGCAACTGCCTTAACACACTTGTACCAGAAATTCAATTAACAATAAGGAATCATTCCAGAATCTGGTTATATAGTTATGAGTTACCGTCGCATTGATTTCAAGTGAAAAGAAATGAAGTAGCATCTCCTCAGGGCTTATTATACACAGAATGGCAATACCTTAGACAGCAGACACATCTACAACTCTGGCCTGCATCTCAATGATTTAGGAAGATAGTTCGTTCCTCCTGCCAATCAGGTTGTTAAGCTTTAGTAGGAGAATAAAGTATGTGAAATTAAAAGGCAATGAGGGTTTTAAAATGATTCAAATTCAATTCTGAAGGGCATAGTGAGGAAGGGCAAGTATGCATCTCTATAAGGTATGGAGGGTTTGCAGTAGCAGCTCCGGGAACATCTAAGGGACAATCCTATCTGCTATAATCTATTCATGTATTAGTATTTTGGATACAACTATATAGATATTCAGAAAATAGCAGAGAGAAAGAGAAGGAGAGAGAAAGAGATAGAAGAGAAATTCCCTCACTAAATAGAATAGCCTCATAGGCAAAATACTGAAAGACAAAGTAACTTTTGCAATGCGATTAAAAACAATTTTAAAAACAGGTCCTGAAATTTCATCTAATGCTCATTTTTTTCAGCTGATATAATTTCAATTTCCTACTTTACATGCATTTCAAGACAACGAAGGTGTGTTGAACAATCTCCCAAATGACTGTGTAGCAACCTCATCTATAATCTGAATCTATATATCACTGATACTAAACTATGCCTTTTCGGTTGTCAGATTAATTCACTTTCAAAGACCAATGTATCATCAGGTAAGAGAAAATTAAAAACTCCCTCTATGGCTGTCACTCCCATCAAAAATCCAATCTTTTATGAAAATTTAAGTGTCTGTGAAGTTAAATATGGAACAGGCATTAAGACTTTGAAAATCGTCATTATTTTGGCTCCAGCAAAATAAATAGTAAACAAATGTTACTGGATTTTTCTGTAACTAGTTCTGTAACTATTTCTGCAACCACAAATCCACCCATGACAAATTCCTATCTATGATCTCTTTTCCCTTTTTTTCAGCTTCTGAAACTTTGACAGATCTGTTTGAAGAAATGGTTATATTCAGTGGTGGGATTCAGCCAGTTCACACCTATTCGGGAGAACCGGTTGTTAACTTTCTAAGCAGTTCAGAGAACCGGGTGTTGGAAGAAATCTTATTTTGTTTTTTCCACTTTACAGGGCTAATCCTGTAAGGAAGGCAGGAAAGAAACATGCTGGTAGTGTTTCTAGCCTAATCTTTATTGCCCCGCTTACAGAAACTGCCTCTCTGGTTAACTCTTATTACATTGTAACAGCTAAGGCAAAGCGCCCATCAACATGAGTGATGTTGAGTTGGCCACGCCCACACGGTCACATGACCACCAAGCCACACCTACTCAGCTGGTCATTAGGGCAGAGAACTGGTTGTTAAATTATTTGAATCTCACCACTGGTTATATTATGTGCCAATGCCATATTGTGAGATCTACAGTACCTACCATGACTAACTCTGACAAACTGCCTATCAAATTGAGTAGACCACAGTTCCCCTATATCTTCTGACCCCCTAGCCATATTACTAGTTAAAACCAAAGCTGAGATTAAGGGCCGGAATAGCTCAGGCTGTTACGAAGCCTGTTATTAGAACCCAGTAGCCTGCAATTACTGCAGGTTCAAGCCCGGCCCAAGGTTGACTCAGCCTTCCATCCTTTATAAGGTAAGTAAAATGAGGACCCAGATTGTTGGGGGGGGCAATAAGTTGACTTTGTAAAAAATATACAAATAGAATGAGACTATTGCCTTATACACTGTAAGCCGCCCTGAGTCTTCGGAGAAGGGCGGGATATAAATGTAAACAACAAAAAAAAAAGAGATAAGAATTCAGATATGGAGCTATGATTGTTTCCAGAAAAGGCTTTTAGTGGTCCTCTGTAGGTTAATGCAAATTCCACTGTGAATTTGTGTACTGTGCCTGTAGCTTTGACCCAGTCTTGACAATTTCCCCTATCTATTGTTCAGAAGCGTGCTGCCTCTGAACAGCTTTCTGTTTGCTTTTCTTAGATCACAATAACATACACTAGACATCACAAAATCGTTCTATTATGTTCTAAAAACAACATCAACACTCCATACTTTAATATATCCTGCGAGACACAAAGCAGAACTGCAATGGTTTCCTTCAGAGGCTCTCACCTGCCAAAGCAGGAATGGTGACCTTATTCCATTCCCATGGCTGGTCATACTCATCTGCCGGCCTATCATCATCCTGTGGCAACTTGCTCTCTCTCAGGCGTTGACTCACAGCACTTTCTGAATCAGATTCCACACCGTTGCCTTCAGGTTCGTAAGGTGTGTCATACAGCTGGATGTCTTTTTGCTGGGGCTTCACACTGTCTTGCCTCTGTAACTCTGTCAGAATGGGAAAATAATTGGATTAATATTTCTGCTGGCATCAGCAGGCAAGGAAAAAAAGTTTATGTAGTGTAATTTAATATAAACATTACATTAACAGCAACAAGGAAAATGTGGATATGTAAGCTGCTAAAAGGTTTCCATGTTTAGCTTCTCTCAAATTGGAAAAAGAAGAAACAGAACAAAATCTCTGATAACAGTTTACCAAATGGCAATATAAATCTAACAAAATGTCAGGAAAGTTAAGAATCTATAGGAAATAGGTTCCTATAATTTCAGTAAGATTTTAGAGCAGAAAGGACATGCCAAGGGCTTATATGTGAATCAAGAGAATTCTTTATGACAGACCTTGAATCCACAGAACGGCTGGGCTGACCTTTTATTTATTTATTCATTCATTCATTCATTCATATATATTTTTATACCGCCCTTCTCCGAAGACTCAGGGCGGTGTACAGCAAATAAAACAACAAAAATCCAAAACAAATTAAAATACTATAACAAGTTTAAAAATCTAATTCAACCGCTGTATACTTAAAATATTAGCTAAATTTTTTCAAAAACTAAAACCCTGTTAAAAACCCGCTAAAACCCCCCATATTAAAATCAATCAGGCCAGCCCCGCTTGGTGAAAAAAGAAAGTCTTGAGCTCGCGTTTTAAAGGTCACCTCCTATAAGTTTTCACCTCCTATAAGTTTCTTAAGTCTTTCATAAATTTAAAGTATACCTATTATCCCTTAAAACTCTTGAAACGGCCTAAAAGAATCTTGCCCTCTTATGCACATACACAGTCGGAGGCTAGCCTCTGAGCTGGTGAAGCTTCAGCTTCCTGGCTTAACACATCTCCTCCAATGTGGCAGCATCTAAATGTGATGGTAAACAATGCTAAAATTTTCCACTAAGTTTTCTGGAGTCTGGTAGGGGAAGGCTGCTTCACAAAAAGCTCACATAATTTGCTACCCAACAAATCTAATACAGGTCATGAAGCTTGCTAGTTGTCATAATGCCATAGTTAAAGAAAAACAGAAGAACAATGGCAATAAGCTGTATCTGCATAGAGCTGGTCTAAATATACAGATATCAAAGCACCTTTAAGTTGTTTTGAATTTTAATTGTATTCAATAGGTGTAAAGGGTTTCCCTGAAAGTGATATCAAAAGACACCTTCCCTTTTATAAGCTATGCTCCAAGCACTATGTTAACATGATGGACTTTGACAGCTTTGCCTGGTATAGAATATCTAAACAGAACTGGGGCACTTTTTATCATGAAATTTATCATGCAGTTGCTACTGTTGCTCTAAGCTTTAAAATGCACCTTGGTATGCTCATGAAATTACAACGTGTGGTTACCCAACTTACTAGGGGCCCTAGCTTTCCAGATTGTAACACCATGGGAAATATTCCTTGGAGAGATGGGAATGGGGTGGCTAGAGCAAATCAAATGAATATTGTGAACAAAAGGGCTTTTTAGAAGCTACTTCAAATTCTGTTTGAAGATTACATCACAAAGCTTGGCATTTGTGATTATTAATATTATCTTTCGATCTCTTAATTATAATGAAAAAAGTCTGTAAAATCATGCGTATTAGTGCAAGCTGAGTCTGGCAATTATAAATGGATTTTACCTCTAAGTATTAAATAAAAAGTAACTTGCTAGTGAAGGTAATTAAACTGGGATGTCCAGATCAGCCCCTTCTTGCCTGACGATTACCTACCCAAATTTACTTGTCTATTAAACCTTGGCCCATAGATATGATGTGACTGATACTATACATTTCCATGTTGCCTTTCCCTCCAGGAGATCACAGCACCATTCTTGGGTATATCTTATTTTATCTTAACATTGTTATGAGGGAGTTACGTTAGCAATATGCAAGGATCCTTTGTCCAAGGATATCTGGAGAATTTCAATGGTGAAAGTTAAATATTCCGGAACTAGATCTTGAAATTCTTGAAGAGGTGCTATTTACAGGTGTGTCCTCATCCAGCTTTTCTACTAAATGAGTCACTGATGGTAATAACTAACAGCATCCTCTCTTTCCTTTTCCGGAAACATCTGAGTCATGCCATTCAAATGCCCAGAAACTTTTATACTTGAATATTAAACCTCATGAGTACTGAAATACACCATGTGGAGCTGCTAAAAAAGAATGGCAGGAAACTTCCCCTGGCACAAACTGTGGTGTCAGAAAAGTATCTTGGTAGACAGACCATCTGGGTCTCTGCTT
Source organism: Ahaetulla prasina (assembly GCF_028640845.1). Classification (NCBI taxonomy): domain Eukaryota; kingdom Metazoa; phylum Chordata; class Lepidosauria; order Squamata; family Colubridae; genus Ahaetulla; species Ahaetulla prasina. The sequence goes on from NC_080540.1 coordinate 198,139,052, forward strand.
ACCCCTGTAATTCAAAAGTTCAAGGTGTTTGGTGGTGTCCCTGCTCCCTGAAGCAAGGTTGGTAGCCACCCATGAGGAAAGATTACTCACAATTGTGATATTCCAAGTATGTATATTCCCCCCCACCCTCCCCTGGCAAAACATATCTTTGCAGTAAATTGTTTTAGCTTAGAAAAGGAATCCCAATACTGTTGAGATATTTTGAAATTATGCATGGTATGAAACACTTAGACATGGAGACATTTTAACTTGGCTGAGGCGAACAATTTAAGAGTGGCAGATTCAGGATTGTCCCTCTTCAAAGGATCAAGTTGAGCTTCAAAATTCCATTTGATGTGACAATTGCCAATTTAGACTATTTTCAATGGAAAAATCCCGAGATGGCAGGAAATAAAGCTTAGTAACAGATGGAATTTCTTTAGAATCAGAAGCCTCTCAATAACATATGTGTGAAATGTGAGCTGTAATATACATATATCTAGCTTACAAAGGCTGACCACTATGACTGGCCACTATGGGAACATAGAAAATATAGACAAGAATTTGATCATCTTTTGTTTAGTCAATTAGAGACTTTTTGTTGTTGTTGTTCTTCTCATGTTCTTAGAACAGCAGGACAATATGAGTGTTTTGCTTTCATTCCTACCACCATATTTTATTTCTGGGTATATTTTTATTTATTTATTTGTCGAATACGTATTAGATAATATATATAAGCATGAATTGAATACATAAAATGAATAAAATTAAAGGGAACATTAGGACAGGGACAGTAGGCACCCTGGTGCTCTTATGCACGCCCCTTATAGACCTCTTAGGAATGGGGTGAGGTCAACAGTAGCCAGTCTAAGGTTAAAATTTTGTGGATTTTGGGATGAAACCACCGAGTCAGGTAGTATTTATTTTTATTTATTTATTATTCGAATTTATATACCGCCCTATCTCCCAAAGGACTCAGGGCGGTTCACAGGCATATAAAACATCAATATCAATATACAAATTAAAATAATCCTTAAAAAACTTATTCTAGCGCCCGAATTATTAAAAATAGAAATATAAATATAAAATATAAATATTAAAATCAATTTAAAACCCCTCTAAATTTAAAAATCTAAGCCAGTCCTGCACAGATGAATAAATGTGTCTTGAGCTCGCGACGGAAGGTTCGAAGGTCAGGAAGTTGACGGAGTCCTGGGGAGTTCGCTCCAGAGGGTGGGAGCCCCACAGAGAAGGCCCTTCCTGGGCGCCGCCAAACGACACTGCCTAGCTGACGGCACCCTGAGGAGTCCCTCTGTGAGAGCGCACGGGTCGGTGAGAGGTATCTGGTCGCAGTAGGCGGTCCCAGATAACCCGGCCCTATGCCATGGAGCGCTTTAAAGGTGGTCACCAAAACCTTGAAGCGCACCGGAAGGCCACAGGTAGCCAGTGCAGCCTGCGCAGGATGGGTGTTATGCGGGAGCCACGAGGGCTCCTCTATCACCCGCGCAGCCGCATTCTGAACTAACTGCAGCCTCCGGATGCCCTTCAAGGGAAGCCCCATGTAGAGAGCGTTGCAGTAATCCAGGCGAGACGTCACAAGGGCGTGAGTGACCGTGCAAAGGGCCTCCCGGTCCAGAAAGGCGAACTGGCGCACCAGGCGAACCTGGTAGAACGCTCTCCTGGAGACGGCCGTCAAATGATCTTCTAGAGACAGCCGCTCATCCAGGAGGACGCTGTTGCGCACCCTCTCCATCGGGGCCAATGACTCGCCACCGATGGTCAGCCGCGGATTTAGCTGACTGTACCGGGATGCCGGCATCCACAGCCACTCTGTCTTGGAGGGATTGAGCTTGAGCCTGTTTCTCCCCATCCAGACCCGTACGGCCTCCAGGCACCGGGACAGCATTTCGCTAGCTTCGTTGGGGTGGGCCGGTGTGGAAAAGTACAGCTGGGTGTCATCCGCACAGCTGGTACCTCACACCGAACCCACTGATGATCTCACCCAGCGGCTTCATGTAGATGTTGAACAGAAGGGGCGAGAGGATCGATCCCTGCGGCACCCCACAAGTGAGGGGCCTTGGGGCCGACCTCTGCCCCCCTGTCAACACCGACTGCGACCGGTCGGAGAAATAGGAGGAGAACCACCGATAAACGGTGCCTCCCACTCCCAATCCCTCCAACCGGCGCAGCAGGATACCATGGTCGATGGTATCGAAAGCCGCTGAGAGGTCTAATAGGACCAGGGCAGAGGAACAACCCCTATCCCTGGCCCTCCAGAGATCATCCACCAACGCGACCAAAGCCGTCTCCGTGCTGTAACCGGGCCGGAAACCGGACTGGAACGGGTCTAGATAGACAGTTTCATCCAGGTGTAAGGGAAACTGATATGCCACCATACTCTCAACAACCTTCGCCGCGAAGCGAAGGTTGGAGACCGGACGATAATTACCTAAAACAGCCGGGTCCAGGGAAGGCTTCTTGAGGAGGGGCCTCACCACCGCCTCTTTCAAGGCGGCCGGAAAGACACCCTCCACTCTGTTGCTGAAGTCATATTTTCTGCAATGGAGTTTGATGCGGTTTACCTTAAGTTTGTATCTATTGTATCTATTACTGGAGGTAAGTACCAACACTGGAGCTTTTTAAGAAGAGATTGGACAACCGTTCGTATGAAATGTTATAGGTTTTTCTGCTTGAGCAGGGGTTGGACTAGAAGACCAAGGTCCCTTCCAACTCTGTTATTCTGCATCTAATTCTCCAGTGGCAGCAAATGACTGCCACTGAAATAGAGCAAACCCTTATTGTCATAGAATGATTCTATGTTGTATGATACACTGTAGAGTTGAATGTAGTATTTCTGCAAGTTGGTTGGGTGTTCAACGGGATGCCCTAGAAACTACCAGACAATCAATTTTAGGCCTTCTTTTGGCATGAAAGCTGGCTAGGTGACTGCCTCTCAGTCCAAAACACCTCACAGGGTTATTTTTATGAGGAAAATAGGACGCAGGAATATTAGACATCTTCGCTACCTTGAGATAAAAAAAGCAGGATAAAAATACGATAGCAGTACTATATAATATAATAAATATATGCTATGTAAATCCTGCTCATTGATAATGACCACTATTTTACTAATAATTAATAACCCCTTCTTTGATGCATAGCTCTACAGAACTGGCTATTAAAGAACCTGTATTTTCTGGGATGGGAATTAAAACAACCCTGATTCAATCTTGAGCAAGACTCCAAAATGCATTGATCTCAATAGACATTGTTAAGAAATGCATCTATAGCTTCCGGGTGGCGCCGCTGCGCTAAATGGCGGACAATCTCAGTCCGCCCGTTCTTTGTGATTCTGTGAGAGCTGTTTAGACAGCGCTAATCTGCTGTCAACAGCTCGTAAATCTCTGTCCTTGGGCAAGGAGGGGGAGATGAGCATTTGAACTGAAGTAGAGCCCCCAAGAAAAGCCCCAGAATGATTTCCTTCTATAGTTCAAAAAAAGCTCCAGAATCCAGAACGCCTCTGCAAAAGCAGAGCAAAACGCAGCGTCCATCTCCGTGACTGAAGAGGATTACTGATAAATTGTCAACACGGAAAGAATCGAAAGCAGGAGGGCTGGCATTCGTTTGTAAGATGATTTTAACTCCCTGACAGAGAAGTTATTTGAAGAGTGGAGATGAAGAAAGATGGCGTTTTGTGTTTTGAAAGTGAAAGCTAAGGAAATGCTAATTACAATTGCTGGCGTGGAACCTCTAAGAAGAAAATAACAAGATTTTTTTTTTTTTCCAAATGGAATTCTTTTTTTTAAAAATCTATTTTTTTTTTATTATTATCTTTTTCTTACAGTGTTTAAGAAGAAAAATTTATTGGGTTTTTTTTTCTTTTTATTCCCCCCCCCTTTTTTTTTTTTCTTCTTGATATTACTTAGTTTAAAAATGGCTTTTAAGCAAAGAGATTTAACCACTTCTAAATTATTGGAAATATCTTCACTTCAGGTATGGAAATTGAGAGAGGATATTAAAGAAAGTCTAAGGAATTTTTTACAGGAGCTTATGGAGGCTCATCTTTCAGAAATAGATCAAAAATTTAATGAAATGGAGAAAGAAATACTGGATTTTAAAGATTTGGTGGAAGAGCAGAGTAAGGAGATGAAAAATTAAAGGAATCAATTACTCCATTATTGTTATCTAGTACACAGACAGAAGAAAGACTGAATGAATTTAACAAATTAATTTAGATTTGCAAAGGAAAATAGATGAAGTTCAAATTAATTTGAATTTAGAAAATAAAATAGATGATATCCAGGTTAAGTCTGATAAGAAAGAGGAAGAAAGGGGTATATTAGAATATAAATTAATGGAATATGCTATAAGGGTAAGGGCTTAAGAGAATCTAAAGAGGAAAATTTGAAAGAGATTTTTATTCAGGCCTTTGCCCAGATAGAGGAATGGAACCAGAAGATTTTGAAGTTAATATTGAAAAATTTATCGTGTTAATTCCTGGTGGGCAAGGCAGAAGTGTTTTCCGAGAGATGTGGTTATTTATTCTACAAATAAGAGGATTAGGTATGGAATTTTGCAAGCATTTTATAAAAATAAATTTCAAATATTAGGACAAGATATAATAATGATGAAGGAAATTCCTCCTAAAATGTTAAGAAGAAAAGAATTTGCCTTTCTGGTGGATGAGCTTAAGAAACATCAGATATATTTTAGATGGGAGGTTCCAGCAGGTTTAACACTGAATTATAAAGGAAGAAAGTATTTTCTCAACACAATTTGTAAAGCACGAGATTTTTATACTAATGTATTAAAGATTGGGAACTCTTTGTTAACAGATGTTAAGTTGAATGGTGAATAGATGGTTGAAAATGTGTAAGATAGAAGAAGGGAGGAGAATGTTTAACTTTATTACATATGATTATGGTTAATTTTGTAAATGATTTATTGTGGATATAAATGTGTAATTTTAGGGGTACTATATGATATATTAAAGGTATAAAGGAATAGGAAGATGGAATATTGTTTAATTTTGGAGGATAGATAGTAAAATTTAGGAATTTGGATTAAATATTATATTTAAGAGATGGATGTAATGTTAATTAGAATGTAATTGTTATAATAGATATATTTTGGATAAGTTATAGGTGTAATTTTAACAATGTTATTTGATATAAGTAAGGTAAAGTGAAGATTTTAATTACTACAATTGATACTTTGGATATTTGTAATATTATTTGTTGTATATATAAATGTTAAAGATGTGAAAAGATGGACTATTGCTTACCCTGAAGGTTGGACAGAAAAATTAAAGAAACTAAGTTGGAAATATGAACTATTTTGAGAGACTGCTAAGGAAGAAAGACATTTTAGAAGAACCCTTGGTGAATATTGGAAGATGGAACGTTGTTTTGATATTGATTGATGAAGGTTGGATATTAAAACTATGTACTTTATTCAAGAATAAACACTAACTCAATCGGAAACTTCTGAGAACTCTAGGAGTGGAATGGTCTGATATATAATGGAGTGGAAGAAAAGTATCTTCTTTGTCTTTGGAAGGAGTGGAGGTTTTAAGGAATGACTATGGATTATGATTTGTGCTAGATTTTAATTTTTGTTGTTAGTTTTATACCCTGTACTCGGTTCTCGGAAGTCCTGGGGGTGGGGAGGAAGGGAAGGGAGGGAGGGGCAGAAAATGGATTGATAGTTAATGTACAAAGATGATTGAAGATGTATAATTAATGTAAGATCGGACCTGCCTGGCTACTACTTTAGAATGAAGGAAAGAAGGAATAGAAGAGAGAAGGAGGAAAGAGAAGAGGAGGAGGAGGAAAGGAAGGAAGAGGGGAAGAGGGAGAAGAAAGGAGTAGGGAGGAAAGAGGAGAGGATGTAGATAAGAGAGGGGGAGGATGGTTATGGAAAGTAGAAGAAGGTAGAGAAGGAGAGTAAAAGGAAAAGGAAGGGGGTGGTGACCGGGCAGACCCGATTAATTGTATATGATGGTACATTAAATATGTTATTGGATATGTTATTGGATAAGAATGTCAAAATAAAACTTTTTGAAACAAAAAAAAGAAAAGAAATGCATCTATATATTTTGCCCAGAGATACTGATTAGCAATAACATTGATACCTGTTCTCCTATGATGATTGTTACTTTCTGTTTATTTTTAGAAATTGTTAAGTTTTTCTTTAACTTGATTTGTCAGTAGTAATAACATGCTGAAAATGAAGCTTCTAACATTTCACCTAGGCCTCCGGCAAGGAAGACAGAATCCTCACTTCATTGCCATCTTTATTTTTTTATTCATTTTTATTGGCTTTATTATAACTTCTTTGATTATTATTTTATTATTATAATAAATATATAATAATAATTATTATTATTTAAAAATCTAGAATTTTTAAGAGTCAAGCAGCAAACAAATTAAATGAACAATTATTACTGTTATTTGCAATATTGAATTTCTGAATAGGGCAAACCAGGCAATACAATTTTAGCTAAAGCATCACTGCTTGTAATTTATATTGAAATTTGTTTATTTAATAGATTTAAATAATATATTTTAATCTATTTTAATTTTGCTGCCCATATCACATAAATGATTTTGAATAGCTAACAATTAAAACAGAATTTGACAGCTTTCAGTGGCTTAATACAGCAACTGTATGAACATGTATTTACATAAAAAATTGAAAAGCAAATAAAAACTACCCAAAAACAAACAATAAAACCAAAACTCAAACACCAATACTCAGTATTATGCATGTGTGAATCTATGAGTATAAAATAGTTTACAGCTCTATAGTCAACATTTTTATTCAAAAAATCTTTTGTAGGGGGAGGTTGCGATTTGTTACGAATTACTTTACTGATACAATTTTAAAAGTGGAGACCAGATATGATATTTAATTAAAGATGTGATATTTAATTAAAGGATTCCTCAAATTCTTTGCTGCTATATTCATTTTTAAAGCAATTTCCTCACATCTTGAAATACCCCACTGACCAAAAGAACAAGGAACAGGTAGTTGTTGACTAAAAAACATAATCGAGTCCAGAATGATGGTTGTAAATTGTGCCAGTTGTTAAGCAGGCCACCATGGGACAATGTCTGGTTTTGCAATATTTTCTGTGGTGGCCATTATGCAAACATTACAGACGTTAAGCAAATCCACTGTCTGCAATGGGCAGTTTTTGCTGGAAATCAGAAGTTAATGCCAGTTACTGGCAAAAAACGCAGTCTAGCATGTCATGTGATCATGGAACACTGCTAAAGGGTTGTAAACGCAAACTGGCTATCAAGCACCCAGCATGCGATCACATGACGGGGTGGCAGTTGGAACTTCAAATTTGGGTGTTAACTAGCCCTTGGGTACTCATCATAACTTTGAATGATTGCTAAGTTGTAAGTTAAGGACTATTCGTACTTTTGCTTCCCTGTGATAGTAAATACTGCCGTAAATAACTAAAACTGAATTGTAATATTTTATTTATCCAGAGATGAAGACACATTAAAACTACATTGGTCTTACTTGACCAGCCAAGTGGAACTACTTGGTCATCTTTGACTAGTTGGGGAGCAATAAGAAATCCCAGAGTGGTAAGTTAGACTGGGAAGTTAAAGAATATATCCTGGAAAAAGGCAATGACAAAAATGTGTCCACATTATTGGCAATAAAATGATGTGAATGCAGTGTCTGGCAGAAATGTGACTTATCATGAATTGTGGCAAATGCTATTGAGGCAAATGAACCTAATAACTTTATACAATTCGTGATGGCACATTATCATGAATTGTATAAAGTTATTAGGTCCATTTGCCTCAACCATTCAACCAAAATGAGTGAGTGAACAATGGCATCAGATATACCAAACTGGTTACAACCGAGTTTTTAATAATGTAGGCTGGATCAATCAATATTATTGATTATGATAAATTTAACCATCTTGCAAAGCACAGCTAATTTACCTTTAAGGCAAACCATTTTTTCATATGTGACTGAATACTATATCTAAACAGAGAGAAATAAAGAGGGATTCATTGCAAAAATTGCTAAATAAATACAGTACTTCATCTGATCACTCTAATATCATCTGTGTATGTGATAGGGAAATCTCATTATCAAATCTGGTTCTCCTCTTGAAGTCTTTTTTTCATATTCGTGCTATGAGAAGCTAGGCAACCAGTTTCTCTTTTGCCTCTTTCAGACAACCCATTCAATTTTTCCAAACAGGGGGAAAAGGGTGATAAAAGTATTCCCTATGCACGGTCACTCATGCTCTTGTTACCTCTCGCTTGGACTACTGCAATGCTCTCTACATGGGGCTCCCCTTGAAGAGCACCCGGAGGCTCCAGTTAGTCCAGAATGCAGCTGCGCGGGTGATAGAGGGAGCAGTTCGGAGCTCCCATGTAACACCCATCCTGCGCAGACTGCACTGGCTGCCTGTTGTCTTCCGGGTGCGCTTCAAGGTATTGGTGACCACCTTTAAAGCGCTCCATGGCTTAGGACCGGGATACTTACGGGACCGTCTACTGCCATCTTCTATCTCCCAGCGACCGGTGCGTTCTCACAGAGAGGGACTCCTTAGGGTGCCGTCAGCCAAGCAATGTCGACTGGCGGCTCCCAGGGGAAGGGCCTTCTCTGTGGGGGCTCCTACCCTGTGGAACGAACTTCCCCCTGGACTTCGACAACTACCTAACCTCCGGACCTTTCACCGCGAACTTAAGACTTATTTATTCTGTCTTGCTGGACTGGCTTGAATTTTTAAATTTTTAGCTGATTTTATGGGTTTAAATTTTTATTAATTTTACAGGGTTGATTGTATTTTAAAATGGGGCCAAATTGAATAAGTTTTTTAATGTTTGTTTTTAGTATTGTATGCGTTGTTGCTGTATTTTATTTTGGCTGTATTTTGACTCCCTGAGTCCTTCGGGAGAAGGGCGGTATACAAATTAAAATATATTATTATTATTATTATTATTATTATTATTATTATTATTATTATTATTATTATTATTATTATTATTACAAGATATTTTTAGCAGCATGACACGAAAATCCAACTAATGACAGAACACCTTATATGTCCATAGTAGATAGTGACAGATAGTTACATTCTACACTAGGAAGAAATAAGCACCCTTAATTTAACCAATAAGCAACTAAGGAATATAGGAGAATATAGCAGAGATAATTAGCAGGTGATGTGCATATGGAACACTAATATTTGATACGCTATACATTAATTAAAAGCTCCTTTGAGCTCCAAATGTGGACTTTCTCGTTTTTCTTTGAAGATGTTTTGCTTCTCATCCAAGAAGCTTCTTCAGCTCTGACTGGATAGTGGGAAATAGAAGGATTTATATTCCTTGCAGGCAGCTGGTCATTTGCATTCTTTTTAGAAAGCTGTTAAGGCCTGGAGGTTTATCTGTGTCCTCAGGGTCACTTGAGTGGTGCAAATAGGTGTGCAGCCTTCTTGGAACTGTTGAAAGGACTGTGTTGTAAACTGGAGATAGATGATGTCATATTCCTTCCCCTCTGTTGAGAGAGGGCTGTTCAATTTTGATATAGATGGCCCCTTTGACCCCCCCTCTTTCAAACCAGCAGCCCTCTCTATCCAAAATGTGGACTTTCCTGTTTTCAAAAGAGTGGCCTTTTGTCTTTTAAATGCAGATGGACTGCTGAATCTTGTCCTGATGGGTTTGTTCGTCTATGCTGTGCTTCTTGAAAAAGCACATTTGGGACAACCATGACCTGGATCAGGGGTGTCAAACTAATGGCCCGCGGGTTGGATGCATCACATGCAGGCCATGCCCACCCCAGTTCCACGAAGGGAAAAACGTCACAATATATCATGTGACAGCAACGTGACGTGGCAAGTTTGATGCCCATGACCTGGATGACTAAGAATCTCCATAGACTTTGAGCTCCAAACTTGCCTATTCTGACTCTCCATGATTCGGTGCCTCTTTTCCTTTTGGTTCTCATTCAGCCACATTTCTGCATTTTGTGTGTGACTTGATTATTCAAGATAGAAGGAATGAGACATAATACAATTCACACTTCTCAGAGAAGGCTTACTTTATTCTCTGTGGCTTTAAGATGCTCAGGAGTTGCTTTTTACCAAACTGAAAATGAGCTGCAAGGAAAGCTGAGACTTCCTTGAAAGAACAAAATGCTTACTGATACACTGCAAGGTAAAGTTTTTGGTAGAAGTAAGAAAGAATTATGTTTCTGGTTTTCTCTTTTTAAGAAAGTGTCAGGTGATCTAAAATTGGGTAAATGAAGACTATCCCTTGCTCTGTTCACAAATGCACATAATAAAAAGGCGTTTTCTTTTTCTCTGAAGGAAACAGAACACAAAGCAGGAGTGAAAGGTTATTCCAGGCTCACTATTGCATCCCAAGAAAGTAAACAGAGCTTTTCTTAATGAGGAAAAATAGCAAACATTGGAGAGAATTGATACTGAAGAATTAGTCACAGAATTACCGAAGCCAGGAACAGCTGCCACCCAGCCAAGGCTACTGTAACATGGCTGCACAACCAACTGTGTTTTCTGGATACTCTAGATATAGTTTTCCCCCTTTTATTTATTTATTTATTTATTTATTATTCATATTTATATACCGCCCTATCTCCCAAAGGACTCAGGGCGGTTTACAGGCATTTAAAAACAGATAAATACAGTCTAAAAACAATTAAAAAACTTATTCTAAAAGCCTAATAATTAAAAATATAAGAATAAAACCCAATTTAAAACCGTAAATTAAAATCTAGCTCAGTCCTGCGCAATTAAAAAAGTATGTTTTAAGCTCGCGACGGAAGGTCCGAAGGTCCGGAAGCTGACGAAGTCCTGGGGGCAGTTCGTTCCAGAGGGTGGGAGCCCCCACAGAGAAGGCCCTTCCCCTGGGCGTCGCCAGACGACATTGCCTCGCTGACAGCACCCTGAGGAGTCCCTCTCTATGAGAGCGCATGGGTCGGTGAGAGGTATTCGGTAGCAGTAGGCGGTCCCGTAGATAACCCGGCCCTATGCCATGGAGCGCTTTAAAGGTGGTCACCAAAACCTTGAAGCGCACCCGGAAGGCCACAGGTAGCCAGTGCAGTCTGCGCAGGATGGGTGTTATGCGGGAGCCACGAGGGGCTCCCTCTATTACCCGCGCAGCCGCATTCTGGACTAACTGTAGCCTCCGGATGCCCTTCAGGGGGAGCCCCATGTAGAGAGCATTGTAGTAATCCAGGCGACACGCCACGAGTGCGTGAGTGACCGTGCATAGGGCATCCCGGTCCAGAAAGGGGCGCAACTGGCGCACCAGGCGAACCTGGAAGAACGCTCTCCTGGAGACGGCCGTCAAATGATCTTCTAGAGACAGCCGTTCGTCCAGGAGGACGCCTAAGTTGCGCACCCCCTCCATCGGGGCCAATGACTCGCCACCGATGGTCAGCCGCGGATTTAGCTGACTGTACCGGGATGCCGGCATCCACAGCCACTCTGTCTTGGAGGGATTGAGCTTGAGCCTGTTTCTCCCCATCCAGACCCGTACGGCCTCCAGACACCGGGACAGCACTTGATAACCGTTGGGGTGGTCCGGCGTGGAAAAGTACAGCTGGGTGTCATCCGCATACAGCTGGTACCTCACGCCGAAACCACTGATGATCTCACCAGCGGCTTCATGTAGATGTTGAACAGAAGGCGAGAGGATCGACCCCTGCGGCACCCCACAAGTGAGGCGCCTCGGGGCCGACCTCTGCCCCCGTCAACACCGACTGCGACCGGTCGGAGAGATAGGAGGAGAACCACCGATAGACGGTGCCTCCCACTCCCAATCCCTCCAGCCGGCGCAGCAGGATACCATGGTCGATGGTATTTTTCCTGAAATCCCCATTTGGAAGATAACTGTTTCGAATATCATCATTCAGAGATGTGCCAGGATGGAGCTATATATTTTATCAAAAGAGCCAGGTCAACTCAGATTGTAATTTTGGGGATAAAAGCAATTGTGCTCTGCCATGGAAAAGCAGCTTGCTGCAGATGCACCAAACAAATAAATAATGAGAGGAAGAAGAGTTAGATTTAGAGTTAGGGTTAGAGAGAGAACAATCTTGAAATCCATTTTAAGCACCATTTAAGGTACTTCTTGAAACATATCAAGATCCCTGCCAGCAATATACGAGCTTCACCTATCTGAAATTATCTTTAATCATAGAATATAAGATTTCCCTCAATATTCCACAATCATATTCAGTAATGTGACCTCCAGTGTAAGTCTGAGCCCCCAAACATCCCCATTTTTTCAAATTAGGCAAAATAGGCACCCAAAAAATAAACCAAAGGTGATCAAATTGGAGTAAGAGATAATTTCAGTTCAGTATGGGATAGCAATAGCAATAGCACTTAGACTTATATACCGCTTCACGGTACTTTATAGCCCTCTCTAAGCAGTTTACAAGTCAGCATATTATCCCCAACAATCTGGGTCCTCATTTTACTGACCTCAGAAGGATGGAAGGCTGAGTCAACCTTGAGTCTGGTGAGATTTGAACTGCCAAATTGCAGACAGTCAGCAGAAGTAGCTTGTAGTACTGCATTCTAACCACTGCGCCACCATCGTTCCAGGCATACACCTTGAACATGTCTACAATGAATTTCTTTGAACCAGTTAATTCCACAAGAAAGGTGTAGAAGTAATGTTGCCCCTCATATTTAGGACCAGGGCCAGACTTGGAATTATGATCCTTTTCCTCTCAGTACCAAATTTCACAATTTACAATTCAAAGCTAACATCAAACAGCTAACATCAAAAACATCATTAAAAAAGGACAACAAAGAATGTTCTTTCTGCGCCAACTCAGTAAGCTCAAACTGCCCAAGGAGCTGCTGATCCAATTCTACAGAGGAATTATTGAGTCTGTCATTTGCACCTCTATAACTGTCTGGTTCGGTTCTGCAACCCAACAAGAAAAACACAGACTTCAGAGAATAATTAGAACTGCAGAAAAAATAATTGCTACCAACTTGCCTTCCATTGAGGACCTGTATACTGCACGAATCAAGAAGAGGGCCGTAAAAATATTTGCAGATCCCTCGCATCCTGGACATAAACTGTTTCAACTCCTACCCTCAAAGCAGCTATAGAGCACTGCACACCAGAACAACTAGACACAAGAACAGTTTTTTCCGAAGGCCATCACTCTGCTAAACAAATAATTCCCTCAACACTGTCAGACTATTTACTGAATCTGCACTACTATTAATCGTTTCATAGTTCCCATCACCAATCTCTTTCCACTTATGACTGTATGACTATAACTTGTTGCTGGCAATCCTTATGATTTATATTGATATATTGACCATCAATTGTGTTGTAAATGTTGTACCTTGATGAGCGTATCTTTTCTTTTATGTACACTGAGAGCATATGCACCAAGACAAATTCCTTGTGTGTCCAATCACACTTGGCCAATAAAATTCTATTCTATTCTATTCTATTCAAAGTTCACATATATGTTAAAGTGTTAAAGACTAATTAAGTTTTAATTTCAGTTTTGCACTAAGTTTTGGTTGGAGAAGTGTTCTAGCTAACCTTAACACTGAAGTGTAAAGCCAGTCTGGTGTAGTGGTCAAGGCATCAGGTTAGAAACAGGGAGACCGTGAGTTCTAGTTGTAACTTGGGCATGAAGCCAGTTGGGTATCTTTGAGCCAGTCACTTTCTCTCACTCAGTCACTCCTTCTTCGGTAGGAAGAAGCAGGCAATGGCAAACCACTTCCAAAAACTTTACCAAGACAACTGTAGGGACAGTTGCCATAAGCCAAAATTTGATTTGAAGGCACAAATGATAATAATACTTTCTTCAAACAGCTAACATCAAAACATCATTAAAAGGACAACAAAGAATGTTCTTTCTCGCCAACTCAGTAAGCTCAAACTGCCCAAGGAGCTGCTGATCCAATTCTACAGAGGAATTATTGAGTCTGTCATTTGCACCTCTATAACTGTCTGGTTCGGTTCTGCAACCCAACAAGAAAAACACAGACTTCAGAGAATAATTAGAACTGCAGAAAAAATAATTGCTACCAACTTGCCTTCCATTGAGGACCTGTATACTGCACGAATCAAGAAGAGGGCCGTGAAAATATTTGCAGATCCCTCGCATCCTGGACATAAACTGTTTCAACTCCTACCCTCAAAGCAGCTATAGAGCACTGCACACCAGAACAACTAGACACAAGAACAGTTTTTTCCCGAAGGCCATCACTCTGCTAAACAAATAATTCCCTCAACATTGTCAGACTATTTACTGAATCTGCACTACTATTAATCGTTTCATAGTTCCCATCACCAATCTCTTTCCACTTATGACTGTATGACTATAACTTGTTGCTGGCAATCCTTATGATTTATATTGATATATTGACCATCAATTGTGTTGTAAATGTTGTACCTTGATGAACGTATCTTTTCTTTTATGTACACTGAGAGCATATGCACCAAGACAAATTCCTTGTGTGTCCAATCACACTTGGCCAATAAAATTCTATTCTATTCTATTCTATTCAAAGTTCACATATATGTTAAAGTGTTAAAGACTAATTAAGTTTTAATTTTCAGTTTTGCACTAAGTTTTGGTTGGAGAAGTGTTCTAGCTAACCTTAACACTGAAGTGTAAAGCCAGTCTGGTGTAGTGGTCAAGGCATCAGGTTAGAAACAGGGAGACCGTGAGTTCTAGTTGTAACTTGGGCATGAAGCCAGTTGGGTATCTTTGAGCCAGTCACTTTCTCTCACTCAGTCACTCCTTCTTCGGTAGGAAGAAGCAGGCAATGGCAAACCACTTCCAAAAACTTTACCAAGACAACTGTAGGGACAGTTGCCATAAGCCAAAATTTGATTTGAAGGCACAAATGATAATAATACTTTCTTCAAACAAACAAACATAGGATTCATAGAGAAGGCTGTCTCCTTCCCCACTTCAGACCCACGAGCTGGCCTTCAGCCAGTGGATTCATGGCTCTTATCAGTCCTGGCAGAAAAATCTCAGCTGCCTGCCAAAGTTCAAACAAATGACTCACGTAGCAAGACTTTCAGCTCTTTTTGAAATGGATCAGCTAAACTTTGCTTCCCGTGGAATGAGAGTAGTCCCAAAGCTCCTTATATATCCTGTGGGGTGGGGCTCCTGCCCCACCCTTCCTTTTGATGACGCCACCTCTCTAATCTTCTGAAGCGCGGTCAAACCAAGCTTGATTATTATTATCAGCTGGGTCTGAAGGCATAGCCTGGGGAAGGGAGGAATCAGGGTATGACAGCCTCATTACGTCCTCTGACTGATCTGGTTCTGGCTCCTGGAGCCGAGCCAAAGGAATCGGTGCTCCCGAGGTAAGCCTTACCGGCCCTTCCCCCTCATTTCCTGAGTCACTTTCGGGCATGGGGCCAGGTTTGGGGGCTGAAGTCACAACACTAGCCTATGAAATCATAATCCTTCTAGTCTTGGTTAACACACGGAGTAGTACTGCTCTATATTTACTAGTTCTGAGTAAATTGTGGTTGCTTTGCAGGAGTCTCATTCACATAAATTAGTTTATCATCAACAACTGCAACCCTAGTAGGTAGGGCTACTAGACTCAGTCTGCTAATAATGGATGGTGATAATTTTCTGAATCAGTGCCATTCAGTGATCTAAAGAATATGGTAGGCTTGGTGCATTTTAGTACAAACCAATCAGTAACAAAGTTGTTATTCATCATTCTCAATGGGCTGTTTTGAGAATGCAGGGAATATTTCTGGTAATTACTTAGATAAGAGTCACTTTCCTGTACCAAAGACTAGGATATTTTGTTCATTTCCTTAATGTGAGGATTTGACTCACCTTCCTAGGAAGAACACAAGGAATGCTGGCATGTGATGGAAATTCCGTGACAGCACTTCCTACAATATTTAAGAGAAAGCTATCTAGGGATTTAAAAAATGTGTACTCATTTGATACTTGGCAGAACATGGCATGAATAAACATGGCAGCAGAAATTAAAGTGTGGTGTATTTCACATCTAGAGATAATCGTGTTTAGCAAATGAATCACAGAGCTAATCACCGAAGTGCTAAAAAGTTTAAGATTTTCAAAACTTAACGCAGAACAAATAATTAAAACAAAAATAGGGACATGGTGGTATGTGGAGAGATGAAGTTACAGTTGCAATTTCCTCAGACACAAGATTTTCTCTCTGGTCATTTTCTTTCTCTCGTCCTTAGTTTTTCAATTTCCCAGTCCCAGCTTCTCTTGTCTCATTGCTCTTGTCTTTCCAGCTGTGTTTTCTGCCCACCCTATCTTAGATATCTTGCCTCTAATACTAAAAGTTTAAATCAGTAATTCAGCCTGAAAAAGAAAGGGGTAAGGAAACTGAATTTCAGGCAAGATTCTCAATTCAACATACAGATAGTCTTAGACTTAGAACCACAATTGAAACCAAAATTTCTGTTGCTAAGCAAGACAATTGTTGAAGTGAATTTTGCCTCATTCTGCTCTTGCCTGACTTCTTTCTCACTATATGTATGTGTCCCACAATTGAGACCAAAATTTCTGTTGCTAAGCAAGACAATTGCTGAGGTGAATTTAGCCCCATTTTATGATCTTTCATGCCACAGTTAAGTGAATAATTACATCTGCTAAGTTAGAAATGTGGTTGTTAAATGAATCTGGCCTCCCCATTTACTTTACTTGTCAAAAGATCAGAAAAGATGATCACTGACCCCGGGATACTGCAACCGTCATAAATTTGAGTCAGTTGCCAAGCATGAGAATTTTGATCACATGTCTACGGAAATGCTGCAATGGTTGTAAGTGTGAAAAACAATCGTAAGTCATTTTTTCAGTGCTGCTGTAACTTTGAACGGATGCTAAATGAATGGTTCTAAATCAAGGACCACCCGTAACAAGTTGCAGGATACATAAAGGACCACATCTCCCCTACTAGAATTAATTTGATCAGTCTATTTGTGTTGGGAGAAGCAACTATTTGTTCCTTGTTCTCAGGAGGTTAGGGGGTTTGAAGCGGAGACATTGTGTGAAAAATAGAGAAAATGGCTTTCTCTCTATTGGTAAGGTCTGTTACCAAGGTTATGATTACACAAGCATGTCTCAAGCCCAGCCCAAGAAACTAACTTGAGAAAATGCCTCAGATAATTCACACACAGATAACAGTAAAACAAAATTCTGTTACTACAGCTGTTGTAATAAAAAATATTAGTAGTAGGTTATGGTCCACTTTATCAAATGCTTTACTGAAGTCCAAGTAAATTATATCGACAGCATTCCTCTGGTCCACTAATTTTGTCATTCTGTCAAAGAATGCTATAAGATTAGTCTGGCATGATCTGTTTTTGACAAACCCATGTTGTCTTTTGGTTATTACTTTGTTTGTTTCTAGGTGTTTGGTGGTTCGTTGCTTGATTTGTTGCTAAAAGACATTGGTTTCTTAGTCAGGTCTACCCTATAGGGCTAGGACACATCACTTCTTGTGATATAGATGACTTGATGAAATGGCCTCCCTTGGATGCTTCTTTGCCCCCAACATTATCAGTCTCTGTTGAGAACAGAACACACGGAGCATGACATCAAGTTTTTCTTTTTAAAAAATGCATTTGTCTTATATTATCAGATAGGTTCTCTGGTATTATTATGCTTTGTTGTTACTATGAGCTGCTGAAGATTTGTTTCTAAATGTGGTGAGGTAAAAATCCGATGATGGAGCTCAGGATTTTCCTTTCTGATATGGAAGTTCATCCAGTAGGTGCAAGATAATGTATCATTCTTTGATCTTCTTGGGAACAATAAAAGATACAAAGCATGAGCTGGAAAAATATATTTTCATGTCACCTGTTTGATTACCTGAATACCTTGAGTTTCGGCCTTCAGGACTATTTGGGGTTTTGCCATGGTGTATGACTTGGGAAATGACATAAAGCATTGAGTGTCCTTTTGATAAACACTGTAGGTGCCTGGGGTTATTTACTCAGTCTGTATTCATTATTGCCCTTGAGACTACTGCTACCACAGGATGTCTGCTAGAGGGACTTGAGAGGTTATACGCTGCCCTTGGAGATCCCCACTTGAGAGCCTTATTAAAACCACAGAAAATGGGAAACATACATAACATAAACATATATAACTAGTCAGCTGAGGAACTGGGTATTCCCCTCCTATAACAGGTGGACCCAGAACATCTCTAATCTTTGCCTTCACAGTGAGACAGATGGTGGTGTCCAGGGGTGAAATCTAAAATTTTTCCCTACTGGTTCTGTGGGTGTGGCTTAATTGGCGGGCATGGCTTGGTGGTCAGGTGACTGAATGGGCATGGCCAATACTAATAAATGATAAAAACAATAAAGTATACAAAACTTGGGAACGCACCGATCTACCTTCTTTAAAAATAGAGGCACCGGTCTCCCAATTGCCTTTTTTTGGGAGCACACTGGTGTACCATCTTTAAAAATTGAGGCACTGGTCTACTAGCCACCTACAGCGCTGATCAGCTGTAGTGCGGCCCTTTGAAGCGCCGCGGCAGTCATTTAAGGCCATTTGCAACTATATCATCACTGAGAGCTTCAGGGACAGAGAAGAGGAACAGCAAGGCGTGGGCAGTGTGTGTGTGTGTGTGTGTGTGTTTGTGTGTGTGTGTGTGTGAGTGACCCAATGGGTTCTATACTAGTTACTCCCTGCTCCTCAGTTTTAGGTTTTGATATATTTATTCCTGACAGGATCCAACGTCAGCAGCAAAAGCATTCTTCAACAATGTACTGTCAAATTAAAAACCCATGTAATTATTTATGCAAAAAGCAAGATTTTAGGCAAAGACAAAAACATTTTAGTTTTAGCCCATCATTCTTAGGAAAAGTAATTATTTGGTTTTATTTTTCCTGTGATAGCATCAACTGCATTGCCCTACATTCTTCTGTTCCTCAGTCAGCAACCGCATTTGAGCTCATCAAAACAAAAAGAATCCCACAATCAACAATATATCTTAGTTCCAAAGGAACTTTGGACTGGACAAACTTTTTAGGAGACAGCATTTCTATCTTAAGATACAGCGTGTGATATGACTTTTTCTTTTAAAGTCAGGTCAGAAAATGGCATTTTATTTCAAAACCAGATTTGGCATGCACGATTAATAGAACGGGGGAAATAGAGAAAAATGAGGATGGGGTTGAGGCCTGGTAATGGAAATAGATTTAAAAGATATACTTTACTTTCTTTCTCAATTGAATAAGGTAGTATTCTATAAAACGAAACAAACCATTGAACCTATTAAATGATGACTCAGGCACATGAATCTTTTCCAAGATGGGCTTTATAAACTTAACTACAAAGGTCATGAAAGAAGATGGATGGAAGAGAAGACAGATCTGCACCCTAAAGCACAGATGATATGTGGACAGAGTGACCCACATGTGCAGTATTTTTATTACTCAGTGGAAACATACATATAGTGAGAAAGAAGTCAGGCAAGAGCAGAAGGGATATTTCTTAGGTCCATACCAATGACTCATTTGAAGTTTTTAGTTGATCATCTCAGATCTACTATCTGCACTACTATTAATCTCATCGTTCCCATTACCCATCTCCTTCCACTTTGTTGCTTGCATCCTTACGATTTATATTGATATTGTTTCCTGATTGTTTAGTTGTACCCTATGACTATCATTAAGTGTTGTACCTTATGATTCTTGATGAACATATCTTTTCTTTTATATACACTGAGAGTGTATGCACCAAGACAAATTCCTTGTGTGTCCAATCACACGGCTAATAAAGTATAGTGTAGTGTAGTGTAGTGTAGTGTAGTGTAGTATTCTACTCTACTGTACTCTACTCTACTCTACTCTATTCTGCCAGATACCAGGAAGAAACAAGACAGAATGAAAGCAGTCCTGGAGCACCGTTTTTTTCTCCAATGTCTGAAGACAATCTGATTGCATCCTAAATATCAGGTTCTGAGTTAATTCAAAATATAAGTCACATGAAATAACTATGGTAGAACACATCGCTCTTTGTATATTAAAAACAGCAACAACACTATGTGAAGTTTGTAGCGTTTCTACACTGTACCAGGAGAAGAAGTTAGTAGAAGAGGCCCAGAAAACTTTTTTCCTTCGTGCTTTCTATAGGCAAGTAGCCTTCCCCATACTAGGGCCCTTGAAACAGTCCAACCTGTATCAGGGTGGCACCAATTTGGGAAATGTTGCATTAAGATGTTTTCTTCAAAACAATACTAATCTAAACTATCGCCTCTTTACCCAGGTAATTCAGAACATAACAGTCATGGGAAATATTTTTGGCCGTGTTCATTTTTCAGGCAGAATCACAATAAAGAAAAGCTGTTTATCACAAGATTTCCACAGGAATAAAGTCCATTTCTACAAGGAGGCCACTGCTGCCAATTTACACTTCATGAGATACTAGTGTGATCAGGACTGTTTATGTGGAAATTAGCAACCACTGCTGTAGCTACAGGTACAGGCAAAGAACCAGGCACGTGGAAAGAAAAGGCAAAGGATAGACACAAGGTGGCTAACCAGTGGTGTGATTCAGCCAGTTTGCACCACTTCGGGAGAGCCGGTTGTTAACTTTCTGAGCAGTTTGGCAAACTGGTTGTTGTAAGAAATCATTAGGGCAAAGAACCAGTTGTTAAATTACTTGAATCCCACCACTGTGGCTAACTATACATTAGCGCTACACAATTCCGTTGAAAGAGATGCTTCAGAATAGAAGGAAGCATATACAAAGCTTCTCAAATTGGAATCTGAAGCTACATCTTTTTCCAGATTCACGTGGTTGCTTCAAAACCCTCTGTGTGAATGTACATACAAGGCATTTGGGTTAAAGGATTTGCAGAACCCTTTCACACATGGAACTTAACTCACGCTCACTAGTATCCACGAGCTCGGGAAAATTCAAGTCGAATACTTCACTGCTTGAAAATTCATCAGACAAAAACGCTTGCTTTTATACATGTTTGCATTCCAAACTGTATTATGTAAAGAAAAGTTGAATCCATCTGTCCAAACTGCATAATTTCATTTTGCTCTCATTAATTGTACTACGGAGCAAGGAACTAGAGGTGTCTACAAAACCTTAGCTTTGACCACTGGAAATCCTGTTCAGGCAGCTCAGGCAACTCAGTCTGAGTTCTGAGTCAGCAGGCACAAGTAAAAACTTGTTCTATGTGGTGAAATGAAGAGCCGAGAAAGAAAAGAGAGCTCGACATTTTTCAGAAGGAAAAATGTTATGTTTAGTATTACATTCTACCGAGGTTTTTTTGACGTTTCTGAGAACATTCACTGTAAGTGAACAGTTTGATTTTCACGTGGCAGAGGAAGCACGCTTTAAAAGGTACCTCTATTAAGAAAATATAAGTTAGGCATATTTTATGGCTTTCTTTCTGTAGTTTGCTTTAGAAACATGGTTCTCCTCTGAATATGAAAATAATATCCTTCTCTTCTTTATGGAAAAGTCTTTTCCTGTAATCTTGGCCTCAATTACATAATTGCTAGTTTGAATATCCAGTGTTCACTTTTTTGAAAGCCAAGCTTCACCATGTATTGCATAAATCATCACAAAGCTTAGTTAGAGATGCTTCTAACCTGCTGCTTTCTGACTCAGCTATAAAACTACCAGACAGGTTTAGCCACATCACTCAGGCTGCCACTTGATGAGAATATCAAACTAAATCCACCGTTCCCAATCAGCCAACTTGTCTCGCCTCATGCTGGGAACCATCAAACATGACAAATGGTAATACATCCTTTAGAACTGGTGTTTGATGTAACACATTAAAGGTTAACCCATGCATTTGAAGATGCTGAAGATGCTGATGATGGGTAACATACAAACTAATAATCTGACTGCATTTGGTACTTTTCTCTATAAGATACTTCCCAAGAATTTAGGATAACTAAAATATTGTTAAAATATATGCACTGTTCCAGGTAGTGCAACTTTTTGAAATGGTGAGCTATCCATTCCTATTATGTCCAAGTGCTTTTAGATATCGTTTGGCATGGCACCAAGAGTAGCAATTATTACGGGTACTGCAAAAATGTCATGTTTCTTTTTTCTACATTTAGTCAATCCCATTTTGAAGGTCTTTATATTTCCCTATTCTTTTTCTAGTTCTACATCAATGTCCCTTCTTCATCTATTGTAGTATTTATCATCTATACTTGAAATGTGACTATTATTAACCATTATTCTCCTAATTAAGAAGAAAGATTATCTTCAGCATTTTTAGCCCATATATTTAATTTTTTTCTTTTCCTTCTTTTATTAGAATACAATGTACAAAACCAAATGAGCCTCAGAATAAACAGCATATCTCAATTCCATTAAGTTACAATGATTTTGGTATCTTGGCTCCAAACGACAATTGTTTTTAATGATTAATCTATTTGTAACCATAACAGGTTATCTCCACAGCTATTATAAAACTAATATCTAAGCTGCTAATACTTTGTATATACAGGTTGTAATCTTCCTGAATCTCACAGATTGGTGCCAATTCCTTTTTCTTAAACTAGGAACATGATAGAATGAAGGAGAAGAAATATCTAATGCTCATGAGCTCATTTTGGCAGCCGTGAGTTATGAACAAGCATACTAAAGTCAATTTAGGTGTTATGGCCTTCAAAAATTGAGGTTGGCAAAAATTCAGGGCAGTGACGAATATACTGTATTTTTCGGAGTATAACACGCACCGGAGTATAACATGCACCTTAGTTTTTGAGGAGGAAAATAAGAAAAAAGCTGATTGGCAGGTGGATTGGCCTCCCGGAATACCCCCAATCAGCTGTTCCCAGAGGTGAATTTTAGCAACAGGTTCCTTGGTTGTGAGCTCTGTGACTTGCTTTTTTTTCCTTTTTTTTTTTTCTGCCTCTGAAAGTCTGCAAAACAGAGCTTCAGAAAAAAAGCCTCTGAAGCTCTGTTTGGGAGCTTTTTTTCTGAAGTTCTGTTTGGGGCTTTTTTTCTGAGGCTCCCTTTCTGATGCTTTTTTCAGCCTCTGAAACCTCCATTTGAGAAGCTTGGTGGGGCTATATTCGGAGTATAATATGCGCCCAGTGGTGGGATTCAAATAATTTTTAACAATCGGTTCTCTGCCCTAATGATTTCTTCCAACAACCAGTTCAGCAAACTGCTCAGAAAGTTAACAACCGGTTCTCCCGAAGTGGTGCAAACTGGCTGAATCCCACCACTGGATGCACCCAGATTTTCACCCTCTTTTTCGGGGGGGGAAATGGTGTGTTTTATACTCCGAAAAATATGGGTATGTAATAAAATAAGGAAAAAGAAATACTTGTATCATTTAAAAAATATGAAGTATTTCTATTCAGGGTGGTTCAATGCACATGCAAATAAATGTAACTTGACTGATAAATAATATAATTCATTGAATACATTTTTTTTCACTGGGGATTCAGCCAATGCCATCATGTAGAAACTAGAATGTTTATTGCATCTATAATCTTAAAATTGTAGCTGCTTCATCATGCCACCCTGAAGTAAGATAAAATGATCAATCAAAATTACACAAAGATAAAAAGACTAGAGTTAAAAGGAAGATAAAGTAACACCTCATTTTCTGTTATCATAGCATAGGAAACAGGCATATGGTGTCCAGAAAGCCTTATCTATACAACACTAATATAGATATATTGTATCTTTCACAGCATAACTAAAACTATCTTTTGTTTTCCTCAAGAACTTCAGAAGTTAAATGAATTATTCTAGCAGATATCTCAAGCCAATATCTTTCACAGAGTGTACTTTTTTTTAAAACCAACCAACTGAAACCATCAAATCAAGGCTGATCAGTTTTCAACCCTCCCTCCCTCTCCCTCCCAACACACACACATACACACACCCCAGCATCTTGCTCACTTGAAATTCCATTCACGTCCCATTCTTTGCTTGAATGCTTTGGTATCTAAGCATCACAAGACCACAAGAAAATTTAATGCATGTACCATCGGAACAGTGTAATTAAAGATAAGAAATACTGTAGCTAAAAAAGATTCTATTCTTCTCCAGATTGGTATTTTATGGTATAAACACAGCATATTTACTTAGATAGAAATCTCAATAAACTCAGCAGGATTTAAGTACATAGTAAGAGAAAGATTTAGCTGTCACAATACTGCATACTTATTTTCTTCATTATTTTAAACTATTATACCTGTGCAAATCCCAATTTACCCTCATGGTTACAACCTGGCCTTGGACAGGAAATCTTCCAGCTAAATTGATATTAAAAAATCATCTCAATAAAGTATAAAGTATAGTGAATAGAGCTTCTAGAGGGCTGTAACAAAACACTGACTAGTTCGTTTAAGCCATTAAATTCATATAAACTGTATATGTACGTGTGTGTGTATGTATGTATGTATGTATGTATACACCCATACTCCAACTTTCTTGAAAGTACCTAAGTAGAATACCACATTTAATTTCCCCAGAAAAAAAGCAAAATATTTTAATAAAAATATTAAGTACATAAGCAGTGTTCTGCTGGATTTCATCCATGGACCTGGTAGCCTAGCAGTCTGTTTTCAGTGGCCAACCAAATACACAATGAAGCTCACTTTCCTTTCAGCAGATGATTAGATTATCTTGTCTTGGCATCTCAGCCGAGTAATGCTAGTGTTTTCATCTTCACGATTGAAATATAATAAGGATATTGAACATGAAAACACTATCAGGATTCTCCCAAGAGGTACCGCCCTCCACAGGTTGCATATATTCCTAAATGAGATGTCAGCATTTTATCGTACCTTTTGAGTAGTATGGAAGGCTCTATTTAAAAAGTAGGAGAAAATGTGTGGAGCCGAGGCAAAACCATCTCTGAACATTCTTATTGTACTTAAAATTGAAGTAAACAAATTAAATATGGTTGCCATAATTATTCCCCATGTATTTAATATTGTTTCAATTCTTTATATTAAAATATTACATCTCATTCACAACTTCTGAAGAGGCCCTTGAGACCTTTTCCAGGAGTGGTTCTAGGGTTTTGAGAGTAATTTAGTCCCCCACCTCCAAAGCATGAAATATCAGGCATTTTTAAACAATAATTTGGTTCTGTAAATGAAGCTGAAACAAAATTATGCACAAATGTCTCATAACACATTCACTGTAGTTAATTTTTAATGCGACTGGAATGCAAATGGTATATTATAGTAACATTACACTGTCAGTATATGCTTATGAATCATGAGCAAAAATAAATACGTTGCTATCTCTCTGTGTAATGGTATTAAATAGAAAAAAATTATTAAAATACTAAAGGTGTGAAATAAATATACTACATATTGTAAGAAACCATGGTAGGCCATAGAGATAGGAAGGCCTGGAAAAAGCCGGGGAAAATTGGGAAAAAATTAGGCCGTAACAGATAAATGTTGGTTTATTATACGAGTAAATGGGGATGTCTTTTAAATCTCATCTAACATCTACTGACATCTTTAGTAGTATTAATACATTAAAATAGTCCATTATTTAGCAGTATATTATATTTTTGTCTTATATTCAATAGTTACTACCTTCATTGAAACTCAGTGACTATTTTTGTATTCTTCATTGATTTTTGGCTTTTGAATTCTAAAGTGCTGTCCATTTAGGACAAGGTGATAATTGAAAAGTGTTAATGATTCTGTAACAATTTTTGACATAAAATTACGTTGAGTAGAAATCTTTGAAAGTTTTAATTAAAGATTTATTGATTGAGTATACACTAGTCAATGTTGACTCTTAGCAACCATACAGTCAGACCTTCTCCAAAATGTTCTGTTCGTCAATCTGGCCCTTTAGGTCCTGCGATGGTATGCCAATCACTGCCGCAACTGAGTCCATCTACTTTGCTGTTGGCTGTCCTTGTCTTTCCTCGCACTTTTTCAAACATCAAGGCCTTTTCATAATCAATGAAGTGCATACTGATCTATTATCTATTGGTATTTTTTTTTACTTTTTCAATTAACCGTGGTACAATAATGTATCTTGTTCTTTAACTTTTTGTAAAACCAGCTTGAACATCTAGCATTTCCTTTTCTATGCAGTGTTCTCATCTGTGTTGGATGTTCCCAAGCATTGTTTTGCTAGTATGTGAATTTAAGGTTATTGTAAAATAGTTTTTACACTGTGTTAAATTTTTTTCTTTGGTATTTGTATGTAGACTGATCTCTTCCAACCTATTGACCACTGTGTCAGTTTTCAGATTGGTTGGCAATTTGTTTTTATTTTTCTGTTTTAGTTGACTTGGAACTTGCATCTGAACAGTTTATTATCTTCCGTGATCTATCCATTCCACACTGCAGAATGTTTCACTGTGTTGGGGTTTCCCATGATGTTTCTTACATACTATATTTCCATAGTAATTCTGTCTTTTCCTGCATTGCAACTAGGTCTCCCAAAGGCTTTAATGTCATGTCAAATACAGGAGTGTTTACCATTGCCTTCTCCCATACACTATGAAAATATACTTTATCATTAAAATGATTGAAGACATTCAGCATCTTTCGATATCACTGCTGGGCATCTGGAATGACCTTCACACCTTTGGTGACCCTGTTGGGAAGACATCCTCTTGATGTCCACTTCTGGCATTCTTTGCTCTTTCCTGCCAGGAAACCCCCTGCCATAATGAGGTAGCACAGCGGGACTTGAAGGGTTTAAAATTTATAAGGCTGTTATTTATCTATATAACTTATGGGAGCTGTATTATAGCAGCAGCAATGACTTAATGATTCTCATTCTAGATCAATATGTGCTTACCTGTGCTGCTTCTTTCATCTCCTACAGCCAAGCTGCCACCTCAGTGAATTATTCACTGACAAGAAAGGCCAAAATGTATTATGGGGCTTTGGAACTTGAGACCTGTCATTCTGTCTCCCAAATAAGAAACCTAAGAGTCCCCCAACTCCAAGCATCTTCTATGGGTTTCAGGGACTCTATATAAGCTGCAGCCTTAGGCTGTTCTAAATCCTTAGAAGTTTTAAGCAGGTATCACTTCAATGCACATTTTAATTTCTGTCTGTAGATTTGGAAGGAATCAATAGAATAGAATGAAAGAATTGGAAGGGAGCTTGGATGTCTTCTAGTAGAGTCCCCTGTTCAGGAAGGAAACCCTATACTATTTCAGACAGATGCTTGTCTAACCTCTTCTTAAAAACTTCCAAAGCTGGAGCATTCACTGTTTCTGGAGGCAAGTTGTTCTACAGATTAATTGTTCTAATTGTCAGGAAATTTCTCCTTAGTTTTAGGTTGCTTCTCTCCTTGATTAGTGTCCATCCATTGCTTCTTGTCCTGCCTTCAGATGCTTTGGAGAATCGTTTGACTCCCTCTTCTTTGTGGCAAACTCTGATGTATTGGAACACTGCTTTCATGTCACCCCTGGTCCTTTTCATTTCATTAAACTAGATATACCCAGTTCCAACAACTGTTCTTTATGTGTTTTAGCCTCCAGTCCGCCAATCATCTTGACTGTTCTTCTCTATACCCTTTCTAGAGTCTCAACATCTTTTTTACATTAGGGCCACCAAAACTGGATGTAGTGTTCCAAGTGTGGTCTTACCAAGGCATTATAAAGTGGCATTAACACTTCATGTGATCTTGATTCTACCCCTCTATTAATGCAGTCTAGAACTGTGTTGGGTTTTTTTGGCTGCAGCACACTGCTGATTCCTGTTTAAGTGATTAGGACTCCAAGATCCATCTCACAGTTACTACTGTTGAGCCAGGTACCACCTATGCTATACCTGTGAATTTGGATTTTTTTGGCCTAAATGTAGAATGTTACTTTTTTCACCACTGAATTTCATTTGGTTAGATAGTGCCCAATGTTCAAGTCTGTCAAGATCCTTCTGTGCCTATCTTCTGGAGTGTTGGCTATTCCTGCCAGCTTGGTTCTAAAAAACAGCTCTACCCCTTTTCATAGTATGTGTAAATTCCTGTGCAATGCATCATTGTTGTTGAAAAGAGTTAAAAGGTAAACTCTTTTTCTGCTTGTCTACAATGAACAATTACAGTTTCTTGTAATTTTTGTTAACTTTTACTGCATTAACCTTTTTAGCTGACAAGGACACTTGCATTTCCATTAGGTGACTATATCAATGGGATACCCTGCCACTGTCTCCCTCTCTACTCTGTGATTCAAGGCAGATCTAATTAAAAGAAGGAAGGTCTATTTGTATGGAAACAGCCTTGAGTTATTACCACCACTATGCTACCACAATAAAAGGTGAAGGTAATTAAAAAAAGGAAGGAAGGAAGGAATCATATTGCTTAATAGTCCTTGCATTTCACAATGGCTCAGAGATGACCAAGTTGAAATGCATTTCTCTCACTCAGTCTCTAATTCTAAGAATTCTGCATTTCTAATATCTGAAAGAGGAAACTTTAGAAAGGGCAAGGATTGTGACAACCAATTGTGCACAGCTTTTGTTTCTTGTCACATCAATTCAGCTTAGTTCTGTAACCTAATATGAAGGAACAAATTATACTGAATAGTTAGGCTAAGCACCCATCAAGTTGATATTTAATTGCTCCAAAGCAACTGGGCGGAATAGTGTCATTGTTTATTTTATACATTTCAAGTAAAAAAAAATAAATCAAAAGATTAGAACCCAACCCAAAAGTATGACAATAAACAGAATTTCTCTATAGAGGAAAGTATATCTTTGAATATCAGAAACTGTGCATTTCACAAAGCTGTTTAAGTCTGATTTTTATTTATTTTTCAAATGTTCAAAAATTAGGCCAATACCACTTGGTCAATGCTGCCAAGTGGCTTAGCACAGAAGGAGAGGGAAGAAACACACTCAAAGAATGGGTCATCTGGTGAGAACCACCACTAACTCTCTCTCCAACCATAGAGATAAAAACTAACAAAAGGGACCCCTCCCAATCACCCTAATCAAAGGCATGTGGGGAGAAAGTGTCATGTTATTAGTGCTATTTTGAAGGTTAGTAAGGCAAGGTTCATGTACATCTGCAACGGGATGCAGAGGACAGTTGCCATAATAGCCTCTCAACTCTTACTTACGGGATCCACAAGCAACATGTATTCTTCTGGTCTTTGTAGCTTGAAACATTATAGTAGTCTTTTGCTCAGCCTTGCCTTTGCCTTGCTCAGCACTTATATCTTATCTCTTGGTTTCTGACTTAATAAATTTTCACTATTCATATAATACATTAAATTATAAATTAATGAAATAGGCTTATCTGAATAATACAATAAATTGTATAAAAATTCCAAAAGTTATATTTAAAGAATCTTAACTTGTTTGTGCAAATGAATCCATGAAAAGCACCTTCATATATGGATGAGTGCTAGTTGAAAATCACGTTAACTTGGTTTGAAGATCTGAACTCTTGTTTTCAGTCATCTTATTTGAAAACAGATAAACCTTTTTGTGATAGTTGTGGGTTTGTTTGTTTTTTGCAACATTGAAGCTGATTAGCAATCTGTTCTTCTATTGGTGGAATCTTTCTTTGACTCCCACCTTTGGACTGAAGTAAGCCATTGTGTTTCAACACAACCACTCAAAAACAAGGATAGAAATAAAAATATAATAATACAAAGCAATAGCTCAGCATTTGCAGGATGACTCTCTTATCAAAGAGAAGACCAATGTTATACCTACTTTACTTCTCCTTAGCCACAAGTGGGAGGAAGTATAAAGTCATATTATTAGTGAAAACTCATTATCAAGCATAGTTTTATTTTAAAGTAGAATTCATGGATCCTTTGTTATTGCTTAGAATGTATCTGCCTCTTTCCCTCATCTTACCATGCAATCATGGTTAAAGATATCAGGAAAATAAAGATATTGATTGACAAACTACTGATGTTGCGATAATGTTGGCATGGTCATCGTGTTTTTTTTTTATTATTCTTTTTTTTCTCGGACCAACAGAGCTTCCCTTCACAATAGAATGGGTATATCAGGAAAAATGTTTAAAATTTATTATATTTCCTTTTTTCAGTGAGCCAAGAGGTGCAGAAATGTTGGGTTGTTTCTGATCCATAGCATCCTGGGATCAGATAACAGCAGAACACACATTTTGTATCTTCCCTATGGGACTATTATAAGGACCACTGGCAAATTCACTGAGTAGCAGGTCATTTGCAAACATTTTGGAGAAGTGGGAAGTAATAGTGTAAAAATGTCTGAAAATGCCTAAAATCTTATGTGAAATCTTTTATGTAAAAAGATTTTAAAGATAAAAATCTTTATGCAGATAAAACAAAATACAACAACTATTTTTAAGCCTAGAAGAAAGCAGACATCAAATATGGAGCATTTCAATTTTCCCATTTTCTGCCAATACAAATCTTCACTGCAGTTACTTTCTTGTCACTAATCCATGTGTGCATTTTGAAGCCTGTAAGGGAAAATTAGCAGGTGGCACAATAGTAAAGAAACTACGGTACTTTGCCTATTATTGTTTCTGGAAACAAAACCTATTGGGGAGTATATTAAAGTTTACTTTCTTGTATCTGATGGCTGCTACTGTCTGCTCTTGTTTTTTGATCTGAAGCAGCCCTATAGATGGAATATCCAGGGAGACTGGACACTGTTGGATGGATGGCTGTACAACGAAAGACCAAACTCTCACAAATATTCCTTGGCCATCTTGGAATTAAAACAAATTCAGGAGGATTTAGCAAATATTTTCTTCTTATTTTGAAGGAGGGGAGAAGAATGAAGAGCAATTTTAATTTGACACCAAATTAAACTGGCAAAAAACACTCTCAGGTTGAAGAACTCTAGATGTTTTGAACCAAAACCTCTTCACAAGGAATATACAATGACTACCATGTTTCCCCGAAAATAAGACCCTGCCTTATGATTTTTTGAACCCCGAAATAAGCGCTTAGTTTTATTTTTGGAGACATCTTATTATTTTGGGGCATGTGGAGCAAGACAGGGCTCCTCTTGCCATCTTACCTGATTTCCAGCTCTTTCTTCCAAGCCCTAACCAGAGGAAATGGTGGTGACCAGCTGCGCATGCATTTAAATATTTTCGGGGAGGGCTTATTTTAGTGCAAGTGCTCAAAAGCCCAATTGGGCTTATTATCGGGGATGTCTTATTTTTGGGGAAACATGGTAGTTGGGGATTATGGTTTTAAATCAACATGTTTGGTAATCCCCCAGCTAAGGAAAAATGTCTTAAAATTCCTCTACACAGCTCTAATCAGAAGAAAGTGAGTGGCCACTGTGAGCCATTTAATGCACAGCTGGTTGGCTACTGGGGGTCAGGCTTTAAGGAATAAGATAGCAGCCTATGCAGCCCTAGTAGGCATAGCTGCCAACTTGAAACTGCCTGGGAAATTGAAATGGTCTATGTCTGAGTCCTTTGTTTTGCAGCTCTCTGTTGTTGTGGCACAAAGAATTTCTGTGAAAAAGAGACATGGGAAAGACAAAATATTGATGCCTAATCAATTTTCTTTCTTTCTTTCTTTTTTTGCAGAGATGATGCAAAAATCCACAGCTAGAAATCCAGGAGACACCTGTGAAGATTAAGGGTTTTGCAAGCAGTGAGTCACAGGAACCTAAAACATCTGAGGTTGCCATTAAGCTTGACATTACATGTTCAGACAAAAAACTAGTTATAAAAGGAGCTGGCACCTAAAGGTTTGCCTCAAGTACTTGCAGGATCCTGGGAAGGCCAGTTCTCCTGCACTCCCAGGCTATTTCAAATATAGTTCCTGAAAGAAAACTGCAATCAGAAGGCAACTGTATTATTTATGGTCAAAGCATAACATCCATGCTTCTGTAAACAGGGCCGACCACACTGCTGGTATCATTCAGATGATTATGAAACTGCTGGTTGCTTCCAAAGAATCTTGTCTTATGAGACCAAGAGTACTGATTTATCTAACCACTATAAGTTCTCTATAAAGAATGCTACTTTCTAATATATGAATACAATATAAGAGAAGCCTTAAGATGGTTCTGCCCCTATTACCACCCCCACGCTTGGTCAAATACAGGTAGTCCTCCACTTACAACTGGGACCAGATTTTTCATTGCTAAACAAACTGGTTATTTGTATCACACCCAATTTTACTTTTTTTTTTTTTTTTGCCACAGCTATTAAGTAAAACACAGCAGTTAGGTGGATCATGCGGTCATTAAGGAAATCTTATCCCCCACCTTGTCTTTGGTTCTTTGAAGCCATCTGAGAAGGTCGCAAATGGTGATCACATGAACCCAGGATAAATACATGTCAGTTGACAAATGCTCAAATTTTGATCATGTGAACCTAGGGATGCTGTGGCAGTTGTAAGTGTAAGGACTGGTTGTAAGCCACCTTTTTCAATGCCATTGTGACTTTGAACACTCACAAAATGAATGGTTGCAAGTCAAAGACTACTTGTATTACCTTATTTAATCCAGATACACTAAAGTCAATTGTGGCTTTAGCAGGTTCTCTGCTGATCAAACATGGGTTGAAATATAGTTCCAAAAAGCTACAGGGCAACCAATTTACCAATTGTGAGTGCTAATGCTTCACATTTCAATGAGGAATTAGTATACTGTAGTGGATAAGGTGCTGGACTAGCAGGAAGACTCGATTCTTGTCCACCCTCAGCCATGGAAGCTCATTGGATGAATTTGTGCCAGTTATTCACAAGTCAGCCCAACCAATTGTACAGATTTGCTGTTGCTGTATGAAAAATAGGAGGAAGCACTACAAATGCTGGCATTCAGCTCCTGAATGAAAGCCAAGATAAAAACCAGTCACTCAGTTAAGCAAACAAACAAAACAAACGCTCATCCCTAGTTTTGAAGACAATATCAAGTCTTGGTCGTCCTTAACCATCCATAAACTACAAGGTTCCTAAACTCAGCCCTTGATGGAGGCACCTTCCTTTTCACAGACAAACTCCCCAATTTTCCTGGATGTGTGTTACATACCAAACCTGAAAAACAGGAAGCCAGTCCTGTCTGGACAAGATCTATAGCAAGTATGTAGGATATAACCTGGAAGCAAATAAAGATTTCAGTTCAAAAGTGATTCCAGTTTGAATTACTATATTGAAGGGAAAATCCCAGGATTATTACTAACATCAGAAGATAGGCTGGAGCTTCACTTTCTCAGTGCTGAGAACTGGCATGGTACAATACATAAAGAAAAGTAAACTACAAATTCCTTGACTGAATTTTTATCCAGTCTCAGGTTCACTAGTTATTCAGAGGTGAAGTATGATTCCTTCTCCCTTATTCCTTTCTTATTCTAGGAATAATACTGGCCATTTGATAAAGTTGACACAAGATTCTTAAAAAAATGTTTGTAATGTATTTTGTGCTCTCTAAAGTGAAATGCAATTGCTAAATATTGGTAATGGACATAGAAACTAAAACATCATATTTTCTTGTATTTTGCACCCAAAACACACAGATCTATAATATCATTGCAACCAGTGTGGCTTTATACAAAAACACTGAAATAAACACATCAGTTTATCTGAATGTATAAGAAACTGCATCTTACAAAAATCAGAACAGTTTATCAAAGCTTTCACATATTTCTATAATTCACAGCAAATTATTGTGAATTATCATATTACTTAGTTTGTTCCTCTAAAAAAAGGCATATGTATATTTTTTCCAGCTTATTATATATTTCATTTTAAAAAAAATACAGTACTTAATTTGACTATCTGAACCCTGTAAAAGCCATAAAAATTAGCAGTTTTTTTCCCCCTACACTGGCATGAATTTAGGTCCTGGTGCCCCAAATTACAAAGACAGACTCCTTTAACATTAAGCCAAACAGTAAGAGGCTATTTAAAAGGGGGGAAATGGCAATTGAAAGCACGAGGCAGCCTTCTCAAGGACAAGAACAGTCCTGCAACAGAATGTAGTTACAAACAGGAAAGAAGAGGAGATATAACAAATTGCAGTGGAAAATTAATTACACAGATTAGCACAGATAAGGATGAGGCAGTATTCACCCAGGTCATGAAACTCATCTAGGGAGCATGTAGATGGGAGGAGATGATGAGATATACAAAGGTCAGAACAGACAAAAAAGTGTTTGACACCCAGCTCCAACATGAGAGGGGCCTCATTATGAATTTGAGACATCTCCGAGATAAAAATGTAATCCAAAATGCTTCCGGATTAGCCTGTCTCCTTAAATGCAATAAGCTTTTACCTGCAGATCTTATGGAAATGAAGGACTGCAGCACTTCAGTTAGCTGGGAAGGATTTCCTTACCTGGAAGCTGATAGAGATTCCTCTGCTAGCAAATACAGAGATGAATAAGTCCATCTGTCTGCTTTGTGAAGCATGCTGAGATGCTTACAAACATTTCTGGTGCTGTTCTCTGTATTTCCAAAGAGAGGAACATTTGGGGAGAAGAGATATTCAAAGGCTTAGCCCTAAACAGATTCCTGAGATGCTTTGTTCACAGATATTCTGCCATTATACATAATATTGTGTAACAGCTACTGAAGCCCAACCATATTTTAACCATTTCATTAATAATAAATGTGGTAATTTTACATCTGGACTTTTAGCGAGAGGACTGTAATTCTTCCCTTTTCAGGGATGCTCTATCTCCCTGAAGACTGAACAAAGATCCCATGACACAATCTAAGCTAATATCCCATTGTTGGCAGGGCTGGAGAAATGCATTAGAAGACTTTTCAAAGCGCTATCTCCATTAAACTTTGCACCCTCAAGGGAAAAACTAAAAGCAAATCTGGAATAAAGTAAAGAGCATAAATTTAGCAAGAATAGGATTGCTGAACACATTTAGAGAGCTACAGCCCAAGGAGATATTTTTTTTTTTTGTCATCTTAACTAAAGATTAGCTGGCCACAATAAGACAAATGAAAAATCAGTTTTATTGTTCTGCCCCACTGCTCAAGCTATTAAATAATCTTAACAAGACTATTGCCTAAGTGCTGCTGTGACATAATTAAACAGCAGGCTGTCTAGCTATAGAGAAATCGATAGAGACATTAACATCATTTTTTTTCTTTTCTACGTTGCTTTTATTTTTGCTTTGCGCACACAATTACGTTTTGAGTGAATATTCTTTTGCAAAATTTTATGCATTTAAATGTTACCACTTTTACTGAAATAAAAAAAAAACTTTAGTTAGTTATACAGTAGTCACAGACAACTGTTCCAAGCTTAACTTCATGAGAGAAGAAAGGGGAGAATAGATAGATAGATAGATAGATAGATAGATAGATAGATAGATAGATAGATGGATGGATGGATGGATGGATGGATGGATGGATGGATGGATGGATGGATGGATGGATGGATGGATGGATGGAATGGATGATAGATACTTTCATACATACATACATACATACATACATACATACATACATACAAACAAACATAGATTAATAGACACTATAGACAGATTACTAGATACTGTAGATTGATAGATCAATAGATGATAGATTAGATAGATAGATAGATAGATAGATAGATAGATAAAGGTAGATAGGTAATTTCCTTCTCCCATACAGTTAAATTAGAATATATACACAGATACCTCCCCTAAAATATGCTACCCTGCTCGGGGTTCTTTCCAACATTATAATTTCAGATAAAGTGTACTGGGCATAAACAACACTAAAAAAAGGTCCAGTTACAGCTTCTGATTTTTGCTTCATAGGAACTAAAGCACATTAAAAGAGATGACTATACTAGAGAAACTTTCACCAGTATCAAAATTCTATTTGTAACCACAGGACAGAAAGAAAACCCATGTATCATTCTTCATTCCCTCTAAGAAATTTAATAAATAAGGCCATTAAAAAGAGAGAGAAGCACAATAAGCGATTATGAAGTGGAATGTCTGAAAATGCCACTTCAATGTGTGACTCTCAAATAACACATATAGCGAAGTGAATGTGATGTACAGATTTGTCTCCAAGCAAGCTCTAAACTGTTCCACTGAAATAGTTTCTTTTTTTTCATATAAAAAGAACTCTTTGATTTCATCAGATTCTGGACAATTCATTATTAATGCAAAGCTAACCCCCAAGTCTCTTTCAGTAATATATATTGTAATTCCAAAAAGGATGCTACACAAAACCATGATAAGGAATCTCAAAAACCAGCAAGTTGAAAAGGTCTTGAAATCTTACGGCAATATTGTATATTTTGGAAATTAGTGTTTTATGTATAGAATGATTTATATGCAGTCTAAGCCAGCAAATTTGCTCCAACTCACCTTTCCACTGTTATAACCCTAAGGAATTTCAGGAGTGTCTTCAAATATGAAACAAAAATGACGCACATAAGATTAAGGGACTGTCAAGAATATAAATCAGCCAAGAAGATGTGCAATGATGCAGTATCTGAAACTGCCTTTTGGCTTTATTTACTACTCTCAAGATGGACTATAGATGTGAATATTAGTTCTATCCCTTTTTTAAAAAATCCTTTAAATCCATCATGATTCACTAACATTCTGAAGTGTTGCTCTTCCTTTACATGAATGAATTCAGGTTTACTTTAATTTTTTTTTACTGTTGATAAAAACAGGCCAGTGAGGTTGTATTGTGTTGTTCCCTCTGTCAGCTTTGGAAGCCACACTAGGCCGGAAGCTTCCGTGCTGCCACTTTCTCATGTGTGGGAAAGTAGGAGGGTGGGGGATTTAGTAGAGGGGCCCATTGGACATAATAACATTCTTCCTGTCGGTCAAGGTCAGGCCGATCCTGCATCTGGAGAAGGAGTGGTCGGAGTGCTGTCTCGAGATGGGACGGTTGGCGATTGGAGCATATGATCGACTGAGGAGTGAGGAGATGGTTTTTGGGGTTTTGATTTACTGAGGGAAAACCCAGACCTCTCAGATTTGAGAGGTTCCAGTTTACCTATCCTAGTAAATAGAATTTTGAAAGAACTTTGAAAGGTGCTCCAAGTAAAATTTTTTACTTGGAGTGGGTTTTTTTTTCCCTGGAACGTTGGCACCCTCTTTTGTTTAACGGGAAATTCCCTTTCAAGAAAACTGTAGAAGATTGCGAGACAGGTGTCTACATATGGTCTTAACTTCCACAAAGAATGAGAAACTTCTATCTGTAACCATGGAGCAGCTTGTGCTCCATCGCATCTTCACCATTTCTCCTTCCAGGCACTTTGATCAAAGTGCAGAAATATGAAAGATTAACTGAATAAATAGGTTTTTGATAAAATAGCAGAGTTCTAAATTTAAAGCCAATATTTTGTTTAGGTTGTTTAATAGTCCTTTCTAATGATCCTGCAGTGTAGAATTGATTATACTGCCCTGAACAACGTTAATTACAAAATGTTGTGCTTAACAGAAGTCTCCCAGTTTTTACATCTTAAGCAAACTAAATGTACATATTGACAGGGCAGCTACAAGAGCCCACGGAATCTACTGAAAAGAACAACCTGACACATCAAAACAATACTTATAAATCTAGGAATTCCCCTACCAAGTTAGCTATTAAAACTGCAGGAAAAAAGAACATGTAGAAATTTCAGTATACAGCATCCCTGCTTAAGGCAGCTGGAACACAACATAAAACACAAAACCATTCAAACATTTTAATTTTTAAAATGAGCAATACCTATTGAATTAATAGAAATGGCCTTTTTCCCCTCCTCTTTCTTTTTTACATTTGTAGGGATCCCTGGAAATTGATCTGTTCCTAAGCGCTTACTCTCTTGTAGCAACGGCGAAGTGTCTCATTCTAGAAGGGCAGCTTATCCTAATTTAGTTTTCCAAACAGGACAAGTTTGGTGCTGCTCTAGAGATGTTAAGGACCCAATTGGAATTTCTTTGTCGTGTCTCGGTCAATAAATTTTTAACAAATCATTTGTTCAGGGGAGTTAGTGCTCAGGGGCACGACATTATAAGCCCAGAATCTATGCTTGTCCTTTGGGGAATATGTGTACTTTTAATCTTTTAGTGGAAAGTGCAATCGCTCATCAATTACCATGGATTTTTAGAAATGGTTATGCTTTTACACCAAACAACCCTACAGCCATGTATATAAATCAGCTGCACGGCCAACTTGCCTAAACCTCATAAAATGGCAACAAATTTACAGCTGTTGTCTTGTCTGACATGGCTGTTAATGTACATCATGATTAGCAATGCAGCTCTTATGGCTTTTGTTAC
This sequence comes from Ahaetulla prasina, assembly GCF_028640845.1. Taxonomy (NCBI): domain Eukaryota; kingdom Metazoa; phylum Chordata; class Lepidosauria; order Squamata; family Colubridae; genus Ahaetulla; species Ahaetulla prasina. The sequence continues at coordinate 198,177,194 of NC_080540.1, forward strand.
ATTGTGTTTATTATGAATTTCTTATTCAGAGTGATAATTAACATTTGAAGAACAGAAGTTCAAATCATTAAGTGTCATTATCTATAACAAAGACTCTCTGCATTAGACTTAAAAAAATAAGAACCTATTTGTGGCACCTTAAAAACAATGCCAAGCAATTAAGACCGCATATATTCACACATACATTGTATAGTAAATGCAAAATAAAGACTCCTAAATGGAAGAAAATGAAAGTATTACTTAGAAACATACATTGAAACTCTCCAGATTAATAGGAAAAGCAAAATGAGCATATTGTTGTTTGAGAATAATAATTTAATTCACATAAAGACTAAACACAGAAGATTTGTCAGCCTTAAATACTGCTCTAACTTAACCCTACTAAAAGATCAGTTGTAGGAAAATAGGACTGATAGAAATGTGGCTCCTATAGTCCTATAAATGCTCCTTTTGACCTCCTTACCAGTCATGATCCGCTGAGCTTCATATGGTTCCATATAGCCAGTGTTTTCTCCTTTGCCCATTTTATTGATTTCACTCTTGGCATCAAATGGATCAGAATAGTCATCAGCTATTAAAACCTGAAACAGAGGAAAAAGGTAAACTCTTAGCTTTGGGTACTATTTTTAAATAGCCCCTTTCAAGTTATTTAAAACACTTCAAAGCATCACAGATTCAAACTCACAAGTACTTTTCCGTGTTGCAGCTGTCCGTTCTCTCTTTAAATAGTTTCCGAGAAAGTTTAAGTGGTCCTACTGGACCTCCATTAGCATGTTCTCCACTGGCAGACAGGAGATCAATTTCTTTGTAGAGTCATCAGTTGTGAAGAAGGGCTTTTACCAGTGATGCTTCTAAGCTCTATACCAGGGCACCCTCAGCCTTTTGGGAGCCACGGACCAGCTCCATGGGAGCCAGGGACCAACTCCATGGTTTTTCCATGGACCAGGGTGGTTGTGGTTTCGTGTGCTGCTTGGATCCTGTGTGTGTATGAATGGTGCTTTGCTCGCTTGTGCGACCTGGTTACTGGCAGGCCATCGACTGGTACTGGTCCACAGCCTGGGCATTGGGGTCCCCTGTGTTACCAATATGGGTAATCCTCGGCTTACTACTGTTTCCTTAATCACCATTCACATTTATGATGCCCACAAAACCAGAACTTTATGGCAAGTATAGCACCCCCAGTTATGGTTAAATGATTGCACCCGACGGTCATGTGACACATGTCGGGCACTTAGCAATTGGTCACACTGTGATCATGTGACTGTGATTCATGATCAGTTTTATGCTGGTTCCTAGTATTTTTTTAATATTTTTTTGCTGGCTTCCAGTGAAAACAGCCCATTCGAATGAATAAATTCGCACTTACAACTGCTACCATTTGCTTAATGACTGTGACACTTGCTTAAGGCCCATGGTATTTGCTTAATAACCACAGCAAAAAAAAGGTCTTAAAAATCACTTCTGGTCATGTGAATGCCTCAACTTACAACCATTTTCCGGTTCCAATTGCAGTCATGAGTCAAAGACTATCCGTAGACATTAGGCAAGTCATATTTGGACACTTCCATAGAGCTATGAAACATTTTGCTCCATTTTTGGCTAACATCCCTTAAGAAATTTACTAGCTGTATAGTTGTGTCATGAAAAGCTATCTATGGTTGAATAAAATTAATTAATCCCACATCTTTATTTTATTGTCTTTAAAATAATAAGTATTGATTTAGGCCATTGAGTTTAATGTCCTGCTCCCTTAGGGTTACAGAAAGGAAAGGAAGACACAGACAACTGGAAATGGACATACAAACTGATCTACTTTCTTACAAAAGCAAAAAAACCACCTCCAAGTGAGGGGAGCAAAGAAAGGGGGGGGGGAGAAGGAGAAGTGGGGAGAGGGAGAGGGATGGAGAAAAATGATTTTACCCTTAATGGCTGATCTTTTCCTCCAGAGGTTCCCCTAATAAAAACATTTCAATAGGCTGCTATGAGAGATGAAATCACTCCAGCATGCAAGACTGGTTTTTCAATCCTTACATTTTTCCAACAAATATTTATTTTCAATATGTGAGTGGAATTTCTCCCATGTAAAAACTATCATGTTGTATTTGATAAGAATGATTCTTTTGACAGAATCAGCTAGTGAACATAGATTGAAAGCACTGGATTGAAGTTGGAATCAGGAAATAAATTAAATAATGCAAATCTAGGCTGTTGATGGATGAGGGAAGGAAAGAAGCAGACATTATACAAAGTTACAATATACGAAAACTTGAATATCTACAGTTGTAAAAACAATCTAATTGTTACTACAACTGTCTGTGGTGTTCTCTTCTCAGAGATAAATATTCCTAGCTCCTTTAATCCCTCTTTTTAAGATTGACTTTTAAGATACCAATCATTAAGGTTGCCCTTCTCTGAATCTGAAACAATTTGTCTGAATCTTACTTAAAGCACAGAATAGGAAGTAGTCCTTGACCAAGAAAAAAGAAAAAAAAGTGAATGTAATTATTTCCTTTCATTTAGAAATTATGCTTCTTTTGATGCAATCTAAAATGGCATTTGCCTTTTTTGAAGGAATATATTTATATTCACTTTAGTATCAATTACTATTCCATGTTCTTTTTTATAAATATATATATTCCATCTATCTCCTCATCTAACACATCAATACAAATGTTGAAGAGTGCAAGACAGAATTGGGATTTTTCTCTCATTACTCTCCTTCAGTTTTCTAAATAACCACTGAGTGCCCTCTGAACATAATTATCTATTTGTATTTTGCATTTATTATTTTTCCAAACAATCCGAGGCAGTGAACATATCCTCCACATCTTCCTCCTTCTATTTTCCTCACAACAGCAACCCTGTTAGATGGGTTGGGCTGTGAGAGAATAACTGGCCCAAAGTCACCCACCAGCTGGCTTTCTTGGCTAAGGCAAGACTTGAACTCACGATTTCCTGCTTTCTAAGACTGGTGCTTTCTCCACTTAATTATCATGTCATCCAGAGCATCAACTGGCTTCTTCATAAGAACATCAAGATACACTTTATGTATTACTTTATGTAGTTCTCAACTTATGATCAAACTAGAACTGGAACTTCTGTTGCCTGGTGGTCATTAAGTGAGTCACACTCAATTTTATGCTCTTTTTGTTGCAATTGTTAAGCAGATAATACAGTCTTTAAATGAATGACTTAGTCATTAAGTGAATTTGGCTTCCCCTGTTGACTTCGCTTGTCAGAAGTCACAAATTGTAATCACATGACCCCAGAACTCTGCAACTGTCAAAAATACATAATAGTGCTCAAATTTAGATTACATTGACTATGGAGACACCATACGATTATAGGTGCAAGAATTGGTTGTAAGTCACTCTTTTGGTCACTAAATGAATGGTTGTAAGTTGAGAGCTATCTGTACAGAATTTAGAAGCATTTGAAATATTTTATGTGCTTGTTTAAGCTGTCTAAAGTAATTTACTAGTTACTATTTAGGATCTGTTTACTTTTTAATATGTTTATCCATTTTTAGCAGCAAAACCATTTATTTAGAAGCAAACCTTACTGAATTCTAATTATTATTGCTTCCTAAATATATTTAGATGGCCTCTAAAATATCAGTTAACTGTACATTAAAAGTTCTAATCGAGCTTAGTATTTTATTTAAGTAATAAATTTGAGCCCTGGCATTTTTCATATTATTGCCCACTATTTCTATGAATTGTCAATAAATTTGTTTACATGTTAATCTAAGAATGATTTTTAACAGTGCTGTATAGTGAAGCTGGCAAAATAATTGAGAGAGATGACTTGTAAATGATCTAAAATGGTTTTTAACTCTAAATAATTCTATAGTAGCAACAAAAAGACATTCCTCTTCATTTTTTTTCTTGTTAAAGACCTTGATATCAGATATGAATTTGTATATTTAAGCCTTTCCAATATCAGATTAATGGGATGCAACATGATTTCACTTCCCTGTACTACCACTGTGCACTGGGCTTTCCCAAGCCCTAGGCCTTACTTTACATCAGATTTGAGGTAACAGGCTGGATGTTTGCCTACATTTGTTCTAGATAATTTCCTCTGAAGGAACAACAACAACAAAGCTCTGCAACTATCTGCTTTATACCCATCACACAGCAAGGCAAGTACACTATCAAACAGGTCTGCAGAGGTTCCACATGAACTGTCCTGTAACTTACCCAGAATCCCCTATAGCAATGATAGCTAACCTTTTACGTCACCCAATTCTGGCCTGCATGCAGGAAATGGCACGCAAAACCATCCCGTGAGGAATGTGCAGCCCCACTGGCCTTCGCGTGTGTGGGAGCCCCGATACCCGGAAGAGCAGCGGTCTGTCACACATGTGCGAGCTAGCACCTGAACTTCCGGTTTCCAGCCCAGATGCGTGCCTGATGAATAGTTGGCCATCGCGTGATGTAAACCCGGAAGTCCGGGTATCAGCGCTCCCACACGCATGAAGGCCAGATGACCGGCACACATGTGTGCACAGAAGCACATAAGAGGAGCCAGCGAGGCTGCACATTCCTCGCAGGATGGTTCCGTGTGCCACTTCCAGCATGCGTTCCATAGGTTCGCCAACATGGCCCTATAGCGTAAAATGGCATTGAAGAAGATAAACTAGATCCCCCTAACAGACAAGGAGAGAATTCCCAAAAAAGAGAATTCTAAGAAAACACTGGCTATGGTAATCTAGCTCCGAAAGGACATTTCTTTCTTTCAGTAGCATGGCCAAGTGTCATATATGAAGGGAGAGTGCAGATTAACAGGAAATAAGACATGAGTACAGCTGAGCTAGAGAGGCCTTTGTGTGATTAAGCAAAGCAGCTCTTAACATCCTAATATTCTTCAGAGCCCTTGCCAACTCCTCCCTACTCTTACAGGATGACAATTTCCAGAGTAATTATTGTTTTATTTCAGGGTTGGAGGTTTTTTTTTTTTTTTTTTTGTTATTTTGGACCACTCAAGTGTAAGCCAACTCTGTCCCTCATTTGACATGTAATTTAAGCTGTATTCAAGGGGTTCATTAAATGCAAATTGCTAAAGATGACAAGTGCAAAATGAGGGGGATGCCCCCTTCCTTCTCTTTTTTCTTTCTCTCTCTTTCTTCCACCCCCCTCCACCCCCCCCCCCACTAAACATTTGTAATAACTGGCTGATTATTGCCACTTTAACAGTTCACTTAAAGAAAGACCGTCTGCTCTGCTCTCGCTATCTCCTGTCTATGTGGGTCCAAACTGTAATCAGCAGTGCTGTCAGAGCTGTGTCAAAGGCCGGGTGCTTAGCTCAAAGACAACAGTGTGCATCAGGCAAGAGTAATTTTTCCCCTTAACAACAGCAGGTTTTATCTGCAGAGGCCCTGCAGCTGAAAACACCATCCATTTACTTCCCTGATTGGCTGCTGATAGATAACAATCTTGGGTGCTCTCTCCTATCCGCCCGGCAGCACAGGGGTGACACCATAATAGCTGCCTTTCTTGGGGTGAGTAGGAAGCCTAAAATGAGGAATGCACTTTAAAAAAAAAAAGATCATTCAGCTTTCACATTTGCTGAAAAAAAAAGGGGGGGGGGAAGACGAGTAAATTAAACTTATTAAAAAAAAAAACCCTGTCAAACAGGCTAGTGTCAAATGCTGATTTTGTTTAAGGGCTTCTCTACCCTGCAGCAGCACATCACAGCTTTGTTCAATCTGGAGACACACACCCCCCCCCGCCCCCAGTAGGCATTGGAATGACAAAAGCCCACAATTCCTAGCTAGCATAAGAATTGGAACTGGGTTACAAGTGCTTAAATGCTGGAAAAGAAGGCAAGGCATCATATTTTGAAACACTGTGGAAGAAAAGATGATGCTTGTTAGAGCTGAATTTTCCCTTCCCTCGACCCATTCCTGTGAAGTAAGCCCTTGCCACTTACTGCTTTTTCTCCATACTGTAACAACGTACTAGTCATTTTATTGCCAATTTAGCAATTCTTCTGCACATGCCTCAAACCTGTCTGCCTTTTTAAATGTTAGGTAACATTTCCCAAATAAAATATCTTTGGATAGGGCAGAGGACAGAGACTTCTCAAAATGTAATTTTGAAGTGGCAGCCAAATCCTGCAGAGGGAACCGTACGTTTTTCATTGTTTGACTACAGAAGCAAAATTCCACGAATAGAATCTTAGGTCATTGTAAAAATAATCAAGTAAATCCATTACTGCTAGAATTATAATGTTTTTTGTAAACATAAAATGTGACACAAAGTTTTAGAAACCAAACAATGCTTCCCATTTTAATGTGAGAAACCCAGACAGAATGAAAGAGAAAGAAGGGTGAAAGTAGTTATACACTGAGTTTAACAAATACTTGCATTTAGATATTATGAAACTAAATAATTGGTTACTGAACTATATGTACCCTTGTGAATGATGGAGAACAACATGTGTGCTTTATATACAAATATGCCCCCAGCCACCTGTAATATTGGAACGAGAGGTAAAAAGTCTTCCTCCTTCCTTTTCTACCAGATAATAATATCAAGCAAACGAAAAAGTCAAGCTGCTGTTTACAAGAGACTGTCCTTAACTTCACAGAATATTTGACCACAGTTGGGTCAAATAAAGGTTTGTCAAGGAACTGGTGGATCCAAACCAAAGCAATACTCACAGAGATCCTGAGATTTGTAGGAGGTACCACACAGTACAACTGGACTGATGAATAAGCAAATTCAGTAAACAAGATTAATGTTTTAACTATCATGGGTTGGTTTTTTAACAATTAGATAAGACTGGTGGATGCTTCTTAAAAATTTTCATCAACTTTCATCAATTTAAAACTCCATATATTAAATTAATCAAGAGATTAAGCTATTGCAAAAGCATTAACACTGGGGGGTGAGGAAAGAAAATCAGATAATCTGGATAAATTTGGTAAACCTGGTCTCTTTCTAAGGCAGCTACATATCTCCATTCTTATTAAAATTAGATATACAAATCAGGAGCTGTCAAAAGATCTTCCAGCTGCCCAATTCTATTTCCGCTTAAATTACAATTTAGAATTTGTAGCTTGGATAAAGCAGCTGGCCTGTGCTGACACATGGTTTATTTCATACTTGCCTACAGATTTTTTAAAAGTTTAAGTCTGGAGCATGGGGGACTAAGGTGGGAGGGAGTGGAGGATGGTCCCTTTGTTTGCATGGCTGAGCTTTAATAATTCATTTTCAGTTGCAAGATTTTAAAGACACATTTCCAGGTATAAAACCAGACAAGATGTACCTGGACCAGTATTTATTTCAAACAAAAATTAAGCTCAATGAGAATGAATTAATTTTCTCTAAAGTGTTGCTGATGCTGGAATAGAATAGATAGATAGAATATGTATCTTCATTGGTAACCGATTTATTTATTTATTATTTTGTCAAATACATATTAAATAATATGTATTTGTCAAATACATATTAAATAATATATGTAAGCATGAATTGAAAACATAAAATGAATACAACTAAAGGGAACATTAGGACAGGAACGGTAGGCACACTGGTGCTCTTATGCATGCCCCTTACAGACCTCTTAGCAATGGAGTGAAGTCAACAGTAGACAGTTTTAAGTTAAAGTTTTGGGGATTTGGGGATGAGACCATGGAGTCTGATAGTGCATTCCAGGCATTAACAACTCTGTTACTGATGTCATATTTTCTACAATCAAGATTGGAGCGGTTCACTTTAAGTTTGAATCTACTGTGTGCTCATGTATTGTTGTAGTTGAAGCTGAAGTAGTCATTGACAAGAAGGACATTGTAGCAGATGATTTTCTGAGCTAAGCTCAGGTGATACTGAAGGCGGCGTAGTTCTAAATTTTCTAAACCCAGAATTTCAAGTCTGGTGGCATAAAGTATTTTGTTGCGATCAGAGGAGTGGAAGACTCTTCTTGTAAAATATTTCTGGACACGCTCTAACTCAATTGTATTAATGTCCGATATGCAGTGTGGGTTCCAGACAGATGAGCTGTAATCAAGAATTGGTCTAGCAAATGTTTTGTATGCTATGGTTAGTAGTGTAATTTTACTGGAGAAGAAGCTACGCAAGATAAGGTTTACAACTCTTAATGCCTTTTTGTCGATGTAGTTGCAGTGGGCTTTGGCACTTAGATCATTTGATATGAGAACTCCAAGGTCTTTGACAGAGAGGGTCATCTACACGATCATGTCCACCTAGCTTGTATTTTGTGTTCTGATTCTTTCTGCCAATGTGTAAGACAGAGCATTTGTTGGTTGAGATTTGGAGTTGCCAAATTTTTGACCATTCCAACACAAAGTCAAGGTCTTTTTGAAGGG